>NC_069500.1:656380216-656707716 GCF_027579735.1 Bombina bombina
CACAATATTACAAAATGAGATTGATATATTATTATACTAAGTATTTATTGCTACAATAGATATCATAGATATAAAATATAAAGATCAATGTGGGCCCACTTGAAACTGTTGGTATACCAAACAAAGTCAGCTGACTTCAAAAAAGAAAGTTCCTTTTAAAAGGTTTTAATAACGTTCCACACAGCTTTATTTGTAAATTATGCGCCACACTTCTTTACTTTGTTTCAATCTTCAGTGGGAGATTATGGCAAGGTATTTAACACTCACGGGTATTTATAATCCAACAGTCACAGCTTAGTATTGTTGTGAGTACATGCAAGAATCTGAATCAATTATTGCTTTTCCCAGATACACAGCTTGTGTCACATACAAACAAACGCCTCACCACGTAGGCTATTCTCTCTCCTCACTGCTTATTGTTTCAAGCAGGTATCAGACTTGAAATTCGACACTTTAGTGCATTCATAACAATGGGAATATACATACAATTGTTTATAAGAATGGGGCGTAATTTATTTCCTCATTTAACCCAAATGGTTTTAAGGCCTTTAAATCAAATATCCACCTACACTCCTTTTGTAGGAGCAAATTATCCAGGTTACCCCCTCTTATGGACAGGTCCACTTTTTCTAGACCTAGGAACTTTAATTTATGTTCATTACTTTCATGAATTTTTTTAAAATGTCGGGCTACACTGCTAGTCTTAATTTCATTTGATATATCCCTTTTATGTTCTTTGATGAGTTCCTTGAGCTCCCTGTAGGTTTTTCCAACGTAATACATTGGACAATTACAAAAGACTAAATAAATAATACCTTCAATTCTGCAATTAATTTTGCCTTTTATTTTGAAAGTCTTACCAAATTTGTCAACAAAAAATCTGCCTTCTTGCATGTTAGTGCATACTGAACATCTCTTGCATCTGATATTACCCTCTCTTTCTTGGTAATGTTGTAACCATGTTCTTTTAACATCTTTTGTGAAATAACTATGTACTAATATGTCTTTAAGGTTAGGGGCTCTGCGCGCTGACATGAGAGGTCTATCTCCCACAAATTGAATAATATCTTTATCAATTGTTAATACTGACCAATTCTTTTGTAAAATTGCCCTTATATTTTGCCATTTATTATTATATGTAGAGATGAATCTAATCATATTGGTTGTATCATCCTCTTTAGTTTTATACAATAATTCATCCCTATTCTTTTTAACAGCAACTATGTATGCTTTCTTAAGGCAATTTTGGGGATAACCCCCTTAATCTGAATCTGGTTTTTAACTGTTTAGCTTCTTGTTTAAAAGTATCTAATTCTGTACAGTTTCTTCTGTGGCATAAATATTGTCCCTTAGGAATATTTGTGATTAATGATCTGGGATGGTGACTATCTGCCATTAGTAGGTTATTACCTGCTGTTTCTTTTCTATATGTTTGTGTTACAATTCTTTCCCCCTCGGCTATAATTGTTAAGCCCAAAAACGTGATTTTAGTTTCACTATGTTCAAATGTGAATTTTAAATTGAATTAATTTTGATTCAATTCTGTCATGAATTTATTTAAGGACTCGACTGTGACTGACCAGAACAATAATATATCATCTATAAAGCGAAGCCAGAGCTTTATCTGTGATCCCTGGCTTCCCACATAGACAACATCTTTCTCCCATTTGCCTAAGTATAGGCAAGCATAGGTAGGGGCACAGCCGGTCCCCATTGCTGTACCCCTTACATGCTGGTAGAATCTGCCATCAAACGTGAAATAGTTGTGCTCTAACACAAATCTAAGTAGTTTACTCACAAAAGCAGTGTGTTTTGAGAAGAGCTGCCCTCTTTGTTTCAGAAAATATTCACATGCAGCTATACCCTCATTATGAGGTATTGAGGAGTATAAAGATTCAACATCTATAGCCAGTAAGAGTCAGTTCCTCTCAAAAGACACACCATTTATTATCTTCAAAACATCCTGGGTATCTTTCACATACGATGGCAGATCCAACAGCGATGGTCGTAAAACATAGTCTACATACTGAGATGCTTTTTCTGTTATGGATCCCTGGCCAGACACTATAGGTCTACCCGGGGGTGGAATTTTATTTTTGTGAATTTTTGGTATATTATAAAATGTTGCTATTCGTGGAAATTTAACCATTAGAAATTCAGATTCCTTTTTGTTAAGTAACCCTTCCTGTGTTCCCTCCTTTATTAATTGCATTAAGGTTTCCTTATATGTCTCTGTTGGATCCTTTTTAAAAATGGTATATTGTTTTCTATCAATAAGTTGCCTAGAGCATTCTTTGACATAATCATTGGTATTTAATACCACAACATTACTGCCTTTATCGGCCGGCTTTATTGTAATAGTTTTATCTTCCATTAGTTTTTTAAAGGACAACCTTAAATATTTTGTTAAATTATCTTTAAACGCCATATTAATATCCAGTTCATCAATGTCAGTTTCTACTAATTTGACAAAATTATTTACACATGCCACCTGTGATAGAGGTGGCATGTATAAAGAATTATTTCTTAATGTGGTGTGACTATTCTTTTTAGTTTCATCCTGGGGGTCAGAGGTAATTTCATCAGCTAATTCTTCAAGTTGTTGAAGAATAACTCTATCATTAATATTTAGACTTTCTTGCTGTTTGAACTTTCTATTATTATAGACTTTTCTCAGTACAATCTTTCTGGCAAACAGATGCACATCCCTAATAATATCAAATTTATTGCATCTGTTTTTGGGAACATAATTTAAACCTTTAGAAAGTATTTTAAATTAATTTTCCGTAAATTCTCTGTCTGAGAGGTTAATCATATCTTTTACTGTTTCTGTGTTTGGTTCCTCAATGGGTACCTTGGAGTCTTTTCTAAAGAATCCTCTCTTGGGCTTTTTTCCCCCTCTCCTTGTCTTCTTGATCTTCTCCTGTATAAAAAACCCCTTCTATTGGCATTTCCCCTTCTACTTCTAAAACTCTCATTACCAGAGGTATCAGATTCAGAGGTGCTTGATTGTATATTAGTATAGTCATATACTTTACCTTCCTGGTAATCCCCCCAATCCCTTTGGAATGTTCTTTTTTTCCTATATTTAATTTCCTCATGGATTTTTCTAACTTCCATTTTAGCTATATCCATTAATCTGCGATAGTCATCTAAACTTTCCCATTTTTTAATTGTTATTTCAATCTCTTTTATCTCATGTTCAATTTTCTTTTTCCTTAATTCATTTTCTTCTAACATGAGTTTCATCCAATTTAAGGAAAACTCATTAGAATATTCTTCCCATTTATTTTTAAAATCAGGGATTAAAGGGTCATTTAAATTTGTACCAGGTTTTTTCCTTATTCTGATGCATCTATGTATCATTTTGGCCTCAGTATATTTGGTAAGGCTAGAAATTTCCATCTATACTTCTGTTCTTTCAATAGTTTATGTTTATAATCTTTAAACGATTTATTGTCAGTTGAATTGCCTTCTGTATTTACATTAGTTTCACCTATATTAGTTGTTGAAAAGGTTTCTGCCATGTCATACTCCCATTCTTGTTCATTAAAGAATTCCATGATGCAACTTTAACAGGGCCTATTCGGGCTATTATCTCTCTATTAAAACTTTTTTAGAGTGTGCATACAGTTTAGAAAAATCCACTACTGGATTAGAGAATTTGTAGTTTTACAATAACAACTAATTGCACTACTCATATATATGGGACCCGCTCATTTAAATTCCCTGATTATTCCAATATATGTCAGGAAACATTGTGCACGGGGAAAAAAATTAACATTAATTGTTTTAAACAGAAAGAAAACATGTGTGAGAACTAATTGCCCCCACTAGCTTCCCTATATCCAGCACCAGAGCATAAGGTATTATTCTTAACTGTTCTAATATTGGAATTAACAGCCTCTAAATATGGTTCCTCAAAAACTCCTCAACAACTTAAGCAATTGTATATTATCACAATATTACAAAATGAGATCGATACATTATTATACTAAGTATTTATTGCTACAAGAGATATCACAGATATAAAATATAAAGATCAATGTGGGCCCACTTGAAACTGTTGGTATACCAAACAAAGTCAGCTGACTGCAAAAAAGAAAGCATCTCAGTATGTAGACTATGTTTTACGACCATCTCTGTTGAATCTGCCATCATATGTGAAAGATACCCAGGATGTTTTGGAGATTATAAATGGTGTGTCTTTTGAGAGGGGCTGGCTCTTAGTGGCTATAGATGTTGAATCTTTATACTCCTCAATACCTCATAATGAGGGTATAGCTGCATGTGAATATTTTCTGAAACAAAGAGGGCAGCTCTTCTCAAAACACACTGCTTTTGGGACTAAACTACTTAGATTTGTGTTAGAGCACAACTATTTCACGTTTGTTGGCAGATTCTACCAGCAGGTAAGGGGTACAGCAATGTGGACCTGCTATGCCCCTACCTATGCTTGCCTATACTTAGGCAAATGGGAGAAAGATGTTGTCTATGGGGGAAGCCAGGGATCACAGATAAAGCTCTGGCTTCGCTTCATAGACGATATATTATTGTTCTGGTCAGGCACAGTCGAGTCCTTAAATAAACTCATGACAGAATTGAATCAAAATGAATTCATTGGAATAGGTCTAATAATTGGAACAGACCTAATTCCTGGAATAGATCCAATTTCTGGAATAGGTCTAATAACTGGGAAGAACAACAATATTATAGACCTAATTATAATAGAAATTATCATCAAGAACGCAATTATGAAAATTATGATTACAATAGGAAGAATGATTTTAAAACCCCAATATACCGTGATAGAAATAGAGAACAAGGGGAAAATTGGAAAATCACTACCCAAAATCGATATACTCTACTAGAGAACGAGAGAAAAGACAAACCCTCTCTAACCACCAGAGAAGAACCTTTTTTAGGGAGAAGCCCTCCAATGGAGGGCACATCTACAATATTAAAATAAATAATCAGACTAGAAAACACACCAAAAATAAGAAAAAGAACCATAGAGGATGTAGAGGAGGACAGAACCAAAAAGACAGAAATAAAAGGCAACTCCCCTATAAAAAAAATGGGATATTTAATTTGAGCAAAAAACAGCTAAGTAATGATGAGGAAAGAATATTAAACTTAGGTTTATCATTTGCCCCATCGCAAACTCTAAATAAATTCAATACACATATTAATGTAAAGAAATTTGTTAGAAATCTTACACTCAAAAGGTTCTTTCTGAAACATCCATTGGAAAATTTTAATCGTGTAAATACCCAAGATACAGAAAAATTCAAACACACTACATTGAAACCTAAGTCACAATTTTATCTTACTCAAGATAGAGGACGTAATCTTGAATCATTTGAAAGATCAGTCCTTTCTGATATAAAGAAAATAAATGTTAACAATGAAAAACGAAAATTTATCCCAAATCTAAATAAAAAAGAAAGAGAAATTTTGGAAAATCTAAAAAGCGACTCTACTATTACCATTAAGCCCGCTGATAAGGGCGGCGGGATAGTCCTTATGGACACAGATAAATATTGTGCCGAAGCAAAGAGGCTTTTAAGTGATCGAAAAACTTATAGAAAATTCGAGTTAGATCCAACCAAAAAATTTAAAAAGAAACTAATGAGAATTTTGGACAATGGTAGAGAAAAAGGAATACTAAAAGATAGGGAATATAATTTTTTAAATATACAGTACCCTCGGATACCTGTTCTCTACCATTTGCCCAAAATTCACAAGGATATTATTAACCCACCGTGTAGGCCTATCATATCCGGAATAGGGGCTATGACATCTAATCTGTCTTCATATGTAGATAACTTCCTTCAAAAATATGTCAGAAACTTAAAATCTTATTTAAAAGACTTCACTAGTTTACTAAGAATTTTACAAGATGTTAAATGGGATGATGAAATGATTATGGTTACATGTAACGTATCGTCTCTGTATACCTCAATAGATCACAATTTTGGTATTGAAGCGGTTGATTATTAGCTATCAAAAGATAAAGAGATCAAAAAAGAACAGAGAGATTTTCTTTTAGAGAGTATAAGATTTATTTTAGAGCATAATTATTTTTCATTTAATGGCAAATACTACAGCGATGGGCACAAGGTTCGCGCCAAGTTATGCAAATTTATTTATGGGTGCTTGGGAACAAAGTTTCCTGGAAAATTCGGATCTTGGCGTGAACCTTGTGCTCTTTAAGAGATATATAGACAACATAGTGTTTATATGGAAAGGAAATGAAGACTCTCTGATAGAGTTCCTATTGTCAATGAATAACAATGACAAAGGAATCAATTTTACCCACCAATATAGTAAAGAGCACATTGTCTTCTTAGATTTGGAGATAAAAATAGAACAAAATCAAATTGAGACCTGCACACATTTTAAATCAGTAGACTCCAATAATCTGATCCATGCCTCTAGTTGTCACCTTAACAAATGGAAGGAAAATATCCCAGTAGGGCAATGCCTTAGAATAAAGAAAAATTGTTCAAAATATGAAGATTTTGAGAATGAAATTTCTTTATTAGAAAGAAAATTTCAACAAAGAGGCTATAAATCTAAAACTATTGATACAGCCATTAGTAGAGCTAAAAATACGGAAAGAAAATAATTATTAAAACCTAAAATAAAAACCACCACTGGAAAATATGATGAGTATGATATACCATTTATAAATGAGTATAGTGAAGATCATATTTTGATCCGCAAAATATTACAAAAACATTGGCATTTAATTAAAAATGATCCAATTATTGGGGACAAAGTACAACCCTACCCAAGAATGATCTTTAGAAAGGCAAAAAATTTAAAAACCATACTTGCTCCCTGTGAGTTTAGGTCCAAGCAACAGAAAAAAATAATAGACAGAGATTTATTAGGTAACCAATTAAAAGGCTTTTTTCCCTGCCACCTATGTCGAGCCTGCCAATACAGCTCAAAGAGAAAGTCCATACTTATTCCAGGTTTAAAAGATGAATTTATTATAAAAGACACTATTAGGTGCAATAGTAAAGGAGTTATTTATCTACTAAAATGTTCATGCAATTTATTTTATATAGGAGAAACAACTAGAATGTTAAGAGATAGGATAAGGGAGCACTTGTGCAATATTAAAAAAGGAAATTTAGACACACAATTATATAAGCACTTTAGGGAAATCCACAAGAATAAATGATCTGATCTATCCTATTGGGGTTTATGCAAGGTTAAACACAACTTGAGAGGGGGAAACTATGAACTTAGTCTCCTGAAAAAAGAAGCTGAGTTCATATTTAATTTTAATACAGTATACCCCCATGGGTTACATTCTGAATTGGACCTATCCCCATTTCTCTACAGTTAAATTAATTTATTATACATTTTTAATATTTTGAGGGTATTTAGAATTTTAGACTTTTTAAATTAGTAAGTTTCAAATTCACTTAAATAATTATTCACTGTTTTAACTAGAATCACTATTTAAACATAAAAAAGCACAGAGATTTTTTAATATCACATAGAAATTAAAACTACCACATACATTTTGTGGCATATTATTAATGTATTATTCTTACCTTATTATATTTTTTATCTTAAGTCATATATCAGTTATACACATTATTATCCACCCTATTAATTCAGTTTTTTGTATTCACACATCTGCAACAATGTAGTTAATTTATTTAGTTATTAAAAGAGAGCACGTTTAGGTACTAACAACCCTTTGAATAAAAGCATAGTCAGATTTTAAAAAAATACCTAGGTAGTAAGCCTTTTGCCACAAATCAAAAAAATAAACCAAATTACTATAGAAAAATGATGATTTATAATAATGAAGAGAGCCCGATCACTACATTAACCCCTTAATGACCACAGCACTTTTCCATTTTCTGTCCGTTTGGGACCACGGCTATTTTTACATTTTTGCAGTGTTTGTGTTTAGCTGTAATTTTCCTCTTACTCATTATGTATTATGGCTAGCAGTGAAGGGGTTAATTATGTAGCTTGTAGGGAACTTGCAGGGTTAATTTTAGCTTTAGTGTAGAGCTCAGCCTCCCACCTGAAACATCAGACCCCCTGATGCCTCCTAAATAGCTCTCTTCCCCCCCCCCCACAATTGTCCCCGCCATCTTAAGTACTGGCAGAAACTCTGCCAGTACTAAAATAAAATGTATATTTGGGCTTTTTTTAGTTTTATTTTAGCATATTTACATATGCTGCTGTGTAGGATCCCCCCTTATCCCCCAACCTCGCAGATCCCCCACCAAACAGCTCTCTAACCCTCCCCCTCTGCCTTATTGGGTGCCATCTTGGGTACTGGCAGCTGTCTGCCAGTACCCAGTTTAGAAAAAAATGTGCTTTTTTTAAGAAAAAAATCCCTTTTTCTGTAGTGTAGCTCCTCCCCCCCACCCAAGACCAACCCCCCACCCCTCCAAGATCCCTTTGACTGCTATTTTTTTTTTATCTTTGCCTTTTTCCCCACATAGTTACATTCATTTTCTGTAGTATAGCGGTTCCCACCCGCTCCCGCCCCATGCACGCGCGCGCCCCCGTGCATGCCCCCGTGAGCTCCGCCTCCGATCCCGCTCCCCTCCACCTTACACGGCCCATCGATGGCCGCCCACCCTCCTCCCAAGTCAGCTCCCACCCACCAACGATACCGGCCATCGATGTCCAGTGCAGAGAGGGCCACAGAGTGGCTCTCTCTGCATTGGATGGCCATGCAGGGTTATTGCAGGATGCCTCCATATCGAGGCATCACTGCAATAACCGGAAAGCAGCTGGAAGCGAGCAGGATCGCTTCCAGCTGCTTTCCACACTGAGGACGTGCAGGGTACGTCCTCAGGCGTTAACTGCCTTTTTTTTGAGGATGTACCCTGCACGTCCTTGGTCATTAAAGGGTTAATCATTTTTAAAGAGCTCAGTTACGTCATGAAACCAGAAACCCAATCAAATCATAGGCGGCATTATTTAAACCAGAGGCTAAGAAGACACAGTATCTTGAAAAAGCCTGTGATACGGGTAAAACGCGTAAAAACTGTGTTTGTTCCTGGAAAGCTATATGAACTATCAGTGAAAAAAAAGCTACAATCTTTGCTGTTAACATCTCATTAATTTGAGGAGTGTTATTTACCTCGCCACACTGTTATACACTATCCTAGAGGACCGTTACCTGCGTACATGTAGTACTAAGTGCAGGGAGGATACCGTGTCCCAAGCTGATCGTTACCTGGATATATTGGAGCGCAGGTACACAGAAGAAAATCACCAGTAAAAGGTAGACTTGCGCAAGTTGAAAAAACCGGACCCAATCGACTACCATCATTAGAAGCTCTAAAGACCGTAAGTGATTCAAACCTATCACAAGGAGGTAAGAACACCTGCAAAGTGGGTTACAATTTCTTTGAAAAGACGTTACATTTTAACTTTTTGGGAAAAAGACGCAAATTGTCACACTATTTGCTATATAATTTTAAAACAAGGGATATTGAAAACGAACTATCCATAAGCTACTTCACAAAAACGGATTATTTACAATCTTTACAGTGGCTGGCCACCACTATTGCATTTAAAGAGAAGGGGCGCGATACGATATACGGCGTAGTTTGCGGCGCAAGCGAAGGAACCCTCGTCGCCAGCAGTTTCAGCTTGCATCTCGAGCTATCCAATATACGGCGCCGTCAGATGCTAATGTGCCGTAAGTCGGATAAACCAGAGATTTCCAGAAATCTGCGCAAGTACAAATTTCTGGCGTCGCCAGTTAGAAACTGCCGGCGCCTACAAAACCTGACTAAAGTATGAAATCACCAGCACTGTCTAACACGCCTCCCTAACATAGCCCGACACGTCTAACACGCCTCCCTAACATAGCCCGACACGTCTAACCCTCTATCCGCTATCCCCCCTCACTAGCCTAACAATAAAATATGTAATAACCCCTAAACAGCCCCTCCCAAACCCCGCCGCAACATAATAAAGTTATTAACCCCTAAACCGCTGCCAGATATATTAAATCTATAACCCCCTAAAGTGAGCCCCTAACACCGCCGCCATCTACCTTACCTACCCCCTAAAGTGAGCCCCTACCCCGCCGCTATCTATTTTAAAATTATTAACCCCTAATCTAATCCCCCTACCCCGCCGCCATCTATATTAAATTATTTAACCCCTAAAATACTAAACTATCCCTACCACTAAACCTAAGTCTAACCCTACAAATAGCCCTGAAAAGGGCTTTTTGCGTGGCATTGCCCCAAAGTAACAGCTCTTTTGCCAGCCCTTAAAAGGGCTTTTTGCGGGGCATGCCCCAAAGAATTCAGCTCTTTTGCCAGCCCTTAAAAGGGCTTTTGGCGGGGCTTTGTTACAAAGTAAACTGCTCTTTTGCCTACAATCTACATCCCCCTACACCGCGGCCACCTATAATAAATGTATTAGCCCCTAATCTAATCCCCCTACACCACCGCCAGCTATATTAACTATATTAACCCTAATTATATTAGGGTTAATATAGTTAATATAGTTATTATATTATATATATTAACTATATTAACCCTAATTATATTAGGGTTAATATAGTTAATATCGTTATTATATATATATATATATATATATATATATATATATTTAAGTATAATAACCCTATCTAACTAAACTCTTATTAAAATAAATCTAATATTAATATTATTAATTAAAATATTCCTATTTAAATCTAAATACTTACCTATAAAATAAACCGTAAGATAGCTACAATATAATTAATAATTACATTGTAGCTATGTTAGGGTTTATATTTATTTTAAAGGTAAATTGTTAATTATTTTAACTAGGTATAATAGCTATTAAATAGTTATTAACTATTTAATGGCTACCTAGTTAAAATAATTACCCAATTACCTGTAAAATAAATCCTAACCTAAGTTACAAATACACCTACACTATCAATAAATTAAATAAACTACAAATATCTATCTAAAAATACAATTAAATAAACTAAACTAAATTACAAAAAAAAACAAACACTAAATTACAAAAAATAAAAAAAAGATTACAAGATTTTTAAGCTAATTACACCTATTCTAAGCCCCCTAATAAAATAATAAAGCCCCCCAAAATAAAAAAAATTCCCTACCCTATTCTAAATTAAAATAAGTTCAAAGCTCTTTTACCTTACCAGCCCTTAAAAGGGCCTTTTGTGGGGGCATGCCCCAAAGAAAACTGCTCTTTTGCCTGAAAAAAACAACACAATACCACCCCCCAACATTAAAACCCACCACCCACATACCCCTAATCTAACCCAACCCCCCCTTAAATAAACCTAACACTATCCCCTGAAGATCTCCCTACCTTGTCTTCACCACACCGGGCCGAACTCCTCATCCGATCCGGGCGATATCTTTATCCAAGCGGCAGCAAAGTCTTCTTCCATCCGGCAGCATCTTCCATCAAACGGCATCTTCAATCTTCATTCGTCACTCCTCCGACGCTGAGAATCCATCCCGGCCGATGACTGAACGACGAAGCCAATCTGATTGAACTTTAATCTGATTGGCTGATTCAATCAGCCAATCAGATTTTTCTACCTTAATTCCAATTGGCTGATAGAATCCTATCAGCCAATCGGAATTCGACGGACGCCATCTTGGATGACGTCATTTAACGGTACCTCATTCGTCGTTCAGTCGTCGGTCGGGATGGATGCTCCGCGTCGGAGCGACGAATGAAGATTGAAGATGCCGCTTGATGGAAGATGCTGCCGGATGGAAGAAGACTTTGCTGCCGCTTGGATAAAGACATCGCCCGGATCGGATGAGGAGTTCGGCCCGGTGTGGTGAAGACAAGGTAGGGAGATCTTCAGGGGGGTAGTGTTAGGTTTATTTAAGGGGGGTTTGGGTTAGATTAGGGGTATGTGGGTGGTGGGTTGTAATGTTGGGGGGTGGTATTGTGTTTTTTTTTCAGGCAAAAGAGCAGTTTTCTTTGGGGCATGCCCCCACAAAAGGACCTTTTAAGGGCTGGTAAGGTAAAAGAGCTTTGAACTTTTTTAAATTTAGAATAGGGTAGGGAATTTTTTTTATTTTGGGGGGCTTTATTATTTTATTAGGGGGCTTAGAATAGGTGTAATTAGCTTAAAAATCTTGTAATCTTTTTTTTATTTTTTGTAATTTAGTGTTTGATTTTTTTTGAAATTTAGTTTAGTTTATTTAAAAGGCCCTTTTAAGGGCTGGTAATAGAGCTTATTACTTTATGGACATTAGATTAGGGGTTAATAATATTACTATAGCTGGCGGCGGTGTAAGGGTTCAGATTAGGGGATAGATCAGGTAGATGGTGGCGGTTTTAGGGGCTCACATTAGGGGATAGATCAGTTAGATGGTGGCGGTTTTAGGGGCTCACAGTAGGGGATAGATCAGTTAGATGGTGGCGGTTTTAGGGGCTCACAGTAGGGGGTTAGTTTATGTAGATGGCGGCGGTTTAGGGATTAAATACTTTATTAGGGATTGCGGCGGGGGATCGCGGTTGACAGGTAGATAGACATTGCGCATGCGTTAGGTGTTAGGTTTTATTTAGCAGATCGCGGTTGACAGCTAGATAGACATTGCGCATGCGTTAGGTGTTAGGTTTATTTAGCAGCTAGTTTAGGGAGTTACGGGACTCCAATAGTCAGCGTAAGGCTTCTTACGGCTGCTTTTTGTGGCGAGGTGAAAATGGAGTAAGAATTCTCCATTTTCGCCACGTAAGTCCTTACATTGGATACCAAATTGGATACCAAACTGCGCTGGTTTGGTATACCTGCCTATGGCCCAAAAAAATACGGGCGACTGCAGAAATATACGCGCGTAACTTCTAGATTACGCCGTACATAGGATACCAAACCCGCGCAAATATTGGCGTTGCCAGCTTTTGCGGGCGACGATTTTTATCGGATCGACCCCAAGAAGTTTAACCTGACTAATTTGAAAAATAAACTGCCGCCAAGGTTTTACAGCAGTAGAATAGTTAAATGGCTGCTTGTTTTCCACATGACCGCTATCACACTTTTGGAAAATTTATTTACTTATTCTAGATAGTGATCATATTGGGCTCTCTTCATTTTATGTAAACTGTACTAATTTTATGTGAACTGTATCTAATTTTATGTAAATTGTATCGATTGTTTGTTATTATAAAAACATTTTATTAATTAATTTTGGTGTAGAACTATTATTATAGCTAACCCTTTCAATTAACAATATCAACATCAACTTTTTAATTGTTTTTAGATTGTTTTATAAATGTTATCTAGTAGATCACAGCTGTGTTTTTCCCAAAGGGATTCTTGAGTTTTATATATAAGAAACTTAAGGACTCCAGTTGTATTTGCTCACTTAGCCATAAAATAACAGAATTGCATCTCTGAAAGTATTTCTTGTAATTTCCCAATATTTATTGAGTTGATTAATGCACCTGAAATTCATTTAAAATATATCTGATATTTGAAATTCATTTATCTCCTAGTTTTAACACGTATAGCTTTTATTAGCGCTTATCTCATATTCACATTTATATATTTTCTAATTCTTTAACCAAGGGGAGGTTAACTGAGAGAGGCTAAAGTGTTCTTAGTCCTATTGCTTTTTATATATCTCTTACTTATTCTTCCAGGATAAACTTGCTCGTGGCTTGATTCATTCGTATTCCACAATGATAAATCTGTCCAATTTCACGTACAAGGTTATCCTGGAAGAAAACTTGAACCCATAGTTATATGCAAACTATAGTGCAATAATACAATATTCTATAACATTAGAACATTTTCTTTCCACTTGTCCCTCTATGTCACAATCGTGTCTATCAAAAATGAAAAATTAAACAATGAAGTTATGACTTCCCATTTTACGTTATAGACTATAGAGCTTCAAATCATCAAATGACCCTTTTGTCACAATTCCTATTTTATTGTTTCCATTGATAGGGTGTTTGCTAAAATGATTAAGCAATATTACATTTGTTTACCAACACTGATAATATCATACATAATACACATTTTTGTGAATCCCTTGGGATAATGCATCATAGGTGTTTGCTAGCAATATTATTATTAAGTTTCAATAAAAAAATATTCTGTTTTTAGAAATATTCTATTTATATATTTATTTTGCTTGTTTGATAGAAACCTGAATTGTTTGAATTCGATTGACAGCTAAAGGTTATTAGTAAGTAAGCAGGTTGCTAGAAGACCACAGATGAGAAAGACTGATTTGCTGTAAGCTGCAGTTTAGCTCCACAGGGGAAAATCAACTTTAGTTTAATACTAAATATTGTACATTATATCTCCCTTCTTTACTATTTTTAAGGAAACACAGAAGATACATTGTACTAGTTAACATATGGTTATAAACTGAAAGTCTAAGGGATTTTGGAACTGTTAGTTATTTCTTATGCATAGTATAACTCAGTGATATGCAGTGAGGACAGAGGCTGGTGAAGCACTAGATATAATACGCCAGAGAAACACATGTACAGAGGGCCGCAAGTACCCCCAACAGGGCAGGTTTAAATGATTGCTGAACCAGTGCACAGGTGACATAATCAGGTGATGGGTGAGAGCAATTTAGTAACAACTGAGTTACTGTTCAGCTGATTACTTCATCTGTGCACTGATTCAGCTATAATGAAAACCTGGCCTGTTGGGGTTACTTGAGGACCATTGTTGAGAAACACTGCACTAAAGCACCATCTCATCGGAAATGTATTGATTACCTGGAGAATAAAGCACACATACTCTGCTCACTGACACCCACACACTCTGCTCACATACACACTAACACAATTCTGTGGCACAGTGCCAGTTACTAAGCAATTAGAATGATACACAATTTCTTCTCTACTCACTACTGTATTGTAAAAATAGAAATAATTTACCATACAAGTTTTACACAAAGGACAAGTTACCAATACTGCCAACACAGCTGCTGCAATATGGTGTTCAAGAAACACACGTGCACATCCCACTTTGGTATGCTCTTCAACAAAGGACATCAAAGGATACCAAAAGAATGAAGTACATAATAATAAAAGTAAAATAGAAAGTTAATTTATTTATTTTTTGTGTGCAATTTCTATCTGAATGAATGAAATGTAATTATGACTTTCATGTTCCTTTCAAAAACTAATTTGATTTGCTGACATGGGGCCAGTAACAGTTGATGCTAATTCTCAAAATATAAATAACTAGAAAAGTCTATTAAAATAGCATGCTCTACCTCAATCATGAAAGTTTGATTTTAAATGTCTCCCTTTGACTAACTGTTTAACCAGTTACTTTACAGTGGCATTATTTCTAAAAACATTTAACTGCAATAATTACATATATTTTTTAAATGACTCATTATCTCCTTTTTATTAATATAAACTTGTATAAAAGCAGCACATATTAAAAAATGCAATGCAACAGCTTTCAATTGATTTTTGAATTACAAGTTAAAGGGACACTGAATCCAAAATTGTTCTTTCATGATTCAGAAAGAGCATGCAATTTATGCAACTTTCTAATTTACTCCTATTATCAAATTTTCTTCATTCTCTTGGTATCTTTATTTGAAAAGCAAAAATGTATGTTTAGATGCCAGCCCATTTTTGGTGAACAACCTGGGTTGTTCTTGCTGATTGGTGGATAAATGTATCCACCAATAAACAAGTGCTTTCCATGGTACTGAACCAAACAAATAGCTTAGATGCCTTCTTTTTCCAATTTTCTATCTGAATTATGAAAGAAAAAATTTGGGTTCAGTTTCAATTTAACAGCAGTCTTTAAATAAATGGAGACACAGAGAAAAATAAAAACAGATACTGCATCCTCTGACTGAACAGACATAACATATATTGAGTTTGTACCTAATTAAATAAAATAACCATGAAAAAGGGAGGCTTAGCAATATTCAATGTCAAAAACTTAAAAATTTAAATAATGTGGACACTTAACTTCAAACTCTGGGTTTTAAATTATGGATTTAATTTGAATTGACCCTTTGACTTCCTGTCAGTATTGGGTTATGCTCACTTACTGTCCCCCCCTGTTAATGAGCTGTATCTGAACACAATTTGTGAATCACAAGAGATGTAGAATACTACTTTACTCTTCTACTTGGTGTCATCTGTTCTTAGGTTACCTCAGCTTCCAGTTGTGTCACATGACCCTGCTCACTGCATCCTCCTTCTGATTAATCTATATATCCTTCACTTGCTAGGAGGCATCAAGAGGGGTGCCTCCTATTGGTACCAATTTTTGCTGCTAATATATTGACAGAACACAGGTGGCGCTGCAGCACAGCTTTTCCTTTGACCCATGTACTGCAATGGAGAGAAGCGTTCCTGTACCTGCCTCTCCATAGCATTACATGGGGGGGAAATATATATATATATATATATTTACTTTTTTTGTTTTAATTAAAATTTAATTAAGCTTTGGCCACATGTGGCAGGGTAGGCACTGCCTCCCCTGCCTCATATGAGTGCACGTCCCTGGTGTAAGTGTACAAGCTTAATCAACCAACAATGCGACCTAATTAACTCCTCGGTTTGCGCTTCTCTCTCTACTCTGACTAATCCTCCACTACACTGTAGTGTGCTGTAGCTCAACAAACCATCCAAACACACTGAAGAAAATGGCGGCTGCACATGGGTTTATATATGACTTTTGAATAGCGTAATTACGTGTCACATTTTTAGATGGAGTCGTGGTTCATTTTTATGAGTGTTAGCCTAATTTGCATAAAACTTTTCTTTATTGAGACTTTATGTGGACAAAATACAGGCGTAAGTGGGACAACTAAAAAGTGTATTTGCGCACTTTTCGGAAGATCGCCAGTTTGTCCTACTTACGCCAGTTTAGCATCTAATGGCGCAGTATATATAATACCCCGATGTGCGAGGTGAAATTATGGGCGGCGCGGGTTCCCACGCTTGTGACGAAAACTACGCTGTATATCGGATCACGCCCCTAGATTACAAAAAAAATTAAACTAAATTATCAAAAAATAAAAACAATTACACCTAATCTAATAGCGGCGGAACAGGGGTTAATAACTTTTATTAGTGTTGGCGATATTGGGAGCGGCAGATTAGGGGTTAATAACTTTATTTAGGTGGTGGCGTTGTCAGGGGTGGCAGATTAGGGGTGTTTTGACTTGTGGTTTATGTTAGGGTGTTAGGTTTAAATGTAACTTTCTTTTCCCCATAGACATCATTGGGGTTGCGTTACGGCGATCGCCATTCTGCGATCGCAGGTGTTAGGTATTTTCTGACCCTCTCTCCTTATTGATGTCCATGGGGGAAAACGTGCACGAGCACGTCAAAGCAGCCCTTGGATTTTGTGTGGTATGGAGCTTAACTCAACCATATCGCACGCACAAGGAGGTTTTTCAGAAATTCGTAATGGCAGCGCTATGGAGGGTGAAATAATGCAACTTTTGTTGCGTTCGTTTCACACCCTGTTTAGCGCAAAACTCGCAATCTAGGTGTAATATAGGTCATGCAATTTTAAACAACTTTCCAATTTTAGCATCACATTTGCTTTGTTCTCTTACTGTTCTTTGTTGAAGGCTGAACTTAGGTAGGCTCATAGGCTTATCTCTAAGCCCTTAAAGGCTGCCTCTTATCTCAGTGCTTTTTATTAGCTTTTCAAAGCTAGACAGTGCTAGTTCATGTGTGCCATACAGATAACATTGTGCTCACCCCATGGAGTTATGCACGAGTCAGCACTTATTGGTTGAAATGCAAGTTTGTAAAAAGTACTGAGATAAGGGGGCAGTCTACAGAGGCTTAGGTACAAGGTAATCACAGAGGAAACAAGTTTATTAATATTACTGTGTTGCTTATGCAAAATTAGGGATTGGGTAATAAAGGGATTATCTATCTTTTTAAACAATAACAGAAAACACACACAAAAAATAAGAGCAAATGGGTTTAACTCCTTTGCAATGTCCCCATACCCTGTAGATTGGCTGTCGCAAGGGCTGCCAGAAATAATGCGTTCTCGCTAATGAGACCCATGCTTCTACAGACCTGGAAGCCCTCACAACGACTTACATAGCATAACGATTGTCACAACGGGGTTAAATTGAGCCTTTCATGTTTAAATAGTATTAGAAAGCAAGTCATTACATTTAAATGTTTCATTGTCCTAATATGGGATACATCAATTTATTATGTTTTGATAATGCTTCCTTCCTGTTGTCTGCTCATTTTTGTTGCTGTATAGCACTTTTAAAAGCCAGTGTATTTTACAGCAAACATTGCTAATTTAACCAATATGAATGTAGTTGTGTCATAATGTATCACTTCTTTCATTTCACCTTTTCTCCAAAAAAATCATAGTGAAGGTTTGTTTTGTTTTTTTGGCTTTCAGAAAGAATACCCTACACACCCTACGGAATGATCCCTTTTCAATGAAACATTAAAATCTGAGTATTGTTATTTATTTATTTTAATCATTTTTGTTATTCAAACCAATCCAATTTGCTTGAATGATTTACATTTGGTCAGAGATCCCTTTGCCATTTACCATTTCATTTTTAGATGCAGAGATTGGAACTGTTAAAAACATTATTGGAGACTTACATTTGGATAACTAGAGCAACATAAACTGAAGACATTTTGAAGGGATACTTTTGATTATGATCACAATAGAACTTGTACTTAAATAATATAAAACTCAAAGAACACTCAATTTGAGAATGAATCATTTCCATCTGATACTGAATCCCAACAAATGTTCCTGACCCACATTTTGATCAAAAAGGGACAATAAATGACCCCAGGTAATTGAAAAACAAGAAAACGTTCATGGAAGAAACTGAGATATAGTAAAGGCTGATAGTTGTTAGCATCTCTATGACATTTAGTTCTGAATAATAATTTGTACTTGATGAAGCATTTAACTCTATACTCACATTTAGTGTTGAATTAGAAAACAGATACGTGTAAGTATAAGTTACAAATATGTAAGTATCAAACTGAAAAAACTCAAATGCATTTCATTAAAGAGATAGTAAAAACTTTCATGGTCTAGATAGGAGGTGCAATTTTTTTTAAACCCCCCCCCAATTTATTTCTATTATCAAATTTGCTTTTTTTCACTTGGTTTCCTTTATTGAAATCTAAACCTAGGTGGGCTTATAGGACCTCAGGAGCGTGCACGTCTCTTTGGCATTCTATGTACAACACTGCTACAAACATTGCAAACATTGCAGCCATAGGCCTCTAGTTATCAACGCGTCTACTTTACCTGCCTTCGCTGGCCCAATACGCCCGCCTAAGCTCGCCTACCATCGCCTCAGCGGACCTGAAAAATGTCGCCAAAGTTATCAATAAATCTGTCAAAAAGCTGCGCACCAAGTACGGGGTAATGAGCAGCGGACTGTGATAGTTATCACTCATCCGATCTCGCTGCTCTTCGGCCTTTTGACAGCTTTATTGACAAGCTGTCACTAAGCACCCACACTAACTACACTGTTCTACCCCCTATACCAGCGCACCCGGAGCCCCCGCTGCAACTCTTATAAATGTATTAACCCTTAAACCACCACTCCCGTACACCGCCGCCACCTACATTATACCTAGAAACCCCTATCCTGCCCCCCCCTATACCGCCGCCACCTATAATAAAGTTATTAACCCCTATCCTGCGGATCCCGGACCTCGCCGCAACTAAATAAATAGTTTAACCCCTAAACTGCTGCTCCCAGACTCCACCGCAACCTATATTAAACTTATTAATCCCTAATCTGCCCCCCTACACCGTCGCCACCTATAATAAATTTATCAACCCCTATCCTGCCCCCCATACACTGCCGCCACTGTAATAAAATTATTAACCCCTAAACCTAAGTCTAACACTAACCCTAACACCCCCCTAACTTAAATATTAATTAAATAAATCTAAATAATATTTCTCTTATTAACTAAATTAATCCTATTTAAAACTAAATACTTACCTTTAAAATAAACCCTAATATAGCTACAATATAAATAATAATTATATTGTAGCTATCTTAGGATTTATTTTTATTTTACAGGCAACTTTCAATTTATTTTAACTAGGTACAATAGCTATTAAATAGTTAATAACTATTTAATAGCTACCTAGTTAAAATAAAGAGAAATTTACCTGTAAAATAAAAACTAACCTAAGTTACAATTACACCTAACACTACACTATACTTAAATAAATTATTCCTATTTAAAACTAAATACTTACCTGTAAAATAAACCCTAAGATAGCTACAATGTAATTAATAATTACATTGTAGCTATTTTAGGATTTATATTTATTTTACAGGTAACTTTGTATTTATTTTAGCTAGTTAGAATAGTTATTAAATAGTTATTAACAATTTAATAACTACGTAGCTAAAAGAAATACAAAATTACCTGTAAAATAAATCCTAACCTAAGTTACAATTAAACCTAACACTAAACTATCATTAAATTAATTAAACAAATTAGCTACAAATAACTACAATTAAATTCAATTAAATAAACTAACTAAAGTACAAAAAATAAAAAAAGCTAAGTTACAAAAAATAAAAAAAATAAGTTACAAACATTTAAAAAATATTACAACAATTTTAAGCTACTTACACCTAATCTAAGCCCCCTAATAAAATAACAAAGCCCCCAAAATATAAAAAATCCCTTCCCTATTTTACATTAAAAAAGTTACCAGCTCTATTACCTTACCAGCCCTTAAAAGGGCCTTTTGCGGGGCATGCCCCAAAGAATTCAGCTCTTTTGCCTGTAAAAAAAATACACCCCCCCAACATTAAAACCCACCACCAACATACCCCTAATCTAACTCAAACCCCCCTTAAATAAACCTAACACTACCCCCCTGAAGATCATCCTACCTTGAGCCGTCTTCAGCCAGCCGACCACGGATAAAACCGAAGAGGAGATCCGGAGTGGCAGAAGTCATCATCCAAGGGGCGCTGAAGAAGTCTTCCATCCGATTGAAGTCAACATCCAGGCGGCGCTGAAGAGGTCTTCCATCCGACTGGTCTTCATCCAAGCGGCGTCTTCAATCTTCATCCATCCGGAGCGGAGCCATCTTCAGACGAGCCGACGCGGAGCCATCTTCTTTTTCCCGACGACTAACGACGAATGAAGGTTCCTTTAAGGGACGTCATCCAAGATGGCATCCCTTCAATTCAGATTGGCTGATAGGATTCTATCAGCCAATCGGAATTAAGGTAGGAAAAATCAGCCAATCAGATTGAGCTCGCATTCTATTGGCTGTTCCGATCAGCCAATAGAATGCGAGCTCAATCTGATTGGCTGATTGGATCAGCCAATCAGATTGAACTTCAATCTGATTGGCTGATAGAATTCCATCAGATTTTCCTACCTTAATTCCGATTGGCTGATAGAATCCTATCAGCCAATCGGAATTGAAGGGACGCCATCTTGGATGATGTCCCTTAAAGGAACCTTCATTCGTCGTTAGTCGTCGGGAAGAAGAGGATGGCTCTGCGTCGGCTCGTCTGAAGATGGCTCCGCTCTGGATGGATGAAGATTGAAGATGCCGCTTGGATGAAGACTTCAATCGGATGGAAGACTTCTTCAGCGCCCCTTGGATGATGACTTCTGCCGCTCCGGATCTCCTCTTCGGTTCCATCGGTGGTTGGCTGGCTGTAGACGGCTCAAGTTAGGATGATCTTCAGGGGGGTAGTGTTAGGTTTATTTAAGGGGGGTTTGGGTTAGATTAGGGGTATGTGGGTGGTGGGTTTTAATGTTGGGGGGTTGTATTTTTTTTTTTACAGGCATTAGAGCTGAATTCTTTGGGGCATGCCCCGCAAATGGCCCTTTTAAGGGCTGGTAAGGTAATAGAGCTGGAAACTTTTTAATGTAGAATAGGGTAAGGAATTTTTTTATTTTGGGGGGCTTTGTTATTTTATTAGGGGGCTTAGATTAGGTGTAAGTAGCTTAAAATTGTTGTAATATTTTTGAAATGTTTGTAACTTATTTTTTTTATTTTTTGTAACTTAGCTTTTTTATTTTTTGTACTTCAGTTAGTTTATTTAATTGAATTTAATTGTAGTTATTTGTAGCTAATTTATTTAACTAATTTAATGATAGTGTAGTGTTAGGTTTAATTGTAACTTAGGTTAGGATTTATTTTACAGGTAATTTTGTATTTCTTTTAGCTAGGTAGTTATTAAATAGTTAATAACTATTTAATAACTATTCTAACTAGCTAAAATAAATACAAAGTCCCCTGTAAAAAAATATAAATCCTAAAATAGCTACAATGTAATTATTAATTACATTGTAGCTATCTTAGGGTTTATTTTACAGGTAAGTATTTTATAGTTGCGGCGGGGACCGGGAGCGGTGGTTTAAGGGTTAACATATTTATTATAGTGGCGGTGGGCTCTGGAAGCGGCGGTTTAGGGGTTAATCAGTTTATTAGAGTGGCGGTGGGTTCCGGGAGTGGCGGTTTAGGGGGTAATACATTTATTTAGTTGCGGCTGTGTAGGGGGGACAGATTAGGGGTGTTTAGACTCGGGGTACATGTTAGGGTGTTAGGTGTAGACAGCTCCCATAGGAATCAATGGGTTGTCTGGCAGCAGCGAACATGAACTTTCGCTATGGTCAGACTCCCATTGATTCCTATGGGATACGCCGCTTCCAGGGCGGCGATTTGAAAACCAGGTACGCTGGGCCGGAAACGTTCCGAGCGTACCTGCTAGTTTTTTGATAACTAGCAAAAGTAGTCAGATAGTGCCGAACTTGTGTGCGGAACATCTCGAGTGACATAAGAATCGATCTGTGTCAGACTGAGTCCGGCGGATTGAAGCTTACGTCACTAGATTCTACTTTTGCCGGTGTCTAGGGCTTGATAACTAAGGCAAATCAGCCTTGCCACAAATACGCTGTGGAATTCCAGCGTATTTGAGGTTGACGGCTTGATAACTAGGGGCCATAGAATGCTAAATACACGTGCACACTCCTGAAGCCCGATAAACTTACCTAGGGCTACTCTATATAAAGGATACAAACAGAACAAAGCAAACTTGATAAATAAATAAAATGGAAAGTTAATTAAAATTGCATGCTCTGTCTGAATAATTAAAGTTTAATTTTGACTTTACAGTCCCTTTAATCATACGAACACGCATCTATCAACCAAAAATGCAGAGAGCTAGTTGCAAAGGGTTGAAAATTGTTATAAAACAAGCAGATGATGATTTTAAATATTATCATTTTAATGTTATAAGATACCTTATTTGACAAAATTATTATAAATTTCTTCCCTGTAATCTGTCTCAAATTAGTAGGAAGTGTATTGTTCAGGAACTAAAAAAGGGACATGATACCCAAAAATAATTTAATGATTCACACAGAGGGGCCGAATTATCAAGCTCTGAATGGAGTTCTAGTGAACTGCTTGTGCAATGTTAAATGCCGACAGCGTATGCTGTCGGCATTCAGCAATGTCTGTTGGACTTGATACTGTTGGACTTGATACGCTATATTGATGAATCAACCCCAGAGCATTCAGCAATGTCTGTCGGACATGATAAGCTACATTGATAAATCAACCCCAGAGAATTCAGCAATGTCTGTCGGACATGATGATAAATCGGCCCCAGAGCACCTAATTTTATGCAACATTCTACTACTAGATTATTACATTGTGTGAGCCAATGAAAAGAGGCATATATGTGCAGAGAACAAAACAATTTTAAAAATAGAAGTAAATTAGCAAATTGTTTAAAACAGCATGTTCCATCTAAATTAAAAGTTTAATTTTGAATTATTTGTCCCTTTAACAGCCATGGTAAATAATTTATTTTGTCACATAAATGTATGTTTATATTGCATCCACAATCCAATGTTTTTAAGACATTAAACTGTGCTTATGTAACATAGTAACATAGTAGATGAGGTTGAAAAAAGACAGAAGTCCATCGAGTTCAACCTATACAAATCTAAAATACTTAAAAAAAGCTCCAGTTAAGATTAAATAATCCCACTAAAAGGTGACCCATTTAATACTAGCAATCATATCTATGAATTTTGTTTATAGACAGAAATGTATCCAAACTATTTTTAAATGTATCTAGGGTATTGGCATTCACTACCTCATTTCGTAATGAGTTCCACAATTTTATTGCTCTTACAGTGAAAAAACGTTTCCATTGCAGGAGATTAAATCTCCTCTCCTCCAACCTTAAATTGTGACCTCTTGTCACAAACATTTTTCTTGGAATAAACAGAGCTTCTGCCATCTCTGTATATGGGCCTTGAATATATTTATATATATTTATATAAAGTAATCATGTCACCTCTCAAGCACCTTTTTATATATTTATATATATTTATATAAAGTAATCATGTCACCTCTCAAGCACCTTTTTATATATTTATATATATTTATATAAAGTAATCATGTCACCTCTCAAGCACCTTTTTATATATTTATATATATTTATATAAAGTAATCATGTCACCTCTCAAGCACCTTTTTATATATTTATATATATTTATATAAAGTAATCATGTCACCTCTCAAGCACCTTTTTTTTTTTTTTTAAAGAAAACAGACCCAGTTTGGCTACCCTCTCCTCATAGCTTTGATATTCAAAATGTATACACAAGAACTTTTTCCAATACTTTATAAACATGTACTATGTTTATAAAGTATTATAATATTCATAGAACATATTATACACATGTACTATGAATGACAATACAATGTGTTATAGTTTATAAATAGTTTGAATAATGTGATAACAATGTAGGGTTGCCATATTACTTTTTTAAGGAAGGACACTTATGAAAAATACATATATGGGACATTATTCACACATTTCTTTAAACAGCGCCTGACGTATTTTTCATGTGTCCTCCCTTAAAGCAGCAATATGGCAACCCTATAACAATATATAGTCTAGCCTTATAGCATACAAATAGTTACAATAACTTGATAACAATAATTTGACAATTACAATATTTTTAATTCTATACATCTCAAAATAATTTTGCCATGCTGACATTTTTTAACTCAGATGTTGATTCTAATTCTTTAGAAAATCTAATTTAATATGAATCCCCATTAAAGTCTATAAGGATTTTTTAAATAAATCAGTTTATACATTTTCCTAAAAGAATGGAATCTACCCCATAATAATATTCAATACAATAATTTCTACAATAATTAATTTAAAAAAAAAAACTTTGGGACATATATTTAGCCTTTAAAAACCATCATATTAACAAAACAAAAATGGAAAAATGAAATGCTCAAGCACTATTGATATACTTAACTAAAATATCACAAGAGCATTAAAGGGATACTGGACCCAATTTTTTTCCTTTCATGATTTAGATAGAGCATACAATTTTAAGCCACTTTCTAATTTACTCCTATTATCAATTTTTCTTCGTTCTCTTGCTATCTTTATTTGAAAAACAATGCATCTAATAATTTTTTTTAGGTTCAGAACTCTGGACAGCACTTTTTTTTATTGGTGGATGAATTTATCCACCAATCACGAAGGACAACCCAGGTTGTTCACAAAAAAAAGAGAATGAAGAAAATTTGATAATAGGAGTAAATTAGAAAGATGCTTAAAATTTCATGTTCTATCTGAATCACAAAATAAAAAAATTGGGTTCAGTGTCCCTTTAATAAAACTGGATAGTTGTGATTATATTTTTAAAAGGCATGTTTAGAAGTATAGAAACGCAGTGATGTCAAATATTTAAAATAGAGATTTTGTTCTAGCGTGTAAGCAAATGAAAAACCTTGAGTGTCAATGAAATTGTCAAATATTAATAAAAAGGAATATAAAACGAAGACTTGTAAGTTAGAAAAGTTTAAAATTATATTTATTTTATAATGTCACTACTTGATACACAATAGTCTGAATCTTGTGTTATCATAGGAACCCCCCCCCCCCAGCTATAAATGCTTATTCTTTACAATAAGTACATTACCCTGTAGAGGGTATTTAAAACTTCCATAGCTGTCATTTAGGAGCCCATATTAACTTGTTTTAAAAATTGTTTTATTTGTTAATCCTATTAATAATGTATTAATGCTGAGTTGTTATTCAAATACAAATTCAGTTATGTAATAATGTATTTATATTATAAGTATTGCTACTAACAAAGAGGTTGATTATAATCTATCAGCCTATTTCTTTTTGGCTAAAAAGGGCACTTTTTATTTCACATATATCACAATCAAGGCATTTTAAGCTTGCCGTAAAAAGCCCTAAATTTAAAAGGACATTTTAGCCAAAATTGGAATCCACATGGATGCTTTTCAGTTTTGGTTAGAAGCATTTTTGTAATAAACTTGCGTTATTAAATTTTTTTAATTAAAGATATAACTATTTCAAAAGTGTATTTAAGTATGCATCGTTGACTAGCATTTTGAACACAGCATTTGCTCATAGAGCCTATAGTGCTTGTACCACATTGTAATGATTTACGGCTAGATTACGAGTTGTGCATTAGGGTAAAAAAGCAGCGTTAAGAGGTCCTAACGCTGATTTTTTACCCCCGCTGCTATTACAAGTCTTGCAGGTTTAGGGGCACCACACACTTCTTTGGCCTTACCGCGAAACGACTTACGTAAACTTCGTAAAGTCTTTTTTCTATGGGACTTCCATAGCGTTGATATTACTAGTCTGTCCTGGGAGGCCAAAAAGTGAGCGGTACACCCTACCCTGTCAAGATCCCTAACGCATTTAAAAGTCAGTTGTTATGAGTTTTATGGTACAACGCTGTAGCATAAAACTCATAACTAAAGTGCTAAAAAGTACACTAACACCCATAAACTACCTATTAACCCTTAAACCGAGGCCCTCCCGCATCGCAAATACTATAATAAAATTATTAAGCCCTAATCTGCCGCTCCGGACACTGCCGCCACCTACATTATATTTATGAACCCCTAATCTGCTGCCCCCAACATCACCGACACCTACATTATATTTATTAACCCCTAATCTGCCGTCCCCAATGTCACCGCAGCCTACCTACACTTTTTAACCCCTAATCTGCCGCCCCCAACGTCGCCGCCACTATAATAAACATATTAACCCCTAAACCACCGCACTCCCGCCTTGCAAACATTAGTTAAATATTATTAACCCCTAATCTGCTGTTCCTAACATCGCCACCACCTGCCTACATTTATTAACCCCTAATCTGCGGCCCCCAACGTCGCCGCCACTATATTAAAGTTATTAACCCCTAAATCTAAGTCTAACCCTAAACCTAACACCCACTAACTTAAATATAATTTAAATAAATCTAAATAAATATTCCTATCATTAACTAAATTATTCCTATTTAAACTAAATACTTACCTATAAAATAAACCCTAAGCTAGCTACAATATAACTAATAGTTACATTGTAGCTAGCTTAGGGTTTATTTTTATTTTACAGGCAAGTTTGTATTTATTTTATCTAGGTAGAATAGTTATTAAATAGTTATTAACTATTTAATAACTACCTAGCTAAAATAAATACAAAAGTACCTGTAAAATAAAACCTAACCTAAGTTACAATAACACCTAACACTACACTATAATTAAATAAATTAAAGGGACAGTATACACTCATTTTCATATAACTGCATGTAATAGACACTACTATAAAGAATAATATGCACAGATACTGATATAAAAATCCAGTATAAAACTGTTTAAAAACTTACTTAGAACATATGCATATTCTCATCCATACAAAGAATAATTTATATTTCATACTAGACATCACCCGCTATACGCCTAGAGGATCTCTTTATTTAGGTCAGTCTTGCTGAGATAGATACCATTATGAAGGTTACATATCACTACATGCATGTTGCCTGGCTGCATTTGGGGAACATAACCCACTTGTTCTGATGGACCTGGAATGCCCGATCACCAGTTATACCCCTGATCAGTAACCCAGTTAGGACTTCCCCCTTAGTTATACCTTTAGTTACCCTTCCTTCCCTTTTTTTTTTTTTCTTTCTTTTTGTCCTTTCCCTATTAAACCTTGATTGTATGTTTACATGTGCCCAATATTTTATCCAAGAGAACTATTTCAAGGCCCATGAGAGGTCTAATCATCTACAGAATTTGGGTCCTATAAGAAATACACTGATGTGAAGAGAGCACTTTAATGTGTTATAATTATACTACATGGTATATAACTTATGATTTAATATTGTTAGCACAACGTATTGCCATGTTGAAACATAACTCTGTACCACTCTTCTTGCATGCTGTGTTCTTTCTTTTTATGAAGTGTATGCCTAATTATTCTAAATAAAGCTTTTTTGAAAAAAAAAAAAAAAAAAAAACTTACTTAGAAGCTGTCACTTTGGCTCTGTTGAAAAGGTAGTTGGAAAGCCCACTGCAAGTGGCAAATAAGACACTCCCCCCCTCCCCCTTCTTTTGCATATGAAAAGACCCTTTACACAAACAGGAGCAAGCTGGAGTAGGTAGTCGAGCGTATTCACATAAAACTTTGGGGCTTGGTTAGGAGTCTGAAAATCAGAGCAATGTTATTTAAAAATAAGCAAAACTATACATTAATTAAAAAAACAACTTTATGGGCTATATAAATAGATTATCTACAAAACATTTATGCAAAGAAAAAATGAGTGTATAATGTCCCTTTAACTAAATTAAATACGCAATCTACATCCCAGGAGTGGACAACTGGGAGGTGGATTTTTTGAGCAGACAGACGTTTCATCCGGGAGAATGGGAACTTCATCTGGAGGTCTTTGCCACCCTGATTCTCAGGTGGGGCAGACCGGTATTGGATCTGATGGTGTCTCGTCAGAATTCCAAGCTCCCGAGATACGAATCCAGGTCCAGGGATCCTCAGGCCGAACTGATAGATGCCTTGGCAGTGCCTTGGTCATTCAACCTAGCTTATGTGTTTTCACTGTTTGCTCTCCTTCCCCGGGTGATTGCATGGATCAAACAGGAGAGGGCTACTGTGATTCTAATTGCTCCTGCATGGCCTCGCAGGACTTGGTATGCCGATCTGGTGGACATGTCCTCTCTACTGCCGTGGAAGCTTCCATTGAGGCAGGACCTTTTGATTCAGGGACCCTTTCATCATCTGAATCTAATTTCTCTGCAGCTGACTGCTTGGAGATTGAACGCTTGATTTTATCTAAGCGAGGGTTCTCTGATGTGGTCATTGATACCTTGATTCAGGCACGCAAGCCGGTTACTAGAAAAATGTACCATAATATATGGCGTAAATATATTTGTTGGTGCGAATCCAAGGGCTACTCATGGAATAGGGTTAGGATTCCCAGGATTTTATCTTTTCTCCAAGAAGGATTGGAGAAAGGGTTATCAGCAAGTTCCTTAAAGGGACAGATTTCTGCTTTGTCTATTTTGCTACACAAGCGTCTGGCAGATGTTCCAGATGTTCAATCTTTTTGTCAGGCTCTGATTAGAATCAAGCCTGTGTTTAGACCAATTTCTCCTCCTTGGAGTTTGAATTTAGTTCTTAATGTTCTTCAAGGGGTTCCGTTTGAACCCATGCATTCCATAGATATTAAGTTGTTATCTTGGAAAGTTTTATTTTTTGTTGCTATTTCTTCTGCTCGCAGAGTTTCTGAGCTTTCAGCTTTACAATGTGATTCTCCTTATTTTATTTTCCATTCTGATAAGGTGGTGTTATGTACCAAACCTGGTTTCCTTCCTAAGGTTGTTTCTAATAAGAATAATAATCAGGAAATTGTTGTTCCTTCATTGTGTCCTAATCCTTCTTCTAAGAAGGAGTGTCTGTTACATAACTTGGACCTGGTCCATGCCCTGAAGTTTTACTTACAGGCGACTAAAGAGTTTTGTCAATCATCTTCATTGTTTATTCTTTTTTCTGGAAAACGTAGGGGCCAGAAAGCTACGGCTACCTCTCTTTCTTTTTGGCTGAAGAGTATCATCCATTTGGCATATGAGGCTGCTGGACAGCAGCCTCCTGAAAGAATTACGGCTCATTCTACTAGGGCTGTGGCTTCCTCATGGGCATTTAAAAATGATGCTTCTGTTGAACAGATTTGCAAGGCTGCAACTTGGTCGTCTCTTCACACTTTTTCTAAATTTTACAAATTTGATACTTTCGCCTCGTCCAAGGCTGTTTTTGGGAGAAAGGTTCTTCAAGCAGTGGTGCCTTCTGTTTAGGTTCCTGTCTTGTCCCTCCCTTTCATCCATGTCCTATAGCTTTGGTATTGGTATCCCATAAGTAAGGATGAAATCCGTTGACTCGTCATATTTTTTAAAAGAAAATGAAATGTATGCTTACCTGATAAATTTATTTATTTTATGATATGACGAGTCCACGGCCCACCCTGTCAATTTTCTAAGACAGGTCTTTGTTTTTGTTAAACTTCAGTCACCTCTGCACCTTGGCTTTCCTTTCTCTTCCTAACTTCGGTCGAATGACTTGAGTGGGAGGGAAGGGAGGAGCTATATATACAGATCTGCTGTGGTGCTCTTTGCCTCCTCCTGCTGACCATGAGGCGCAATCCCATAAGTAAGGATGAAATCCGTGGACTCGTCATATCGTAAAAGAAATAAATTTATCAGGTAAGCATAAATTTCTTTTTTTTCAAACTCAAGCAGAGAAGAAATATTCTACACTAGGATTAGATGCAGCAATAGTTTCAATTGACGCAGAGAAGGCCTTTGACTCCATCACATGGGACCATTTGTTTACAGCAGTATGGGGTTGAAGGCGCCTTCTTAAAATGTATTCGCTCAACATATAACTCATCTATAGCTGCTGTTATTGTTAATGATACTCTTTCAGATTATTTTTTCTTGCATAAGGGCTCAAGACAGGGATGTCCACTATCCCCTTACTTGTTTAATCTGCCCTTGGAGCCCCTTGACATACAGTTAAGGAAAGAGCTGGACGGGATCAAGATGGGTAAAAGGAGAATAACAACATTGTTATATGCTGATTACTTGCTAGTTTTATTGTCTAATACAAAAAAGAATATACCAGTCCTAACTCAAATTCTACAAGATTTTGGGGCCTTCTCAGGCTACAAAGTTGACTCCTTAAAAACAGAAATTTATTGGTTAAATAAAAACAAGGCTTCTTTGCAATCTCTTTCTTTCAAAGAAGCAAAATAATTTTTTCTGTACTTAGGCATTAAATTATCGATTAATTTCAAAGAATGGTATGACTTTAATTACCCTCCAATTTTTCTTAAAATAAAACATGATATGGAAAAATGGGGAAAATGTAAGCTTACCTGAACTGGCAAAATCAATTTAATAAAAATGTTGTTATTTCATAAATTGCTTTACCTAATACAAAATCTTCCAATTCTGATAAAAAACAGGATCTTAATGCATTTAAACAAGCATGTATTCCATTTTTATGGGGAAAGAAAAGAAGGGCAATATCATATAAAGAACTTTCTCTATTTAAAACGGAAGGAGGACTTGCGTTACCTGATATAGAGATATATAATCTATTTTGTATTGGGAAGATTGCCCTAGACTAGTTAACGGGAGCTGACTATTATGCAGTTCTACCCCTAGAAGAAATTTTAATATATCCATTCTCTCTTTGTGCCCTCCTTCACACCCCCATTGATAAATGTCCTTATAAAATTAGACGTTTCCCCACTATACAGATGGTAATTATGGTATGGCAAAAAATAATCAGAATGCTAGATATTACTTTGTCATTTTCTAAATATCTTCCTGTTTTGGGAAACCCTGATTTTACTCCGGCATTAGACTCCAAGACATTTAAAAATTGGGTGCTGAGCGGTATCTATATGGTTTATCAAGTGATAGACAAAGAGTTAAGGGTATGTATGTATGTATGTATGTATGTATTGGGTAATTGTATGTAAAACTTTTATTAAAATTAAGCAAGAATTTGATATAACAAATAGAGAATTTTATGCTTTCCTACAAATAAGGCATTATGTGCAGGAGATCCTGCAGAATAATATAGGGGTAGAGTCATGGTACAAGTTGGAGCCTGTTATAACCCATTTTAAGGCAGGTAGGTATAGTATCTCAGCTATATACAAAATAGTTATTACCTCCTATGGTTATAATAATTTACAAAGATTAGCATATATCTGGCAGGTTCCACCAGAAAGAATACAGGAAAGCTTTAATCTTATAGATAGAGCAACAATATCCTACTCTTGGAGGGAAACACATACTAAAGTAATAAATAGAATATATATCACACCCCAGGTTAAGGCTAGATGGGATAAAACTCTGGCACGTTGCCAGAAATGTAAGACTATAAATGCAGACTTAGTGCACTGTTTCTGGAATTGTGCCAAAATTAAAAAATTCTGGTATAAAATAAGTAATTGGGTTAGCAAAATTAACCGAAGCAATATACAATTAAAGGATAAAAATGTTTTCTTTTTTATTAGTCAAGAAGAATCTCTTTTTAAAAATACTCGTCAGTTAAATATGATAATTATTACAAGAAGATATTGGAAATCTAATAAAATTCCAAGCTTGAAGGAATTTATCCAGAAACTTAAAAATCAATTAATACTTGAACAAATTGATACTTCAGTAAATTCAGAGTCCAAGTCAAACATTTTTTCTACAAATGGAAAAGTATAATTGTCAGTTTGCCTGAAGAAATACAGAAACAATTAATTACACCTTTTAGGGGCACTATCTATATTGAAATGGCCATTGCAAATGGGGAATATCCTGCTTAATAGAAGATTCAAGGGAGGTGGGGGAGAAAGTGAAGATATAAGGGCTCCTTTTTATTTTTTTTTTATTTTTTTTTTCCTTTCTCCCTATGGTTTTTATATGTTATTTCTGTATATTTTAGTTTATTAAGAAAATTACCATTCGATATGCAAATTAATTTATAGTGCCAAATCTTGGAAACTACAAATACTGTTAATTGTAATATGTTTTGCTTAGATTGAGGATATATGTCAGTTAACTTTAATTTACAGTATATAATATGCTGACTATATTTTCAATGTCTAGCATAGTTTGCTTCATAATGTCTAATATGTTAAATGTACTTATGGCAATGTCATCACTATTGTTTTTTTCCTTACTTAAAGGGACATGAAACCCATTTTTTTTATTTCATGTTTTGGAAAGAACTTGCAATTTTAAACAGCTTTCTAATTAACTTCTATTATCTCATTTGCTTCATTCTCTTGATATATTTTGTTGAAAAGCATATCTAGATAGGCTCAGTAGCTGCTGATTGGTGGCTGCACATAGATGCCTCATGTGATTGGCTCATCCATGTGCATGATATTTCTTCAACAAAGGATATCTGAAGAATGAAGCAAATTAGATAATAGAAGTAAATTGGAATTTTGTTTAAAATTGTATTCTCTACCTGAATAATGAAAGACAATTTTTGGGTTTAGTGTCCCTTTAAGAGACTAATACTTGCTATGACAAAGGAATATACTTTATATATGTACATTGAGGCACTGTTAGTAACAACAATGTATGTAATGTATGTAAAATACTTACAGGATTTTATTTGTTTGTATCTCTTCTTTATTGGAATTGTATGCTGAAATGGCTAATAAATAAATATATATATATATATATATATATATATATATATAAAAAAAAAGAACAATTCCTAGAATCCTGGGAACCATGCATAATGTATTATGAATCCAAACAGAAAACACATAACGTAGACGCAGAAACAAACATATAAAGAGTAGTTGACCATTAAGGAATATGTCAGTGTGAATCACATTTACTTTGAGCCAGTGTTAATTTTGACGGCAAATTTCAATTTAGTCTTAGTTTTAGTCTTTTGACTAAAATGCCATTTTAGTTTTAGTCGTATTTTAGTCATCTGAATTGTTTTAGTTTTAGTCTAGTTTTAGTCGACTGAATCTCCAGTAGATTTTAGTCAACTAAAATCTAAGGGGTTTAGTTAAAGTGTAATGCGTTATTTAAGCATTTCTCTATCATTTGCAAACTGATTATATACTCCAGGAGTAAACATAACACCTGTTATTATTTATGGTATTAAGGTTTAAACATGCAATACAGACACAGATTTAGCTGTTGTGATATGTAACATCTTTATTAAACTTACAATTAAATAAAACCAAGTTTCATAAACAAACAGAAGTGCAACTTTAAAATATAAAAAAAAAAAAACCTGTAAACTGTATTGGCTAAATTGCACATATTACCCAATATCAAACCTTTAACAGTTCTCTGTTAATAATTAAAACAAGTATCAAGTAACTCAGCACAACAAAAAGTTTCTGCAGATAGCACAGGCACAGCATAACTTAAACCCATACTTGTGGGTTATGCTTATTTCTATAGGAAGAATCAATTGATTGTTCAGTGTGTTCACAGATTCGAAAAAGTTTCGGCAACGATATTAGCACTGCTCTAGAACTTCCAAACTCATTATATACTCCTGGAGTAAAGGTTTATTAACCTGTTTTTATTTATGGTATTAAGGTTTGAACATGCAATACAGATTTAACAGATTTAACTGTTGTGGTATAGAACATGTCTTTATTTATCTTAAAATTTAATAAAATTAAGTTTCGTAAATTTTACAAAAGAGCAGTAATTAGATATGGATTGATTATAACAACTTGCATAAAATGTTTTTGTCAGCAAATTTTGATTTAGTTTTAGTCATAGTCTTTTGACTAAAATGTCATTTTGATTTAGTTTTAGTCATAGTCTTTTGACTAAAATGTAATTTTAGTTTTAGTCGTATTTTAGTCATCAGAATTTCTTTAGTTTTATAGTCATTTTAGTCTAGTTTTAGTCGACAAAATTAATACTGCTTTGAGCAAAATCTATTGCACCATTGCTGGTATTTGGGAATACTATGTTGAAGAATGAAAAATACAAGAAGATTGGAAATTTGTACAATTTAATGTTTATTTACTGTATCTATGTAAATTTTACAAGATGCAAAACTAAAGATACAATGTAATATAACACTGTTTTTGTATTCAATCTATATAAAATCAATAAATTTAGAATATAAGTCCTCTGTATTACTTAATAAAGTATTCCTTGTATTCATTTACAGAAATTATGACAGCAATGCCTAACATTTACATCTATACTTATTCACAGATCTGACAGCTAGGACAAAGATTTATGATCAAGTTTCTGCCAGTTGAATAATTTCTGGAATAAAACAAGCAAAATGGAATGCTCATTTAAAAGAAAATATATATTTTTTTTATCTTTCTATCCCCCTTTAACATAAAAATAGTAAGGCCTAGATTTAGAGTTGGGCGGTAGCCGTCAAAACCAGCGTTAGAGGCTCCTAACGCTGGTTTTTACCGCCCTCTGGTATTTGGAGCCAGTCATTAAAGGGTCTAACGCTCACTTTGCAGCCACGACTTTTCCATACCGCAGATCCCCCTACGTCAATTGCGTATCCTATCTTTTCAATGGGATCTTTCTAACGCCGGTATTTAGAGTCTGGCTGAAGTGAGCGTTAGAAATCTAACGACAAAACTCCAGCCGCAGAAAAAAGTCAGTAGTTAAGAGCTTTCTGGGCTAACGCCAGTTTATAAAGCTCTTAACTACTGTGCTCTAAAGTACACTAACACCCATAAACTACCTATGTACCCCTAAACCGAGGTCCCCCCACATCGCCGCCACTCGATTAAAATTTTTAACCCCTAATCTGCCGACCGCACGCCGCTGCCACCTACATTATCCCTATGAACCCCTAATCTGCTGCCCCTAACACCGCCGACCCCTATATTATATTTATTAACCCCTAATCTGCCCCCCACAACGTCGCCTCCACCTGCCTACACTTATTAACCCCTAATCTGCCGAGCGGACCGCACCGCTACTATAATAAAGTTATTAACCCCTAATCTGCCTCACTCCCGCCTCAATAACCCTATAATAAATAGTATTAACCCCTAATCTGCCCTCCCTAACATCGCCGACACCTAACTTCAAGTATTAACCCCTAATCTGCCGATCGGAGCACACTGCTACTCTAATAAATTTTTTAACCCCTAAAGCTAAGTCTAACGCTAACCCTAACACCCCCCTAAGTTAAATATAATTTTATTCTAAAGAAATAAATTAACTCTTATTAAATAAATTATTCCTATTTAAAGCTAAATACCTGCAAAATAAACCCTAATATAGCTACAATATAAATTATAATTATATTGTAGCTATTTTAGGATTAATATTTATTTTACAGGCAACTTTGTATTTATTTTAACCAGGTACAATAGCTATTAAATAGTTAATAACTATTTAATAGCTAAAATAGTTAAAATAATTACAAAATTACCTGTAAAATAAATCCTAACCTAAGTTACAATTAAACCTAACACTACACTAGCAATAAATAAATTAAATAAAATACCTACAATTATCTAAAATTAAACCTAACACTACACTATCAATAAATTAATTAAATACAATACCTACAAATAAATACAATTAAATAAACTAACTAAAGTACAAAAAATAAAAAGAACTAAGTTACAAAAAATAAAAAAATATTTACAAACATTAGAAAAATATTACAACAATTTTAAACTAATTACACCTACTCTAAGCCCCCTAATAAAATAACAAAGCCCCCCAAAATAAAAAAAATGCCCTACCCTATTCTAAAATAAAAAAGTTCAAAGCTCTTTTACCTTACCAGCCCTGAAAAGGGTCATTTGCGGGGCATGCCCCAAATAATTCAGCTCTTTTGCCTGTAAATAAAAACATATAATACCCCCCCCCAACATTACAACCCACCACCCACATACCCCTAATCTAACCCAAACCCCCCTTAAATAAACCTAACACTAAGCCCCTGAAGATCTCCCTACCTTGTCTTCACCTCACCGGGTCCCGATCTGTCCAGAAGAGGGTCCGAAGTCTTGATCCAAGCCCAAGCGGGGGGCTGAAGAATGACATCCATCCTGGGGCTGAAGTCTGGATCCAAGCGGCGGCTGAAGAACTCCATCATCGGGCTGAAGTCGGAAGTCCATCATCGGGATGAAGTCTTCTATCAAGCCGCATCTTCAATCTTCTTTCTTCCGGAGCGGAGCCATCTTTTTCCAAGCCGACGCGGAACATCCTCTTCAACCGACGCCTACTCGCCGAATGACGGTTCCTTTAAATGACCTCATCCAAGATGGCGTCCCTCGAAGTCCGATTGGCTGATAGGATTCTATCAGCCAATCGGAATTAAGGTAGGACTATTCTGATTGGCTGATGGAATCAGCCAATCAGATTCAAGTTCAATCCGATTGGCTGATTGGATCAGCCAATCAGATTGAGCTCGCATTCTATTGGCTGTTCCGATGAGCCAATAGAATGCAAGCTCAATCTGATTGGCTGATTGGATCAGCCAATCGGATTGAACTTGAATCTGATTGGCTGATTCCATCAGCCAATCAGAATATTCCTACTTTAATTCCGATTGGCTGATAGAATCCTATCAGCCAATCGGAATTCGAGGGACGCCATCTTGGATGACGTCATTTAAAGGAACCGTCATTCGGCGAGTAGGCGTCGGTTGAAGAGGATGTTCCGCGTCGGCTTGGAAGAAGATGGCTCAGCTCCGCTCCGGAAGAAAGAAGATTGAAGACTTCATCCCGATGATGGACTTCCGACTTCAGCCCGATGATGGAGTTCTTCAGCCGCCGCTTGGATCCAGACTTCAGCCCGAGGATGGACGTCACTCTTCAGCCCCCCGCTTGGGCTTGGATCAAGACCCGGTGAGGTGAAGACAAGGTAGGGAGATCTTCAGGGGCTTAGTGTTAGGTTTATTTAAGGGGGGGTTTGGGTTAGATTAGGGGTATGTGGGTGGTGGGTTGTAATGTTGGGGGGGGGGTATTGTATGCGTTTTTACAAGCAAAAGAGCTGAATTCTTTGGGGCATGCCGCGCAAAGGGCCCTTTTCAGGGCTGGTAAGGTAAAAGAGCTTTGAACTTTTTTAATTTAGAATAGGGTAGGGCATTTTTTTATTTTGGGGGTCTTTGTTATTTTATTAGGGGGCTTAGAGTAGGTGTAATTAGTTTAAAATTGTTGTAATATTTTTCTAATGTTTGTAAATATTTTTTTATTTTTTGTAACTTAGTTCTTTTTTATTTTTTGTACTTTAGTTAGTTTATTTAATTGTATTTATTTGTAGGTATTGTATTTAATTAATTTATTGATAGTGTAGTGTTAGGTTTAATTATAGATAATTGTAGGTATTGTATTTAATTAATTTATTGATAGTGTTAGGTTTAATTGTAACTTAGGTTAGGATTTATTTTACAGGTAATTTTGTAATTATTTTAACTATTTTAGCTATTAAATAGTTATTAACTATTTAATAGCTATTGTACCTGGTTAAAATAAATACAAAGTTGCCTGTAAAATAAATAAATATTAATCCTATAATATAATTATAATTTATATTGTAGCTATATTAGGGTTCATTTTACAGGTATTTAGCTTTAAATAGGAATAATTTATTTAATAAGAGTTAATTTATTTCGTTAGATAAAAATTATATTTAACTTAGGGGGGTGTTAGTGTTAGGGTTAGACTTAGCTTTAGGGGTTAATCCATTTATTACAGTAGCGGCGAGATTCGGTCGGCAGATTAGGGGTTAATAATTGAAGTTAGGTGTCGGCGATGTTAGGGAGGGCAGATTAGGGGTTAATACTATTTATTATAGGGTTATTGAGGCGGGAGTGAGGCAGATTAGGGGTTAATAACTTTATTATAGTAGCGGTGCGGTCCGCTCGGCAGATTAGGGGTTAATAAGTGTAGGCAGGTGGAGGCGACGTTGTGGGGGGCAGATTAGGGGTTAATAAATATAATATAGGGGTCGGCTGTGTTAGGGGCAGCAGATTAGGGGTACACAGGGATAATGTAGGTGGCGGGGGTGTACGGAGCGGCAGATTAGGGGTTAAAAAAATATGCAGGTGTCAGCGATAGCGGGGGCGGCAGATTAGGGGTTAATAAGTGTAAGGTTAGGGGTGTTTAGACTCTGGGTACATGTTAGCGTGTTAGGTGCAGACGTAGGAAGTGTTTCCCCATAGAAAACAATGGGGCTGCGTTAAGAACTGAACGCTGCTTTTTTGCAGGTGTTAGGTTTTTTTTCAGCTCAAAATGACTCATTGTTTTCTATGGGGATATCGTGCACGAGCACGTTTTTGAAGCTGGCCGCGTCTGTAAGCACCGCTGGTATCTAGAGTTGCAGTGGCGTTAAATTATGCTCTACGCTTCCTTTTTGGAGCCTAACGCAGTGAAAACCCAGCCATTCTGTAAACTCTAAATACCAGCGGTATTTAAAAGGTGCGGGAGAAAAAAAGCATGCGTAGCTAATGCACCCCTTTGGCCGTCAAACTCTAAATCTAGCCGTAAGTGAATAAACAGTGCAGAAAATATAAAAAATTACCATTTGAAGGACTTACACTATGACCATACTTACATAGGGATAAATCACAAGTGGAGGGAGCACTATCAATAACACAAAAGTGTAAACGCAATAGCAAGATCTCAGGTTTTTACTCTCTAATCCATATTACAAGTGGTGCAGTGTTTAAATTACCGCAAATTTGTTTACACAAACTCGCTGTAATTTACGCTCCCCATATTTTCTATGGGCACTGGCAAAGTGCATTTGTATTGCAAGTTGAAAGTAAATGTGATCTCTTCAACGCAATCATATTTAAAGCTCAAACTTTTTACGTGACCTGAAATTTGGATAAATTATTTGGCTGGAGGAAACAGTTACACTTAACTACTCTTATAACCCCCCAAACCACCATACCCCCACATTTCAAACTACTGTACTACACTATTAATGACTAAACTGACACAATCCCCACCGCAAGTTACCCCACTACACTATTAACCCCTAAACCACCACAACCCCACCAAAAAATACTCCACTACACAATAAACCCCTAAAAAGCCACAACCCGCACCTCAAAGTTCCATACTACACCATTAACTCCTAAACCACCACACCCCCACATCCCAAACTACCCCACTACACTATTAACCCCCTAAACCTCCACAACCATCACCACAAAGTACCCCACTGCTCTATTAACTCCTAAACCTCCACAACTATCACCGCAAAATACCCCAATGCACTATTAACACGTAGACCGCCAAAAACCCCACCGCAAAGTACTCCAGTACACTATTAAACCCTAAGCTTCCACAACCCTCTTCACAAAATAACCACTTAAGTCTAAACACCCTAACCATCTAACACTCCTAGCTTAACACCCCCCCACCCCTGAGTTACCAAAAAAACTTTACATTACATAAAAAAACATTACACAGAGAAAAACATAACATTACCTTAAAAAACCTACCATTTCCATTACAAATATAAGTAACACCCACCACCCGATTAAAAAGGCTATCTAAAAAAATCTACTAAAATTGCCCTGAAATAATAAGCTTTTATTCTACTGACTAATTTGAGTTTGAAAATGAAAATCAGTTAATTGGAATTCAAGGGTACCCCTATATAAAGGGGGCACCTCTCATTCAAGATTCAGTGTGCCACGGGTGACCCCATGAAGAGGACATTGGGATAGAAGATCTGAAGATAAGAAGAAAAGAAGATGGATGGAGATAGAAGACTGCTGCCAAAATGAAGATGGACCACTGTCACCGGGATGAAGATGGACCGCTCCTGCCACCTTGAAGCCATATTTAAGTTTGGTGAGTACCATCTTTGGGATTTAGGGATAGTTTTTTTAGAATATGGTTCTTTTTTTGGGGGGGAGGGGCAGCAAAAGAGTTAAATGCCCTTTTAAGGGCAATGCTTAACCAAATTCAAGGGCAATTTTTAGAGTAGTTTTTTTTAGCTACTTTTTGGGGGGAGTGGAGGAGTTACTTGTAGAATAGGCCAGTATTTGTTTGTGAAAGAGAGCTAAACCACTTTAGGGCAATGCCCTACAAAAAGCCCTTCTAAGGGCTATTGTTATAGATTAGTTTAGTGTTAGTTTTAGAATTACAAAAAGCAACTCCCCCACACACCTGTGTATGCTCCAAAAAATTAGACTGGTGTCCGTTAAGCTAATGAGTCAAAACAAATAACCCAGTAAACCGTGTCCATATATAGTCAGACCCGGCTGACAAATGCCCCTTAACTAGGGTTAAATGTAGTAGAAGTATATCACGGTATTCACTCCTGAAAACCAGCCCCCTCTCACCTTTCTTCGTCCGGTCCTGGGGACAGATGGCCTCATGCGGTTAGGACGCCTGTCACAACAGCAGTTATCCCTGGTTCAGCATTATCGCTTACCGGTCTCCTCCGTCTGGCCACTTCTCCTGACCCTCCTCAGACGATTTGCACGGTGGGGGGCGTGGTTGGCGTGGTTGGTGTGAGCGCGGCTTCTTGCGCTCTGCCCAGGACCGGACGAAGAAAGGTGAGAGGGGGCTGGTTTTCAGGAGTGAATACCGTGATATACTTCTACTACATTTAACCCTAGTTAAGGGGCATTTGTCAGCCGGGTCTGACTATATATGGACACGGTTTACTGGGTTATTTGTTTTGACTCATTAGCTTAACGGACACCAGTCTCATTTTTTGGAGCATACACAGGTGTGTGGGGGAGTTGCTTTTTGTATTTCTTACATAGGCTCATAGGTCAAGCCTCTTTTTTCCTTCACTACTGTGAGCACAATAAGGGACTGTGATTCATAACTGGATGATTACAACTGGATGATAGACATTGATTTATAATTGTTAAGTTGGGGCTGAAACTAAGTGTATATTTGGGACTATGGATAACAGGACAGAGATGAATGTAGGATCCACTACCAATGTGACTTTTTATTCTTTGCGGAGTGCAAATGAGAGGCATGATTGTACAGTGTCAGCTGAAAGTTTTTTTACACTTGACAGAACACAACTGAAATTAACTACCCTTTTTGAAGAAATGGAGTACTTGTTGAACAAAGAAAACAAATATAAATGGGACATTTGGACTATGGAAAATTATATTAAGCTCAAGTTGATACCAAGGGGGCTTAGAATTAATAAATACCCCACATTTACTACTGACGATAGGGCATTTATTAATGAGTGGAACAATGCCCTGTCTGAGTGTTCCTGGCATCTCATGCGCTTGCTCATTACATATAAAAACAAGCAGGTTCAGGAAATTACCATTAAAATTACTGAAGTACAGGATGAATTAAATAGGAGATGTGATGATGTTGATTTTGTCCGATTTGATAAGTTATTACAAGATGCTGTGGCAGAAGCCAAAAAGTTGTTATTAGAAATTAAACACTCTAAGTATATTAGGGATCAGACAGATTTCAATAACAATACTATTTATGGGTGGAACAGAAAGGAACGCACACATAAGTACAGAGAATATAATCATAATTTGGGCCCCAGCAATAGAGGTAGAGGCTACAGGGGCAGACGAAGGGGTAGAGGTAGAGGTAGACAACAAAGGAGAATTCGCTTCTCAGAAAGTGAAGCAGAATCTATATCAGGAGGTGAAAGTGGGACCTCTGGAGAGGAAGATAATCCCCCTCCTGAATCCCATATACACATTAGACCTGCCCCTTCAATACAGGTACATGAAATAACTAAGCCGAAAGAGATTAACAATACTGTACCCCCCTCCATTCTAAAAAACACACTACCTACATCCAGATATGTAGTGCAGGCACATGACAGAGAACATACCAGAGAGTCACCTAGTACGAGGGAAAATGAAGAATTGAAACAGGTTTTTTCCCTTCCCCCCCGCAAAGAGACGGGGGGGGGGAGAAGATTCAAAGGGAGCAAACAAAGGGGGATATGCGCTCAGGAGAAACCAATTGAACACGAGATATCAGTAATCAATCTATCTTCCTATCATTTAAACTCGGTGGAAACCAAGATCCTTGGGTTGGGGTTGGGATTCGTCCCAACCAGTAAATTTGACCTATTTAACACCTTAATAGATGTGAATAAATTTGTGCGGAAAATTACTTTGAAGAAGCACTTTTCCAATAATATGGAGAATCGCGATACTCTTGATGTTACACAACAGAGTATTGGCAATGATAGAGCCACTTTGGCGATGGATGATCGGGATTTTCAGGACCTTTGTAGTCTTCAAAATCTTGAGTCACTGGATGTATCCAGTGAAGGTAATTTGGTTTCCACTACAAAAAGCTTTCCAAAGTTTAAAAATCCCTCCAAATTTTACCCGGTACATACTAGGGGACTGATAATTGAGAAGTTCCATAGTAGGGTTGAGACAGATCTGAGTATGATTTATCACTCAGAAGTTAAGAACAGACACAATCTTTCTATATCAGAAAGAGAAGCACTGGCAAAACTGAGCAATGATACCACCATTGTAACCAGAGCGGCCGATAAGCCTGGCTCAGTGGTAGTTCTGAATAAGGGTGACTTCATCAATGAAGCTCACAGACAGCTCCATAACACCAGGGAGTATAGGGTTCTTAATTCAGACCCAACGAACCTGTTTAAGAAAAAACTTGAAAGCATAATAGATGATGGAATGGAAGCTGGTTTTATTGATGAGGATACAGCCAGCTATCTACTGGTTAGCAATCCTAGGATTCCTATCTTCAATCTGCTGCCGAAGGTCCACAAGTCACTTGTGAATGTGGTAGGCAGACCTATTGTGAGTGGTATCGGCTCACTCCATGAGCACACCTTGGAGTGGCTTGACAAAATTTTGCAGCCAATGGTCCCTGAGCTTTGGAGCTACGCAAGGGACACTATGCATATTCTTAACCTCCTCGAGAATCTTGAGTGGAAGAACAGTTGCATCTGGCTTACAGTCGATGTAAAATCGCTTTATTCTTCCATCTCACATTCCAAGGGCTTACTAGCCTTGTCCCACTTTCTCAATATCTACTATGGAGATGACAGTGACTTCTGTGAATATGTTATTCAAATGTCTGAATTTCTGTTGTCGCATAACTACTTTGAGTTTAAGGGGGTGTACTACCTCCAGATTTGTGGGACTGCGATGGGGGCCAAATTTGCCCCCTCGTACGCCAACCTCTATATGGGTTGGTGGGAGAAGGACCACATCTTTGGAGGTGGGAACCCCCTCAGCTCGAAGATAGTGTTTTATAGGAGGTTTATTGATAACCTCCTATTTATTTGGAATGGTGATGAAACCGAACTTACCACTTTTGTGGAGTCACTGAATAACGATGATTTAGGTTTGGGTTTCACCTTTGAATATAGTTCCACTCACATCAATTATCTAGATGTCATCTTGCGGGGAGTGATTGGTGAAAAAATTCGCACCACAGGATATAGAAAGCCAATATCAGGCAATACATTGCTGCACTCCAAAAGCAGTCACCCCAAAGGAGTATTCAGGGGTATTGTCAAGGGACAGTTCACTCGTTTGAAATGTAACTGTTCGCTAAACTTGGATTTTGAGGAGGAGGCTGCATCACTCTCTAAGAGATTGCAGAAAAGGGGCTACCACGAAACCTTGGTGAATCGGACCCTCGAGGAGGTAAGGGGTATGGATAGAAAAGATATCCTGTGCCCTAAACCTAAAGAAACCAGGAAGGCAGGCAGCTCTAGGGATGAGTTATACTTCGTCACTGATTACTCAGAACAGTATAATCTCATTTGTGATATCATTAAAAAGCACTTACCACTGCTTAAGGCAGATGAGGGTTTGGCGGATCTGTCATTGAAGTCATGTCACTTCTCCTACAGAAGGAATAAAACCCTAGGTAATGTACTAGCGCCAACAAAAATTAAGAAAAATGAAACACTGGAGTCCTCTTGGCTTACTCAAAAGGGGATGTTCAAGTGTCATAACAGGGACTGTGTCGCTTGCGAGAAGGCACAGACAGGGAATCAATTTGCCTCATTTGTCACTGGTGAAGTATTCACAAAAAATATGTGTATAAATTGTAGAACTACACACACCATTTATCTTGTATATTGCGAAACGTGTGGTATACAATACATTGGCCTCACTACAAGGGAGGTCAGGTCTCGCATCAGGGAGCATCTATCCAGTATTAGAATAGGGAAAGCAAGCACTCCCTTGGTCCAACATTTCGCTAATACCCATGGAAAAAGTGCAGATACCTTCCGCTGGACATGCTTTGAAAAGGTACTCAAACCACCCGGGGGGGGGGGGGAGACAGAGATCTTTTACTAGCCAAAAGAGAGATCTTTTGGATCTTTACGATGAAAACAAGACACCCCCTTGGTTTAAATTCAATGTATGATCTGATTAATTATTGGGAGTGATCGGTGATCTGATAGAACAGTGATGAGTTATATCATAATGATATTCATTATTCACTAATACTTGGGATTTCACTACGGTACTAATAGTAGCTAACAATCATCTATCTCCACCATGATGATGCCAGTGACACAAATTAATTTTGACATATATATGTGTTAAGTGTCTACTGTATTTATTGTTTGGATTAACTGATAAGCGAATGTTTCTAAAAATTGGTCCTGAGAGATGAGCTATGAAACCCCATATTTGTGTTGCTTTCCTTTGAATTGTCTATAATAAACACACTACTGAGGAACTATTAGGGCCTAATAATTAATAATTTTTAAATGACTCACCATGTGACTAATTATATATAAACTTGGTAGCTCTATGTAGTAGTGATTAGCACAATCAATTATAGTTAGCCACAGTCCCTTTTTATACAGTTGTTCCATAGAGTGTAACTTTTAGAGACACTACAATAAGGGATACCTAGTCAGTAGTCAGCAGTACTTAGGAAGGTTGCTCTACACACATTTGAATCAAACCTCTCTAACAAATATCCACCCATGTTAAATTTATTATGATTAACATTAGATTTAAGCTCTAAACTGAAACTATTTTCCTTCAGAGAGGTATCTAATTATGCTGTCTGATATATGATTTATAGGGCAAGTTCAGCAAATATAAGTGTGTATTTTTGTGTCCTGATTATGGAAGTGGATCCACATTTCATTTCAACTATGTATTAACATATAACTTTAAATGGTTAAAGTGCATAGAAAGAGTTAAACATAGCAATTTTTTTTATTTATTTTTGTCCAATAGGAGTCAAGTGTTATGTTTTTAAAGGTGGGTAGATTCCCACACAGGTTAGCAGCTTTGAGAACGGCATCCAGCCGAAACATGTCAGCTGTGTGAGCTGATTCCTTTTGGTCATCATATCCTGTTACCCTTTTTATCCTTTTTGTTTTAAGGATTCTTCAATAAAGATAAATATATTTTTTAACTGCTGGTGCTCCTTCCAAATCCTTTTTTCCTCCTTAGTTTTAGAATAGACATAAAAACTGGAATGGTAGGTTTTATATTTTGTGTAATTTTTTTTTGGTAACTTGCGGCTAGATTTGGAGTTTTGTCGGTAACGACCCGAAAATCTAACGCCGGCTTTTTTCTGGCTGCACCATAAAAATAACTCTGGTATTGAGAGTCCACATAAAGGCTGCGTTAGGCTCCAAAAAAGGAGCGTAGAGCATTTTTAACGCAGCTTCAACTCTCGATACCAGAGTTGCTTACGCAAGCGGCCAGCCTCAAAAACGTGCTCGTGCACGATTCCCCCATAGAAAACAATGGGGCTGTTTGAGCTGAAAAAAAACCTAACACCTGCAAAAAAGCCGCGTTCAGCTCTTAACGCAGCCCCATTGTTTGCTATGCGGAAACACCTCCTAAGTCTGCACCTAACACCCTAACATGTACCCCGAGTCTAAACACCCCTAACCTTACACTTATTAACCCCTAATCTGCCGCCCCCGCTATCGCTGACACCTGCATTTTATTTTTAACCCCTAATCTGCCGCTCCGTAAACTGCCGCTACTTACATTATCCTTATGTACCCCTAATCTGCTGCCCCTAACACCGCCGACCCCTATATTGTATTTATTAACCCCTAATCTGCCCCCCTCAACGTCGCCTCCACCTGCCTACACTTATTAACCCCTAATCTGCCGAGCTGACCGCACCGCTACTATAATAAAGTTATTAACCCCTAATCCGCCTCACTAACCCTATAATAAATAGTATTAACCCCTAATCTGCCCTCCCTAACATCGCCGACACCTAACTTCAATTATTAACCCCTAATCTGCCGACTGGAGCTCACCGCTATTCTAATAAATGTATTAACCCCTAAAGCTAAGTCTAACCCTAACACTAACACCCCCCTAAGTTAAATATAATTTACATCTAACGAAATTAATTATCTCTTATTAAATAAATTATTCCTATTTAAAGCTAAATACTTACCTGTAAAATAAATCCTAATATAGCTACAATATAAATTATAATTATATTATAGCTATTTTAGGATTAATATTTATTTTACAGGCAACTTTGTAATTATTTTAACCATGTACAATAGCTATTAAATAGTTAAGAACTATTTAATAGTTACCTAGTTAAAATAATTACAAAATTACCTGTAAAATAAATCCTAACCTAAGTTACAAATAAACCTAACACTATACTATCATTAAATTAATTAAATAAAATACCTACAATTACCTACAATTAAACCTAACACTACACTATCAATAAATAAATTAAATACAATTCCTACAAATAACTACAATGAAATAAACTAAAGTACAAAAAATAAAAAAGAACTAAGTTACAAAAAATAAAAAAATATTTACAAACATAAGAAAAATATTACAACAATTTTAAACTAATTACACCTACTCTAAGCCCCCTAATAAAATAACAAAGACCCCCAAAATAAAAAATGCCCTACCCTATTCTAAATTACTAAAGTTCAAAGCTCTTTTACCTTACCAGCCCTGAACAGGGCCCTTTGCGGGGCATGCCCCAAGAAGTTCAGCTCTTTTGCCTGTAAAAAAAACATACAATACCCCCCCCAACATTACAACCCACCACCCACATACCCCTAATCTAACCCAAACCCCCCTTAAATAAACCTAACACTAAGCCCCTGAAGATCATCCTACCTTGTCTTCACCTCACCAGGTATCACCGATCCGTCCTGGCTCCAAAATCTTCATCCAACCCAAGCGGGGGCTGGCGATCCATCATCCGGTGGCTGAAGAGGTCCAGAAGAGGCTCCAAACTCTTCATCCTATCCGGGAAGAAGAGTAGATCCGGACCAGCAACCATCATCTTCCAAGCGGCATCTTCTATCTTCATCCGATGAGGACCGGCTCCATCCTGAAGACCTCCGACGCGGACCCATCTTCATCCGGCGACGTCCAACTGAAGAATGAAGGTTCCTTTAAGGGACGTCATCCAAGATGGCGTCCCTCGAATTCCGATTGGCTGATAGGATTCTATCAGCCAATCAGAATTAAGGTAGGAATATTCTGATTGGCTGATGGATTCAGCCAATCAGAATCAAGTTCAATCCGATTGGCTGATCCAATCAGCCAATCAGATTGAGCTCGCATTCTATTGGCTGTTCCGATCAGCCAATAGAATGCAAGCTCTGTGGTATGGAAAAGTCGCGGCTGAAAAGTGAGCGTTAGACCCTATTTTGAGTGACTCCAAATACCGGAGGTAGCCTAAAACCAGCGTTAGGAGCCTCTAACGCTGGTTTTCACGGCTAACGCCAAACTCCAAATCTAGGCCTTGGTGAGTGTAAGGTTAGGAGGGTTAGTTGGTTTAGCGGGTTTAGATGTTAGTGGGTATTTTGTGATTGAGGTTGTGATGGTTTAGTGGGCTTTGTGGCAGTTTAGGGGTTATTAGCGTAGGGGGCTTATGGCGATTTGGATTAGCGTGCGAGTATGGGCCATGTTTTTTTTTCTGTTTTTCTTGCTCCATTGAAGCCTATAGGGGAGTACATTAACATGGCCACAATATTCTAACTTCGGCTCTTATCTTTGTGCATATCGGGATAGTGCGCAAACAAAAAAAACTTTACTTTCAACTTGTAATAAACACTCTACCCAACACGCATGAAGAGCTGAAGTCAACAGCGTCATTGTGTGAACAGGAGCAATAAATAGCACTCAACTTTTAATCTAGCCGATAATAAGTACAAATTCAGAATGTGAAAAAAACATTTTACATTTTGTAAATAGAACCATTCATAATCACCCACATTCTATAACATTTTATTTGTAACCATTTTGAATATAATCTGTACATTAGTTCAGGAATGTGTTTGTGTCATAGAAAAGCTTTTATCCCTATATTGTGATTAGAGGAGAGAGAGAAAATGTTTTTTAAAGAGAAACAAAAAACATATTTTTTATTAAAAAATTATATGATCATAAATTTACCAGGGTTATAGATAAAATCAATTAAATTCATACATAAATGAATACACATTCACTGCAGGAGGTATATAAAAATCTCAACTTATATTAACCCATAGGAAAAAAATAGCAAACTGTACTACGCAATAAAACAAACATCTCTCTAATAATACCACTCAAAAGGTCTTATGTGTTGAATAAAGGTTTCAGTTACCTTGACACCTATACTTGAGAGATCTGAAGCTAAGAGCCTGTATTTTTCATTTAGTGTCATAAATGGAAACATCATATATTTTTATGATGAGCTTTAATAAAAGTCTATATTCTATTCATTCTGTCAAAGTCCTGACTGGAATTAATAACCACTTTAGATACATTGCAAAGTATTGTAATGTTCAGTTTTATTACCAGCATTGTATTCTATGACTTTTTTAATATTCTGTCTAAAATGTGTTTTAATTCAATTCCCTGCACTTTCTATGCCAGTCAGGCATATTCATATATCCCAAGCACATAGACATCTGGCAACTACCAGCAAATTGTCAAGAAGTAATGTTAATCATCATCATCATCATCTTCATCAATATAATATTTGGCGTATCACAAAATATTATTAAATTCAAGCAGAGCTCCCCTCCATCCACAGCAATAATTACAAAAATACCTTTTTTTTAAAAAAAAAAAAGTTTTTAATTTAATTGATGATAATTGTATATTTTGAATCTGTTGGAACTGTTGAAAAATAAAATAAAAAATGAGTGTGTGTATACAGGGAGTGCAGAATTATTAGGCAAGTTGTATTTTTGAGGATTAATTTTATTATTGAACAACAACCATGTTCTCAATGAACCCAAAAAACTCATTAATATCAAAGCTGAATAGTTTTGGAAGTAGTTTTTAGTTTGTTTTTAGTTATAGCTATTTTAGGGGGATATCTGTGTGTGCAGGTGACTATTACTGTGCATAATTATTAGGCAACTTAACAAAAAACAAATATATACCCATTTCAATTATTTATTTTTACCAGTGAAACCAATATACCATCTCAACATTCACAAATATACATTTCTGACATTCAAAAACAAAACAAAAACAAATCAGTGACCAATATAGCCACCTTTCTTTGCAAGGACACTCAAAAGCCTGCCATCCATGGATTCTGTCAGTGTTTGATCTGTTCACCATCAACATTGCGTGCAGCAGCAGCAACCACAGCCTCCCAGACACTGTTCAGAGAGGTGTACTGTTTTCCCTCCTTGTAAATCTCACATTTGATGATGGACCACAGGTTCTCAATGGGGTTCAGATCAGGTGAACAAGGAGGCCATGTCATTAGATTTTCTTCTTTTATACCCTTTCTTGCCAGCCACGCTGTGGAGTACTTGGACGCGTGTGATGGAGCATTGTCCTGCATGAAAATCATGTTTTTCTTGAAGGATGCAGACTTCTTCCTGTACCACTGCTTGAAGAAGGTGTCTTCCAGAAACTGGAAGTAGGACTGGGAGTTGAGCTTGACTCCATCCTCAACCCGAAAAGGCCCCACAAGCTCATCTTTGATGATACCAGCCCAAACCAGTACTCCACCTCCACCTTGCTGGCGTCTGAGTCGGACTGGAGCTCTCTGCCCTTTACCAATCCAGCCACGGGCCCATCCATCTGGCCCATCAAGACTCACTCTCATTTCATCAGTCCATAAAACCTTAGAAAAATCAGTCTTGAGATATTTCTTGGCCCAGTCTTGATGTTTCAGCTTGTGTGTCTTGTTCAGTGGTGGTCGTCTTTCAGCCTTTCTTACCTTGGCCATGTCTCTGAGTATTGCACACCTTGTGCTTTTGGGCACTCCAGTAATGTTGCAGCTCTGAAATATGGCCAAACTGGTGGCAAGTGGCATCTTGGCAGCTGCACGCTTGACTTTTCTCAGTTCATGGGCAGTTATTTTGCGCCTTTGTTTTTCCACACGCTTCTTGCGACCCTGTTGACTATTTTGAATGAAACGCTTGATTGTTCGATGATCACGCTTCAGAAGCTTTGCAATTTTAAGAGTGCTGCATCCTTCTGCAAGATATCTCACTATTTTTGACTTTTCTGAGCCTGTCAAGTCCTTCTTTTGACCCATTTTGCCAAAGGAAAGGAAGTTGCCTAATAATTATGCACACCTGATATAGGGTGTTGATGTCATTAGACCACACCCCTTCTCATTACAGAGATGCACATCACCTAATATGCTTAATTGGTAGTAGGCTTTCGAGCCTATACAGCTTGGAGTAAGACAACATGCATAAAGAGGATGATGTGGTCAAAATACTCATTTGCCTAATAATTCTGCACATAGTGTATAAATATATAAATACTGTATATAAGAGAATCCAAGTATGAGGGCACTCACAGGATTTTATTAATCAGTGTTTATTCAACAATTAATTCATAATCCAATAATTTTCATCAGATAAATATCAACGTTTTGGCTTACAATACAAGCCTTTCTTTCATGTAAGTGGCAAGAGTCCATGAGCTAGTGACTAATGGGATATGCATTCCTAAATAAACCGGAAATCTGTACTACTAATTAACACAGATCACCTATAGGAGGCGCTATACAACAGTGGTAAGAATTAACCAGGTGTTATACGTGCATAAATAACACCAAATGTAAATTTAAAAGATATAAAAGTTGTGTATAGATGTTATATACAACACAAGCCTCCCTAAATATGGTTACGATTGGCTAACAAGACGACACTGATGTAGTCTGTTTATTTAGGTGCACTCGAAAATTTGCACATGATCGGCTAAAGATAAAATGTAGAAAATTGCACCATCACTTACTTACAGAACACAATTCTTAGGGAAATAGGAGAAAGACCACAATTGTGCCCCTAATTAATAACATTAGTTTAATCATCGCAACAAGTGGGTGTGTGGAGAAAGGAAGGGTTTTATTGGTTTATGTGAAGGAAGGGGAGTGTTTATTGAAAACATGTGATATGCATTCCTACCAGGAGGGGGCAAAGTTTCCCAAACCTCAAAATGCCTATAAATACACCTCCCACCACACTCATACCTTAGTTTTACAAACTTTGCCTCCTATGGAGGTGATGAAGCACGATGTGCTTGATTTCTTCTATGATAGGCACTTCTAAGCATTTTGAAGTCCAATTCCTCTCAGAGTACAGTGTTTGTCAGAGGGATGTGAAGAGAGTATTGCCTGTTGATTTAGTGGTTTCACCGATGGGAAATCCTTTCAAAGGCTCTCTGTAATCGGTCACAAGGATTCATCCCCTGCCTCCCTTTTCAGATCAACATTATACTCCTATACCATTACTTCTGCTGATATTTTTCATTACTGGTTTAGCTGTCTGGTATATGTGGATGGGTGTCTTCTGGTAAGTATGTATCATTTTTTAAGACACTCTCAGCTATGTTTGGCGCTTTATGTATTAATATAAAGTTTTAAATATATGTATTTGCTTATATTTTCCATGAGTCAGGTCTATGTTTATTTCCCTTTTGCAGTCTAACAGTTTCAGTATGGAATTTATGTTTTGCAGAGTTTATTTAAGTAAATTTTTTTCTTACCTCAGTTTTTCAAATTTGACTTTGTTTTTCAAATTTTTCAGGCAAACTAGGCTTGCGAGGACGCAAAATGCTGATTTTTATTGCGCTATTCTTGGCGTGAAAAGTTTTGATGAGAAGTCATACCTGTGACGTGATTAGTGAAATTTCTTGCGTCTTTATTGATGCAATTTTTTTTGCCACGAAGTCGCGCCTGTTATGACGCGAGTTCCGTCATTTCATTTTGTTAGCTTTGGCGGCAAAAGTTGTTTTTTTCTCTGCATTTGCATCATCTTTGTTTGCGTCATTTTGGCACCTAAATTTGTCATATTAAGCCTCTCCCTCTTTTGCTCGCTGCTTTCATTTTTATTATAGAGAGCTATGATGCTTGCTTTTGATTTTATTTTTTCCTATAAAAATTCTATCATAAATTTTTCCTATTTTCTGAAACTGTTACATTGTGGAAATTGGATATTTTGTCTAAATGTTATTTTGCTTCTTTTGTTACATTTTGCGAGATGTCTCAAACTGATCCTTCCTCTTATTTTACTGTAGAAACCAAGATGCCTGAACACAATTCTACCAAAAGTGTGTTATTATTGTCAAGCTTATTTTATTCCCTCAGCTTAATTATGGGCACTTATTTTATCCTATTATTATATGCTGAAGTTTCTATGTGTACAATTGCATTTACTGTTTTTACTTTCTAAGTTTAATGTACCTTAAAGTTCTGCAGATATAAAAATGTTACTGCTGCAGCCATAAGAAGGATATGACTGCTATTGTGCCTTCAATTAATGTAAAGATCTTTCCAAACTTGTTATAGTTTTAATCAATTTTGTACTGACCAACAGCATACTTAAGTATCTTCTGCTGATGAGGGTTCTTTTCTCTCAGAGGAACCTGCATCAGAGATAGTAATTGACTAATCTTTTTTCAAATTGAACATTTTCGTTCTCTTTTAAGGAAGTATTGTTACCTTACGTATTGAGGAGTCTAGTTCTCCTAAATATCTAAGTTGATAATCATTTAAATGATGTGTTTAAAGATTTCTAAAGTTGCTCCTGAGGTTTTTTTCCTATTCTAGATGCTATCTGTAATATGTTTGCTAAAGAATGGTCTAAACCTGGTTCCTTGTTGGGAATGTAGTGCTATTCCTATGGAAAATAGTACTTATTTTTTCAGGATCCTTTAAGGAAGCTTGAATCTTACCTTAGAAGAGCATATTTACATACTGTTTATATTCTTAGGATGATGTTGCTTCTGCTTCAACTTTCTGGTTGGACAGTCAGCATAGCAGTTATCAGATTCTGAAGTATATAACATTGTTTTTTGCTTCAATATGTGAATCATTTTATTTATGATACTGCACTTGATGTCATTTAAGATAAATGTCAAATCTATCTACCTGCAAAAAATCAGCGTTCAGCTCCTAACACAGCCCCATTGTTTCCTATGGGGAAACACTTCCTAAGTCTGCACCTAACACTCTAACATGTACCCCGAGTCTAAACACCCCTAACCTTACACTTATTAACCCCTAATCTGCCGACCCCGCTATTGCTGACCTCTGCATTACACTTTTAACCCCGAATCTGCCAATCCGTACACCGCCGCAACCTACATTATACCTATATACCCCTAATCTGCTGCTCCTAACACCGCCGACCCCTATATTATAATTATTAACCCCTCATCTGCCCCCCCAACGTCGCCGCCACCTACCTACAATAATTAACCCCTAATCTGCCGACCGGACCTCACCGCTACTATAATAAATGTATTAACCCCTAATCCGCCTCCCTCCCGCCTCAAAAACCCTATAATAAATAGTATTAACCCCTAATCTGCCCTCCCTAACATCGCCGACACCTAACTTCAATTATTAACCCCTAATCTGCCGACCGGACCTCGCCACTACTCTAATAAATGAATTAACCCCTAAAGCTAACTCTAACCCTAACCCTAACACCCCCCTAAATTAAATATAATTTAAATCTAACAAAATAAATGAAATCTTATTAAATAAATTATTCCTATTTAAAGCTAAATACTTACCTGTAAAATAAACCCTAATATAGCTACAATATAAATAATAATTATATTGTAGCTATTTTAGGATTAATATTTATTTTACAGGCAACTTTGTATTTATTTTAACCAGGTACAATAGCTATTAAATAGTTAATAACTATTTAATAGCTACCTAGTTATAATAATTACAAAATTACCTGTAAAATAAATCCTAACCTAAGTTACAATTAAACTTAACACTACACTATCAATAAATAAATTACATACAAATACCTACAAATAAATACAATTAAATAAAATAACTAAAGTACAAAAAATAAAAAAAGAACTAAGTTACAAAAAATAAAAAAATATTTTACAAACATTAGAAAAATATTACAACAATTTTAAGCTAATTACACCTACTCTAAGCCCCCTAATAAAATAACAAAGCCCCCCAAAATAAAAAAATGCCGTACCCTATTCTAAAATTCAATTTGAAAAGCTCTTTTACCTTACCAGCCCTTAAAAGGGCCTTTTGCGGGGCATGCCCCAAAGAATTCTGCTATTTTGCCTGTAAAAAAACATACAATACCCCCCTCCCCAACATTACAACCCACCACCCACATACCCCTAATCTAACCCAAACCCCCCTTAAATAAACCTAACACTAAGTCCCTGAGGATCTTCCTACCTTATCTTCACAACGCTGGGTATCACCGATCCGTCCAGGCTCCGAAGTCTTCATCCAAGCCCAAGCAGGGGCTGAAGATGTCCATGATCCGGCTGAAGTCTTGGCCCAAGTGGGGGCTGAAGATGTCCATGATCCGGCTGAAGTCTTGGCCCAAGCGGGGGCTGAAGATTTCCATGATCCGGCTGAAGTCTTGGCCCAAGCGGGGGCTGAAGATGTCCATGATCCAGCTGAAGTCTTGGCCCAAGCGGGGGCTGAAGATGTCCATGATCCGGCTGAAGTCTTGGCCCAAGCAGGGGCTGAAGAAGTCCATGATCCGGCTGAAGTCTTGGCCCAAGCGGGGGGCTGAAGATGTCCATGATCCAGCTGAAGTCTTGGCCCAAGCGGGAGCTGAAGAGGTCCATGATCCGGCTGAAGTATTCTATCAAGCGGCATCTTCAATTTTCTTTCTTCTGGATCCATCTTTATCCCGCCGATGTGGAACATCCATCCTGGCCGACGACTTCCCGACGAATGACGTTCCTTTAAGGGACATCATCCAAGATGGCGTCCCTCGAATTCCGATTGGCTGATAGGATTCTATCAGCCAATCGGAATTAAGGTAGGAAAATTCTGATTGGCTGATAAAATCAGCCAATCAGATTCAAGTTCAATCCGATTGGCTCATCCTAGAATCCTATCAGCCAATCGGAATTCGAGGGACACCATCTTGGATGACGTCCCTTAAAGGAACCGTCATTCGTCGGGAAGTCGTCGGCCAGGATGGATGTTCCGCGTCGGCGGGATGAAGATGGATCCGGAAGAAAGAAGATTGAAGATGCCACTTAATAGAAGACTTCAGCCGGATCATGGACCTCTTCAGCTCCCGCATGGGCCAAGACTTCAGCCGGATCATGGACATCTTCAGCCCCCGCTTGGACCAAGACTTCAGCCGGATCATGGACATCTTCAGCCCCCGCTTGGGCTTGGATGAAGACTTCGGAGCCTGGACAGATCGGTGATACCCGGCGTGGTGAAGATAAGGTAGGAAGATCTTCAGGGGCTTAGTGTTAGGTTTATTTAAGGGGTGTTTGAGTTAGATTAAGGATATGTGGGTGGTGGGTTGTAATGTTGGGGGGGTATTGTATGTTTTTTTTACAGGCAAAAGAGCAGAATTCTTTGGGGCATGCCCCGCAAAAGGCCCTTTTAAGGGCTGGTAAGGTAAAAGAGCTTTTCAATTTTAATTTTAGAATAGGGTAGGGCATTTTTTATTTTGGGGGGCTTTGTTATTTTATTAGGGGGCTTAGAGTAGGTGTAATTAGCTGAATATTGTTGTAATATTTTTCTAATATTTGTAAAATATTTTATTATTTTTTGTAACTTAGTTCTTTTTTATTTTTTGTACTTTAGTTTATTTAATTGTAGATAATTGTAGGTAATTTATTTAATTAATTTATTGATAGTGTAGTGTTAGGTGTATTTGTAACTTAGGTTAGGATTTATTTTACAGGTAATTTTGTAATTATTTTAACTAGGTAGCTGTTAAATAGTTATTAACTATTTAATAGTTATTGTACCTGTTTAAAATAAATACAAAGTTGCCTGTAAAATAAATATTAATCCTAAAATAGCTGCAATATAATTATTATTTATATTGTAGCTATATTAGGGTTTATTTTACAGGTAAGTATTTAGCTTTAAATAGGAATAATTTATTTAATAAGAGTTAATTTATTTCGTTAGATAAAAATTATATTTAACTTAGTAGGGTGTTAGTGTTAGGGCTAGACTTAGGTTTAGGGGTTAATAAATTGAATAGAGTAGCGGTGAGGTCTGGTCGGCAGATTAGGGGTTAATACTTGAAGTTAGGTGTCGCAGATGTTAGGGAGGGCAGATTAGGGATTAATACTATCTATTATAGGGTTATTGAGGCGGGAGTGAGGCTGATTAGGGGTTAATACATTTATTACAGGTAGCGGTGAGGTCCGGTCGGCAGATTAAGGGTTAATAATTGTAGGTAGGTGGCGGCGACGTTGGGGGCGGCAGATTAGGGGTTAATAAATATAATATAGGGGTTGGCGGTGTTAGGGGCAGCAGATTAGGGGTACATAAGTATAACGTAGGTGACGGCGGTGTGCGGTCGGCAGATTAGGGGTTAAAAAAATTTAATAGAGTGGTGGCGATGTGGGGGGGCCTCGGTTTAGGGGTACATAGGTAGTTTATGGGTGTTAGTGTACTGTAGAGCACAGTAGTTAAGAGCTTTATGAACCAGCGTTAGCCCAGAAAGCTCTTAACTCCTGACTTTTTTCTGCAGCTGGAGTTTTGTTGTTAGATTTCTAACGCTCACTTCAGCCAAGACTCTAAATACCGGCATTAGGAAGATCCCATTGAAAAGATAGGATACGCAAATGGCGTAGGGGGATTTGCGGTATTGAAAAGTCGCGGCTGCAAAGTGAGCGTTAGACCCTTACCTACACGACTCTAAATACCAGCGGTAGCCCAAAACCAGCGTTAGGAGCCTCTAACACTCGTTTTGACGGCTAACGCAGAACTCTAAATCTAGGTGTATGTTTTTTGCTATTCTTTTTAGAAGAGCTTTATAGTTTGAATCTTGAAATTCTGACATGGTGCCTAAATATAATTTATTATCTCTATCTTTTCAGGGTAATAATTTGTTGGGCTCTCAATTGGATTGTATTATCTCCATTATATCTGGGGATAAGGGATTTTTTTTTCTTTCCTTAAATAAGTAATTTAAGGGTAAATTTGAAGCTCTTATTTGTTTTCGTTCCTTTTGTCAGAATAGAGAACAGAAAACCTCTCTTTTTCCTAAGGCTTCTGGCTCTAATTAGAGACTATGAGGCCTACTTATCAAGCTGTCAACTTACTTGCATTCAATGGCACCAATATGCTCACCTGACATTGCCTAACATTGATGCCGCGGACCTGAATACGCTCTCCATATTTATATAAAAAGCTGTCAAAAAGCTGCTCACCAAGTATGGGGAGATGAGCAGTAGACTGTTGTTAACTAAACAGTCATCGATCTCGTTGCTCTTCGGATTTTTCACAGCTTTATTTGTATACTGTCACTAAACACTGCCACTATACTAAACTATTTAACCCCTATCCCACCGCTCCCGCACCCCGCCACAATGAAATAAAGTTATTGACCCCTAAACCGCCACTCCTGGAGCCCACCGCAACTCTAATAAAGTCATTAACCCCTATCCTGCCACTCCCGGACCCCACCGCCACCTACATTATGTTCTTAGCCCCTAATCTGCCGCCCCCTACACTGCCGCACCTACATTATGTTATTAACCCCTAGGCCTCTATTTATCAAGCTGTGATCCGCAAATACGATGGAATTCCACAGCGTATTTGTGGCGAGCCTTATTCGCATAGTTATCAAAGGCTAGAGACCGGCAAAAGTAGAATTTAGTGACGTAACATATGATCCGCCGGACTCAGTCCGACACAAATCGATGGTTACGTCACTCCAGATGTTCCGAACGCAAGTTCAGCACAATCTGACTACTTTTGGAAGTTATCAAGATCCTACCACGCCCAGCGTACCTGGTTTTCAATCCCCCCCCCTTGGAGGCGGCGGATGCCATAGGAATCAATGGGAGTCTGACAGCAGCGAAAGCTCATGTTCGCTGCTGCCCGATATCCCATTGATACACCTAACACCCTAACATGTACCCCGAGTCTAAACACCCCTAATCTCCCCCCCCACACATTATACTTATTAACCCCTAAACCGCCGCTCCCGGAGCCCACTGCCACTCTAATAAAGGTATTAACCCCTAAACCGGCGCTCTCTGATCCACCGCAACTAAAGTTATTAACCCCTAAACCACCCCTCCCGGACCCCGCTGCCACCTACATTATATTTATTAACCCCTAATCTGCCCCCCTACACCGCCGCCACCTACATTATATTTATTAACCCCTAATCCTCCCCCCTACACCGCCGCCACTATATTAATTTTATTAACCCCTAAACCTAAGTCTAACCCTAACCCTAACTACCCCATAAATTAATCTAAATAAATTTACTATTATTAACTAAATTATTCCTATTTAAAAATAAATACTTACCTATAAAATAAACCCTAAGATAGCTACAATATAATTAATAATTACATTGTAGCTATTTTAGTTTTTTTTAATTTTACAGGCAACTTTGTATTTATTTTAACTAGGTAGAATGGTTATTAAATAGTTATTAACTATTTAATAACTACCTAGTTAAAATAAATACAAAAGTACCTGTAAAATAAATCCTAACCTAAGTTACAATTACACCTAACACTACAATTAAATACATTTAATTAATTAACTACAATTACCTACAATTAAATACAATAAAATAAAATAAACTAAAGTACAAAAAAAAACAAACACTAAATTACAGAAAATAAAAAAATTATTACAAGAATTTTAAACTAATTACACCTAATCTAAGCCCTCTAATAAATTAAAAAATCCCCCAAAATAATAGAATGCCCTACCCTATACTAAATTACAAATAGCCCTTAAAAGGGCCTTTTGTGGGGCATTGCCCCAAAGTTATCAGCTCTTTGACCTGTAAAAAAAGAAATACAACCCCCCCAACATTAAAACCCATCACCCACACACCCAACCCTACTCTAAAACCCACCTAAACCCCCCTTAAAAAAAACTAACACTAACCCCCTGAAGATCACCCTACCTTGAGCTGTCTTCCCCCAGCCGAGCACAAGTGGACCTCCAGATGGGCAGAAGACTTCATCCAGATGGCATCTTCTATCTTCATCCATCCGGAGCGGGTCCATCTTCAATCCATCCGACGCGGAGCATCCTCTTCCATCGACGTCCTAATGAAGAATCAGCAATAGGATTGAGCTTGCATTCTATTGGCTGATTGGAACAGCCAATAGAATGCAAGCTCAATTCTATTGGCTGATTGTATTAGCCAATAGGTTTGAACTTCAATCCTATTAGCTGATTGCATCAGCCAATAGGATTTTTCCTACCTTAATTCCGATTGGCTGATTGAATCGGAATTCAAGGGACACCATCTTGGATGACGTAATTTAATGGAACCTTCATTCTTCGTTAAGACATCGATGGAAGAGGATGATCCTCGTCAGATGGATTGAAGATGGACCCGCTCCGCTCCGGATGGATGAAGATAGAAGATGCCGCCTGGATGAAGTCTTCTGCCCGGATCGGATGAAGACTTCTGCCCCTCTGGAGGTCCACTTGTGCTGGCTGGGTGAAGACGGCTCAAGGTATGGTGATCTTCAGGGGGTTAGTGTTAGGTTTTTTTTAAGGGGGGTTTGGGTGGGTTTTAGAGTAGGGTTGGGTGTGTGGGTGGTGGGTTTTAATGTTGGAGGGGTTGTATTTCTTTTTTTTACAGGTAAAAGAGCTGATTACTTTGGGCAATGCCCCGCAAAAAGCCCTTTTAAGGGCTATTTGTAATTTAGTGTAGGGTAGGGAATTTTATTATTTTGAGGGGCTTTTTTATTTTATTAGGGGGCTTAGAATAGGTGTAATTAGTTTAAAATTCTTTTAATTATTTTTTATTTTCTGTAATTTAGTGTTTTTTTTTGTACTTTAGTTTATTTTATTTAATTGTAGGTAATTGTAGTTAATTAATTTAATTTATTTAATTGTAGTGTTAGGTGTAATTGTAACTTAGGTTAGGGTTTATTTTTTGCAGGTAAATTTGTAATTAGTTTAGCTAGGTAGTAATTAAATAGTTAATAACTATCTAATAACTATTCTACCTAGTTAAAATAAATACAAAGTTGCCTGTAAAATAAAAATAAACCCTAAGCTAGCTACAATGTAACTATTAGTTATATTGTAGCTAGTTTAGGGTTTATTTTTTAGGTAAGTATTTAGTTTTAAATAGGATTTTTTTATTTAATTGTAGTTATTTTATTTAGATTTATTGCAATTATATTTAAGTTAGGGGGGTTAGGGTTAGACTTAGGTTTAGGAGTTAATAACTTTATTATAGTGGCGGCGGTGTAGGGGGGGCAGATTAGGGGTTAATAAATATAATGTAGGTGGCCGTGGGCTCCGGGAACAGCGGTTTAGGAGTTAAACAATTTATTTAGTTGCGGCGGGGTCCGGGATCGGCAGGATAGAGGTTAATTGCCCCAAAGAAATCAGCTCTTTTACCAGTAAATAAAAAATACAAATACCCCCCCAATAGTAAAACCCACCACCCACACAACCAACCCCCCAAATAAAAACCTAACTATAAAAAACCTAAGCTCCCCATTACCCTGAAAAGGGCATTTGAAATGGCATTGACCTTTAAAGGGCATTTAGCTCTATTGCTGCCCAAACCTTAATCTAAAACTAAAACCCACCCAATAACCCCTTAAAAAATCCTAACACTAACCCCTGAAGATCCACTTACAGTTTTGAAAAGCCAAAATCCATCCTCCAAGTAGCCGGCAGAAGTCTTCATCCAAGCGACCGAAGTCTTCATCCAGTCCCGCAGAAGTCTTCACCCAGACGGCATCTTCTATCTTCATCCATCCGTTACGGAGCGGCTCCATCTTCAAGCTAGTTGTTAGTTTTTTGTAAATTTGTATATTTTTTATTGTAGCTTTAAATTATTTGAGTAGGGTTAGGTGTTTAAATATGTAATATAGTTAATTTAATTTGTATTTTAATGTAATTTTAGTATAACAGTTAGGGTAGGTTAGTTATTAGTTTAATATAGTTTAATGTAATTTTAGTATAACAGTTAGGGTAGGTTCATAATCAGTTTAATATAGTTTAATTTAATTCTAAAGGTAAGTTTAAATTTATTATAAGATGAGGGATGAGTTAATATTTAATATAAAGTTAGCGAGTTGATAGGTTTAGGGGTTAATAGTTTAATTTAGTTTATGGCGATGTGGGGGGCTGGCGGTTTAGGAGTTAATAGGTTTAGTAAGTGCTAGTGGTGTGGGAGGCCAGGGGTTTAGGGGTTAAAACATTTCTTTAGTTGCGGTGGGCTCCGGGAGCGGCGGGATAGGGGTTAATAACTTTATGTAGGTGGCGGCGGTGGCGGGGCGGCAGATTAGGGGTTAATAAGTATAATGTAGGTGGTGTCTGGGAGGCAGATTAGGGGTTAATAAGTATAATGTAGGTGGCGGCTGTGGCGGGGCGGTAGATTAGGGGTTAATAAGTATAATGTAGGTCGCGGAGGCATAGGGGGCGGCAGATTAGGGGTTAATAACTTTTATTTAGGTGGCGGCGGTGTCGGGACAGCAAAATAGGGGTTAATAAGTATAATGTAGGTGGCGGTGGTGTAGGGAGCGTCAGATTAGGGGTGTTTAGACTCGGGGCTTATGATAGAGTGTTAGGTGTAAACATTACCATAGGAATCAATGGAATATCTGGCAGCATCGAACATAAGCTTTCGCTGCTTTCAGACTCCCATTGAGTCCTATGGCATCTGCCGCCTCCAGGGCGGCGTATTGAAAAGCAGGTAAACTGGGCCAGAATAGTGGCGAGCGTACCTGTTAGATATTTGTTAACTAGCAAAGTAGTAAGATAGTGCCGAATTTGCATTCAGAACATCTGTAATGACGTAAGCATCGTTCTGTGTCGGACTGAGGCCAGCGGGTCATATGTTATGTCACAAATTTCAACTTTTTTCGGTCTTTAGGCTTTGATAACTAAGGGGAATCAGACTCTCCACAATTACGCTGCAGAATTCCAGCGTATTTGCAGCTGATGGCTTGATAAGTAGGCCGCTATCTCCGAATTGGAATAATTCCAAGCCTTATAAGAAATCAAATTTAGTCTTTAAGTCTGCATGTAAGTGCGACCCTCAAACTAGTTCTTCTGGTGTGGAGGGGGGCAGATTAAGTTATTTCAAGACATTTGGAAAGGTTCAGTCCAAAATCAATAGAATATTGTTTCTCAAGGGTTTCAAATAGATTTTAGAATGAGACCTTTCTTGGGAAGATTCTTTCTTTCTCATGTTGCAACAAACCCTGTAAAGGTTCAGGCTTTTTTGAAATGTGTTTGAGAACTAGAGTTTTAAGTGGTGATTGTACCAGTTTCTCAGCAGGGACAGGGATTGGATTTCTATTTTCAATCTATTCATTGACCCTAAGAGGGAAGATTTTTTCAGATCCAATCCTGGATCTGAAAATTTTAAATCGTTTGTAAGAGTCCCAACCTTCAAGATGGTGACTATAAGGACTATTCAATCTTTTGTTTAGCAAGGTTATTTAATGTCCACTATAGACTTACAGGTCGCTTATTTTTCACTTTACAATTCATCCAGACCACTATTGTTTTCTGAGATTCTTTTTTCCAGACAAGCATTACCAATTTGTTGCTTTTACATTTGGCCTAGCAACAGCACCAAGATTTTTCTCAAAGGTACTTGGTGTTCTTCTTTCTGTAATCAGAGGGTAAGGTATTGCAGTGCTTTTGGACGATGTCTTGGTACTAGTTCAGTTTTTTCTTTTAGCTGAATCTCACACAAAACAACTAATGTTGTTTCTTCAAGTATATGGTGGGAGGATTGATTTACCTAAGAGTTTCTTGATTCTTCAGACAAGGTCACCTTCTTAGGTTTCCAATATAGGTTCCGTGTTCATGACTCTTTCTCTAACAGACAAGAGACCAATGAAATTCGTCTTAGCTTGACTAAATCTTCAGTCTCTATAATTCTCTTCAGTGATTATGTGCATGAAAGTGTTAGGTCTTATGATCACTGCACCGGACGCAATCTCCTTTGCTAATTTTCATATGAAACCTCTACAGCTTTTGCATGTTGCACCAGTGGTGCAGGGATTATACTCAGTTATCACAGTTGATATACTTTAATCCCTAATCAGTTTTCTCTGACTTGGTGGTTTAACCATCACCTTATTGTTTAAAGGGGCCTCCTTTGTTCATCCTTCCTGGATTGTGATCACAACAGATGCAAGTCTTTCAAGTTGGGGAGCTGTCTGGAGATCTCTGAAAGTATAAGAGGTTTGGAATCCTCAAGAGGCAAGGTTTCCACTCAATATTTAGAACTCTGTGCTATTTTTAGAGCTTTTCAGGCTTGGCCTCTATTTGAAGAGAGAACTTTACTTTTGTTTTCAATCAGACAATGTCACAGATAGTGGCATATGTCAATCATCAAAGGGGACTTGCAGTCCTTTAGCGATGAAAGAAGTATCTTTGATTTTTTCTTGGGCAGAGCCCAACTCTTGTCAAGACTCTGCGATTCATATCTTAGATGTGGATCATTTTATTCATCCAGGGGAGTGTTTTTTCAACTTGTACAGATGTGGGGTCTTCTAGAATTAGATCTGTTGGCCTCTCGCCTGAACAGGAATCTTCAGATACCTTTCAAGGTTTGGTGATTTTCAGGTGGAAATGTTGAATGCTTTAGCAGTTCTCTGTTTTCTCAACTTGCTTTCTTTTTTCCGTCTATGTGTAATGTCCCTTTAAGACATTCCACTCAATTCCTCCTGCCTATAAAACCACTCCCCTTTCTTCACATCATTGCTTGATTATTTTGTGCTTAGCCTGTTGTGTTCAACTTGTCCACAGCAGCCACTTTCAAGTCTGACCTCTAATTCAAGTGCTTATTTTATTTAAGCAATCTCTATAGATATTTACTGCTGTGTTACCTTGCTACTTTTTCAACTGTGAAGGATTCTTACTTTGGAACCTGCTTCTCTGCTTCAAGCAGCTCAGCATACTGGATCTTTTTCCTTTTGGATTCCTTCACTTCCTCATTTTTGCTCACTTGCTGCACACTGTCTGCAAAGCTCTCATCTGTTCCTCCCAGCAACCTCTCCTACCAAGTTGTAAGTAGATTGTTATCTAAACATTGTTCACTGCTCTGAAAACTGGATCCAGTCCTTTCTTCATCTGCAACTAAGGTACAAACATTCATTAACTATTTATGCCATATCCTCCACCTTTTACAGGCATAACAAGCTGTTATAACCTATCTGTTTGCTTAAGATGCATATTTAATCCATTGACTCAGTAATCACTTATGAACTCTCTTTATTGACCAAGTGAAATTCATTACCTGTGACTGTTAACCTAACAATTCCTGTTTATAGTTGCATGAGATTTCTAAAGGCACAGACTGTGATACTAACTATATCTTGTCTGCTATCCATTATGTCTTATTAACTTGCTGGCACAGTTTTTACCAGTTGTTACAGAATAACATTCTAGTTTCTTGTCCAGCTACATTTACAACCTTACATAATAATCAAGCCTATAAAGTTAAAGTTATATAGCATAATGGATCCACAGGCAGTTAAAGCAGAGTTTGACACTCTCAATCAGAAAGTTGATTTTCTAGCAAGAGGGCTCACAGAACTTCAGGCAGAGAATGCCGCACTGAAAAATGTACTTAAAGATATTGTTGCCCCAAAATCTCCAGACCCTCCAGAACCTTTAATTAACCCACCTGCTGTTTTTTCTGGTAAAAGATCTGACTTCAGAGGTTTTAAAAACGCCTGTTACCTACTGTTTTCAATGAAACCAAGAACTTACTGCACAGAGAAAATAAAGGTTTGCACTGCCATATCCTATCTTGCAGGTGAAACCAGGGCGTGGGCTAACCGCTTTTTTGAGACACAAAGTCAGTTTTTAGACTTACTAGATCAATTTTTTGCTGCAATGGCATCCCTTTATGAAGACAGCAATAGTCAAATAAACGCAGAAACAAAACTAAGAGCATTAAAACAAGGAAAACGTCCTGTGCAGCTCACTTGCTGCACACTGTCTGCAAAGCTCTCATCTGTTCCTCCCAGCAACCTCTCCTACCAAGTTGTAAGTAGATTGTTATCTAAACATTGTTCACTGCTCTGAAAACTGGATCCAGTCCTTTCTTCATCTGCAACTAAGGTACAAACATTCATTAACTATTTATGCCATATCCTCCAACTTTTACAGGCATAACAAGCTGTTATAACCTATCTGTTTGCTTAAGATGCATATTTAATCCATTGACTCAGTAATCACTTATGAACTCTTATTGACCAAGTGAAATTCATTACCTGTGACTGTTAACCTAACAATTCCTGTTTATAGTTGCATGAGATTTCTAAAGGCACAGACTGTGATACTAACTATATCTTGTCTGCTATCCATTATGTCTTATTAACTTGCTGGCACAGTTTTTACCAGTTGTTACAGAATAACATTCTAGTTTCTTGTCCAGCTACATTTACAACCTTACATAATAATCAAGCCTATAAAGTTAAAGTTATATATCATAATGGATCCACAGGCAGTTAAAGCAGAGTTTGACACTCTCAATCAGAAAGTTGATTTTCTAGCAAGAGGGCTCACAGAACTTCAGGCAGAGAATGCCGCACTGAAAAATGTACTTAAAGATATTGTTGCCCCAAAATCTCCAGACCCTCCAGAACCTTTAATTAACCCACCTGCTGTTTTTTCTGGTAAAAGATCTGACTTCAGAGGTTTTAAAAACGCCTGTTACCTACTGTTTTCAATGGAACCAAGAACTTACTGCATAGAGAAAATAAAGGTTTGCACTGCCATATCCTATCTTGCAGGTGAAACCAGGGCGTGGGCTAACCGCTTTTTTGAGACACAAAGTCAGTTGTTAGACTCACTAGATCAATTTTTTGCTGCAATGGCATCCCTTTATGAAGACAGCAATAGTCAAATAAACGCAGAAACAAAACTAAGAGCATTAAAACAAGGAAAACGTCCTGTGCAGCTCACTTGCTGCACACTGTCTGCAAAGCTCTCATCTGTTCCTCCCAGCAACCTCTCCTACCAAGTTGTAAGTAGATTGTTATCTAAACATTGTTCACTGCTCTGAAAACTGGATCCAGTCCTTTCTTCATCTGCAACTAAGGTACAAACATTCATTAACTATTTATGCCATATCCTCCAACTTTTACAGGCATAACAAGCTGTTATAACCTATCTGTTTGCTTAAGATGCATATTTAATCCATTGACTCAGTAATCACTTATGAACTCTCTTTATTGACCAAGTGAAATTCATTACCTGTGACTGTTAACCTAACAATTCCTGTTTATAGTTGCATGAGATTTCTAAAGGCACAGACTGTGATACTAACTATATCTTGTCTGCTATCCATTATGTCTTATTAACTTGCTGGCACAGTTTTTACCAGTTGTTACAGAATAACATTCTAGTTTCTTGTCCAGCTACATTTACAACCTTACATAATAATCAAGCCTATAAAGTTAAAGTTATATAGCATAATGGATCCACAGGCAGTTAAAGCAGAGTTTGACACTCTCAATCAGAAAGTTGATTTTCTAGCAAGAGGGCTCACAGAACTTCAGGCAGAGAATGCCGCACTGAAAAATGTACTTAAAGATATTGTTGCCCCAAAATCTCCAGACCCTCCAGAACCTTTAATTAACCCACCTGCTGTTTTTTCTGGTAAAAGATCTGACTTCAGAGGTTTTAAAAACGCCTGTTACCTACTGTTTTCAATGAAACCAAGAACTTACTGCACAGAGAAAATAAAGGTTTGCACTGCCATATCCTATCTTGCAGGTGAAACCAGGGCGTGGGCTAACCGCTTTTTTGAGACACAAAGTCAGTTTTTAGACTTACTAGATCAATTTTTTGCTGCAATGGCATCCCTTTATGAAGACAGCAATAGTCAAATAAACGCAGAAACAAAACTAAGAGCATTAAAACAAGGAAAACGTCCTGTGGAGGACTTTATAACAGAGTTCCAAATGTGGGCCACAGACACATTATGGAATGATATCACCTTGAGAAACCAGTTCAGACTGGGACTTAATGACACACTAAAGGATGAAATATCCAGACTTGATATGCCAGGCACTCTGACTGGACTTATTAAATTAGCAACTACACTGGACCGCAGACTTAGGGAACGCCGTTCAGAAAGACTGACTACAGAGACCACTTTAAAGAGACCCTCACCTATTTACACAGAAAGAGCATCCCATTTCCCCACACCAATGGAGATTGGTGTAATTAAAGCCCCACTAACCTCAGAGGAGAAAAATAGAAGACGCATCTCCAATTTGTGCCTCTATTGTGCCAGTAGAGACCACCCAGTAGCAACATGTCCCATACTACAGAGATCAAGGAAGGGTAAGCCATTACATTTATGCAATACCTCCCTATATAACCACAACAATGCACTCACACTGATTTTATCTTTACAGTGGGATCGACTTCAAATCAAGACTGAGGCCATTGTTGATTCAGGGGCGTATGGGTGTTTTATGGATGCCACTTTTGTTAGTGCTAATAAAATACCGTGTGTTACAAAGCAAAAACCTCTGTTTATTAAAGTAATAGTTGGTTCATTGATTCATAGTGGTCCTATAAAACAACACACCATACCTTTATTAATAACTACTACTGATGGTCACACAGAATATCAAAGCTTTGATATAATACCCTCAGCACTACATACCATCATCTTAGGTTTTCCCTGGTTAGTCAAACACAATCCCACTATAGACTGGAAACACTCAAAGATAACATTCCCCTCCTTATTTTGTAAAACCACTTGTTTTCAACAACAAACTATAGGAATGTTAGATGTTAGCATACCAACAGAGTATCAGGATTTAAGTGATGTTTTTGATTTAAAGGAAGCAGAGACTCTTCCTCCCCATAGAGATTTTGATTGTCCCATAGATTTGGTACCTGGAGCAGTAGTTCCATATGGGAAAATATATCCCCTCTCTCAAGATGAGTTACAGTATCTCAGAGAATATCTAGACAAGTATCTTAGGAAAGGTTTCATAGTACCATCTGTATCACCCGCAGCTGCCGGACTATTTTTTGTAAAAAATAAAGATCAATCATTAAGGGCCATTATAGATTACAGAGCTCTGAATGCAGTAACTGTAAAAAAACATTATCCACTTCCACTCATCCCTGAACTTTTAGAACGTCTCAATGGTTCAACTATTTTCACCAAATTAGATCTGAAGGGGGCATATAATTTGATAAGAATTAAAGATGGGGATGAGTGGAAAACTGCATTCAGGACAAGATATGGCCTATTTGAGTATAAGGTCATGCCTTTCGGCCTTTGTAATGCCCCTGCCACTTTCCAACATTTTATAAATGAGATATTTAAAGACCTCATTGACGTGTGTGTTATAATCTACCTAGATGATATTTTGATTTATTCTCGGACTACATCTGATCACATTAAACCTGTTAGGTGGGTTTTGACAAGATTGCGTGAAAACAGGTTATTTGCTAAACTTGAAAAATGCCTTTTTCATGTCCATGAGATAAAGTTTCTTGGATACATAGTAACACCAGATCAAATCCGAATGGATCCAGATAAGTTATCTGCGATAAAGGATTGGCCAAGACCCACTAATGTGAAATCCTTACAGAGATTTCTGGGTTTTACAAATTTCTATCGCAAATTTATTCATAATTTTTCAACAATTGTTAAACCCCTAACCAGTTTAACCAGCAAAAATACTAAGTTTACCTGGTCTCCTCACGCAGAGGAAACTTTCCTCTTATTAAAAGATAGATTCATCTCTGCTCCTATGTTGAATATACCTGACCATACTTGTCAGTTTATAGTTGAAGCAGATGCCTCAGACACTGGAATTGGGGCAGTTCTTTCTCAAAAGTCTAAATTAGACAATATACAACATCCCATAGCCTATTACTCCAGAACCTTACAACCAGCTGAAGCTAATTACTCCATAGGGGACAAGGAATTGTTAGCTGTCAAATCAGCACTAGAAGTATGGAGGCATATATTAGAGGGCTCAAAGACTCCTTTTATAATATATACAGACCATAAAAACCTACAATATTTACGCCAAAGTAAAACTCTCTCCTCCCGTCAAGTGCGATGGAGTTTATTTTTGGACAGGTTTAACTTCCTGATTACTTATAGACCTGGAAGTTAAAACACAAAAGCAGACGCGTTGTCCCGCATCCATCAACAAAGCTTAAGGCCAGATCAAAATATGTATTTAATACCCCCACAAAAGATAATAGGTCAGTTAACAACATTTGAGAATGACATTATCAGAGCACTCCAAACAGATGACCTACCTAACGATAGCAATCTAATAAAAGAAAATACTGGACTTTACACTTATCATAAAAAGTTATACATTCCAAAACAATTACGGAATTTTATCCTAAACCACTACCACGACAACCCATTATCAGGCCATCCAGGTATACATAAAACCAAAGAACTACTTTGCAGGGATTTCTGGTGGCCCAAAATATCAGATTCTGTACAGGATTATGTCAATTCCTGTGATGTCTGTGCCAGAAATAAAGTTGAAAGAAAAAAACCCATTGGATATCTTAATCCCTTACCTATACCAGAAATTCCATGGTCACTGATTTCTATGGATTTCATAGTGGAACTACCTCTATCTCAAAACCATAATACCATTATGGTCGTGGTCGATCTTTTAACCAAGTTGGCCCATTTTGTTCCCTTAAAATCACTTCCCACCGCAACAGAGACCGCACAATCTTTCATTAACAACATTGTGCGCTTACATGGCATACCACGGTCCATCATTACCGATCGTGGTACTCAGTTCACCTCTCATTTTTGGAAAACTCTTTGTACCAGTTTACGTATTCAACCAAGACTAACCTCATCTTACCATCCGCAGGCAAATGGTCTCACAGAAAGAGTGAATGGCTTACTTGAGCAATATTTACGTTGTTATATCACTCACCTACAGGATGATTGGATCTCTCTCCTTCCCTTGGCAGAGTATTCCTACAACAACTCAATTTCATCCTCCACTAAGGTAACACCTTTTTATGCTACTTATGGCTACCATCCTCAATCCATTCTACTATCACCAGCTAGAAGGGCATCCCCTTCAGCTTCAACATACTTAACCAATTTACAAAACACTTTGACTTTACTAAAAGAACATTTAAACACTGCTAAAGCTGGGCAAAAACTTTATTATGATTTGAGACACAGGCCGTGTCCTGATTACAAACTGGGAGATCGAGTCTGGCTTTCCACCGAATACCTGAAACCGGCAGTGCCCTCCAAGAAGCTGGGCAGTCAATTCATTGGTCCATTCCGACGTCTGTTACCTTGGACTTACCGAGACATTTCAGAATTCACCCCACATTTCATGTTTTGCTTCTGAAGCCCTATATCTCGAGCGCATCACGTTCACGTCCCCAGGCACCTCCACCGCCCATTCAGTTGGATGGTCAGGAAGAGTTTGAGCTTGAAACCATCTTGGACTCCAGAATCTCTCGTGGACGTCTGGAGTACCTCCTCCGTTGGAAGGGTTACGGTCCTGAGGAAGATTCTTGGGTACCTCGCTCCCGTGTTAATGCTCCCCAGCTGCTTAGGGCTTTCCATCTCCGTTATCTTGATAAACCTTCTACTGCATCCTTGGAGAGGATGTCCTGAGTGGGGGGATATGTAATGTCCCTTTAAGACATTCCACTCAATTCCTCCTGCCTATAAAACCACTCCCCTTTCTTCACATCATTGCTTGATTATTTTGTGCTTAGCCTGTTGTGTTCAACTTGTCCACAGCAGCCACTTTCAAGTCTGACCTCTAATTCAAGTGCTTATTTTATTTAAGCAATCTCTATAGATATTTACTGCTGTGTTACCTTGCTACTTTTTCAACTGTAAAGGATTCTTACTTTGGAACCTGCTTCTCTGCTTCAAGCAGCTCAGCATACTGGATATTTTTCCTTTTGGATTCCTACACTGCATATAAGTCCCGGCTGCAAGGATCACTTCCTCATTTTTGCTCACTTGCTGCACACTGTCTGCAAAGCTCTCATCTGTTCCTCCCAGCAACCTCTCCTACCAAGTTGTAAGTAGATTGTTATCTAAACATTGTTCACTGCTTTGAAAACTGGATCCAGTCCTTTCTTCATCTGCAACTAAGGTACAAACATTCATTAACTATTTATGCCATATCCTCCACCTTTTACAGGCGTAAAAAGCTGTTATAACCTATCTGTTTGCTTAAGCTGCATATTTAATCCATTGACTCAGTAATCACTTATGAACTCTCTTTATTGACCAAGTGAAATTCATTACCTGTGACTGTTAACCTAACAACTCCTGTTTATAGTTGCATGAGATTTCTAAAGGCACAGATTGTGATATTAACTATATCTTGTCTGCTATCCATTATGTCTTATTAACTTGCTGGCACAGTTTTTACCAGTTGTTACAGAATAACATTCTGGTTTCTTGTCCAGCTACATTTACAACCTTACACTATGGTTCTTCTTCCAAAGGGTGATCTCCAAGAACATCATGGAAAAATCGTATGTGTTTCTGATAGCACCAGCATGGCTTTTCTGGTTTTGATATGCGGATTTTGTCCAAATGTCCAGTTGTCAGCTTTGGTCTCTTTTTATAAGACCAGGCCTTTTTTTGTCTTTTGGCCCAATTTTTCATAGGATCTCAAATTTCTAAATTTAAAGGCATGTAATTTGAGATTGTTCAACTTCTTGATTTTCACTGTTTGGTCAGGTTCTGTTTCGCATCAAGTCTGTTATTAAATAAATTTCTCCTCCTTGTTGTCAGGGTACCTGTGAATAGCATTAAATAAACTATATATGTATCAAATAAATTTTGATATTTTATGTCAGCTAAGATCTCCTTTGACATGAATTGAGTGGGCTATGGCCACAACAGACAAACCCATTTTCCCTATTTACAGAACATCAGAGAACAAAGGAATTGTTTTCAATGGTTTCCTGCCTAAGGTGTGAAGTTAAAGTTCCTATCAGATCACCACTGACCCCCTCGCTGCTCAAGACATCTAGGAGGGATCAAGGTGGAAACATTTGTTTCAATTAGTGAAATTGATGGACCCCTGCAATGAGATAGTCAGTCTATAGAATTCAACTCTTTTGAAAATTGAATATTCATTCCTGGAGTGAAACAAAAAATCAGTGCAAAAAGGAGTTTGGGAAATATTGCACCAAAACTGCGGCAAAAATAGCTGTATTAAAATGTGGCGCGAATCAAAGCCCTATAGAATTCATTTCTGCACTAAAAAGTGTGTACAATATGGCTGAAGACTACCCCATATTTGAAAGCTCAGAATTTGTGAATTTATTTTACGAAGCATTGCCTGCGCACATCAAGCTTAATTTGGCTAGAGATTTTGATGAGCACTGCTCATTGGACTGGCTGATCAAAGAGAGTACAAAGTTATACTCTATTCAGCAGTCCAGTAAACAGGGGGTTAAAAGGGAACCAAGGCCCAGCCCCAAAATTGTGGCAGAAACTATGGTGTCACCTAGCCCCCTCAGTTTGGAGTCTTAAAAGAAAACTTATGCAGAGGTGGCCCGAGAAAACAGGCCTTCCCCACAAAGTTTTAACTCTGCCCCTCCCCCAACAAGGTCTGATGTGCAGAGAGAATATACTCAAAATGGGGGGCATACCCAGACAAATAGTTCAAGGTATTCTAAAACTATAGTTAGACAAATAGTTATCCCCATAAAAATAAATACCAAAAGTGGCAAACATACTCTCAGGGTAACGAGATACCCCAAGTAAATAGTGGTCCCCTAGATATTAATGCTGAACAAGTTGAACCCCAAAGACAACCACGTCAAAATATAAATAATATCTATGATTCTGAAGGATCCCAAGAATCCAGGAATCAATATCCTGGGATATAAAAAAAATCGGTCCATGGGTAAAAAGAACTTGTCCAATCAAGTGGGCCATCTCAGTACGCAAGTAAGTCAATTATGTACACTATTCACTAATATGAGTCAAGCTTTGATGGCTCAGCACCCTAATAATCCTTTTCTAGGGGTACAACCAGTGGACAACCAGTGGCCAGCAGTGGGCCACAGGCAACGTCATAAATACTGTGGCATTACCTGAGAGAGAGGGGAGAGAGATACCAAAAGAAATGATAAATGTCAATAATGGTACTAATAATGTTTTCTCCCTACAGCCCAAAAACGGACGATTTAGCTGTGATGACAAGCAACCTCAGCCAGGAAGCTCTAACAAATCTTGTCTTTTGCAGTTGTCTCCTAACCTTATTCCCACAGATGCAGTACACAGGAACCCTGTCAGCCCTATTATAGAGGAAAAGACTGGTTAGAATGAAAATTCTTCTGCATCAGGTAACATGGCGGATTCAGGTAACTCGTGGCGAAGCCCACAGATGTGTAATCATGCAAATTTTATGTGTGAAATGGTAGAAACTGCAGGGAGATATTATGTATTAGCATATTTCTAGGATTCAGTCTCCAACCCTATCATGGGATTAATTGATACTGGAACTCAGGCTACCATTTTATCCCACAGGTACTACACACAGCTAAATGAGCTAACACCCCACAAACCTAAAATAAAAGAATTTAATGGTTCAATAATAGGTGTTGGGGGTGACTCTCTCAAAGTCTATGGTACGGCATGGTAAAAGCTAAAACTGGGGTACAGGGTAATAAGACACCCTGTCATTATAGTGGATCTGCAAACTGACCGTTTGTAATCTCCTGAAGTGATTAAGCACCATAATTGATTGCATAAATAATGTAATTTGGTCACAAGTTAAAAGACCTATTAATTATGAGCGGTCCGGCATATCTCGCACCAGACATAACTGTCACGTGGTGGAAGAGAAGCCAGATGCTGTGGAGATTCATTTCAGGAATGACTCTGTACCTGAAATCATTATCCTACAAATAGATGATCAGACTCCCTTAAGCGGCTCTGATGGTAATACTTTTTAAAATTTCGCCTTGAAAGATAGCCAATATTTCCTTAGACAGCGATATATTAACCATATCTCTCCTCAAGGGGGACCATAAGTCCCCTAAAGGGGGAAATCACTCTCAATTCCTTGCAGAAATTGAGAAAGTTAAAGATGATCTATGTATCCCTATGCAAGTACATGACCTTGGAAAAACTAAGTATGCTAAAATGAGCTTAAAAGAGGAAGCTAGCTATATAAGCGAAGGCTTATTAGCACAGATAGCTGAACCTAAAGTGATTAAATATCTTTGGCACCAAGATCTCTTGGTCCATGACCTGGATTACAAGTGTGAAAGCTATAACATCACAGCTAAGTGTTTATTATCTATCTCCATAGGTAATAAATCAGCGAAGCACCTGTTTTTAGTTTTAAACACTCCCCATAATTAAATATACATTGGAAATGATCTCTTACATAGATATGCCATACACATAGATTTGATTAACCTTTGCCTCTGGATCAGGTTAAAGAGGGACCCTGAAGTTTTCCAGGATGAAAATGCAGCCCTGAAATCGAACCAGCAAATGTCATATGCTGTGAATATGCAGGTGTCTAATGATGTTGTAATCCTTGCTGGGGCTTATAAATTCCTCTTATCCCTACAGGTAAAAAGAGGTCAGAAATTAAAAACTTCTGAAATACTAATATGCATCTCCCACAGAATGCAAAATCTGGGTATAACAATGACCCATACTCCTATGATAAATATTGGAACTATTCCAATACATGTTATTGTGCATAACATGACCCCACAGGATATCACCTTGTTCAAGGGAACTACCATAGGATATGCTCTAGAAGCCAGTTATTACACTTTTGGATTCCAGAATAATGTAATTGGGAAGGCATCTGTAAAATTGAAGAACCCTCCCTAGTATTTGATCAGCCGATCAAAGAGCAAGAATACCCCAATACCCAGAATCATGGGGGCAATGTAAATTATAATCAAGGGGATCTCACAACTCACCTCTAGGTTGGAAGAAGCCTATGAGATAGGACAGCCTGAAATCTTTCATGGATTTCAGCAAATAGTCAAAGAGCAAATCTCCTTAGCTAATGGCTCTTCCAGTGATGATGAACGCCGACAGCTACGAGAACTCCTGATGGAGTACAAGGATATTTTTGCTAGGGATTCTTATAACTGTGGGACTACAGACTTGCACATTGCAAGAATCCAAACGGATCCCAATGCACCGCCTGTCTTTGTTAACCCCTTAATGACCACAATGTACCCTGTATGTCACTGGTCGTTAAGGGTTTTTAAGGACATAATAGCACAAGTCCAGCAAGAACACGCTATTAATGCCCTCCCGCCAGCAGGCTTTGTGGAATAGAGCAGTCTCAATGCTGGTGGCAAGACCGCGCTATAAAACAATAAAGTCCCAAAAAAAGGCCAGTGACATACAGGGTACGTCGCTGGTCCTTAAGGGGTTAAACAATACAGACTTCCTTTAGCCTCATACGATTCTCTTGCAGAAATCATAAGGAACCTGGAAGAAAGAGGTATCATCAGACAGGTGAACAGCTTGTATAACAATCCTATTCTAGGTGTTCTTAAACCCAATGGACAATGGCGTTTATGTGCTGACTTAAGACAGCTAAACAAACGAGTATACATGTCTGGCTGGCCTGTGTCATATATTGACCAGTGCCCTTGCATATGCAGGGATCCAAAATATTCGGTGCTCTGACAAAATGCAGAAGGACATTTGGCAGATGGACATTTGGCAGACAGCCTTCTGTCAGATGGAAATTTGGCCGATGGACAGAATGTCGAAGAATTTTCCAATTTCGGCCGAGGGCAGATAAGTTCCAGAGTGCTCTGTTCTATTCAGAGCCTCGGACGCCGCAACTGCCTCTGGGAACCTTACCATGGGTCCCAGCCAGCACGTCTTGTAATTCTCTGTCTGGGAAATTATCTATCTATCTATCTATCTATCAAATCTATCTATTTATCTATCTATCAATTCACCACAACAAAGGGACTAATCATAAAACTCAATGGAGGTGATGTAGCTGAGGCAGCGGTAACTTTGCAAAAAAGTCAGCTTCAGAACCGCCGCAGTTGCTGACGTGTTAGGCCACACCCATTTTACATATTGGAGGACGCAGGTGAACTGTGTGTAGTGGCGGTTCTGAAGCCGGCTTTTTTGCAGAGTTACCGCTGCCTCAGCAACACCACCTCCATTGAGCTTTATGATTAGTCCCTTTGTTGTGTAGCCCTTGTTAATATTTTTGTTGGGGGAACGTCTCATATATACTGTATGCTGCCTATTTTTCAAACATCTAAGAGGGTTAACTATTTATACACAGACTTAAAGGGACATTTACACTGTCAGCACATTATTGTTTGAGGACAACTGTAATACCCATGCTGTTACAAACCTCATATGTTTGAGGGAGTATCTTGTAAGTGTACATCTTTTTAATCTTTATATAATAAATTGGAACTGTTGTAACCTGAACTTAAATCACCCGTGCTCTCTTTTGCGCTCCACCCCTTCTGTATCTACAGATTACCTCTTTGATTCCTGCTGTCTATCACGGAGATCACACCAGTGATTTGGAAAGGAGCTGCATTGTGGGCAAACAGAAATCAGACATCTAAAGAAGAAATTAAGTATTTGCTTTTTTTATTTGAAAGTCTATAACAGCTAATTTGCTAGTTCATATTTTTGAATGGACTATAAGCATATATTTGTTATAGGTGTATGCACATACCATTTTTCATTATTATTGAGATTATTGATTATATATATCTCTGACTCTATGGGGCCTATCTATCAAGCTCCATATGGAGTTTGAAGCCCATTGATTCTGTCGAGCCTTCAGGCTCACCAGAAACACCAGTTATGAAGCAGTGGTTTGAAGAACCTGTCCGACTGCTCTGAGGAGGTGGACAGACATTGCCGAAATTAAACCTGATCGAATACGATCGAGTTGATTGACACCCCCTGCTAGCGAATCTGCAGGGGGCGGCGTTGCACCAGCAGATCACAAAAACTGCTGGTGCAATGCGGAATGCTTGGATCAGCCAATCCGATTGAACTTGAATCTGATTGGCTGATTCAATCAGCCAATCAGATTTTTCCTACCTTAATTCTGATTGGCTGATAAAATCCTATCAGCCAATCGGAATCTTGGATGACGTCACTTAAAGGAACCTTCATTCGTCGTCTAGTCGTCGTTGAAGAAGGATGTTCCGCGCCGGAGGTCTTGAAGATGGAGCCGCTCCTCGTAGGATGGATGAAGATAGAAGATGCCGCTTGGATGAAGATGTCTGCCAGTCCGGATGTCCTCTTCTGCCCTGACAGGATGAAGACTTCTGCCGCTCTGGATGTCTTCTTTTGGTCCATCGGTGCCTGGCTGGGTGAACACGGCTCAAGGTAGGGAGATCTTCAGGGGGGTAGTGTTAGGTTTATTTAAGGGGGGTTTGGTTTAGAGTAGGGGTATGTTGGTGGTGGGTTGTAATGTTGGGGGGGTGGTATTGTGTTTTTTTTTACAGGCAAAAGAGCTGATTTCTTTGGGGCATGCCCCACAAAAAGCCCTTTTAAGGGCTGGTAAGGTAATAGAGCTGTTAACTTTTTTAATTTAGATTAGGGTAGGGAATTTTATTTATTTTGAGGGGCTTTGTTATTTTATTAGGTGGCTTAGAGTAGGTGTAATTAGCTTAAAATTCTTGTAATATTTTTTTATTTTTTGTAATTTAGTGTTTGTTTTTTTTGTAATTTAGTTTAGTTTATTTAATTGTAGGTACTTGTAGTTAATTTATTTATTGATAGTGTAGTGTTAGGTTTAATTGTAACTTAGGTTAGGATTTATTTTACAGGTAATTTGGTAATTATTTTAGCTAGGTAGCTATTAAATAGTAAATAACTATGTAATAGCTATTGTACCTAGTTAAAATAAATACAAAGTTGCCTGTAAAATAAATATAAATCCTAAAATAGCTACAATGTAATTATTCATTATATTGTAGCTATATTAGGGTTTATTTTACAGGTAAGTATTTAGTTTTAAATAGGAATACTTTAGTTAATAATATTTAATTTATTTTGTTAGATTAAAATTATATTTAACTTAGGGGGGTGTTAGGGTTAGGGTTAGACTTAGCTTTAGGGGTTAATACATTTATTATAGTAGCGGCGAGGTCTGGTCGGCAGATTAGGGGTTAATACTAGAAGTTAGGTGGCGGCGATGTTAGGGAGGGCAGATTAGGGGTTAATACTATTTATTATAGGGTTTGTGAGGCGGGAGTGCAGCGGTTTAGGGGTTAATACATTTATTAGAGTGGCGGCGAGGTCCGGTCGGCAGATTAGGGGTTAATAAGTGTAGGTAGGTAGCGGCGACGTTGGGGGGGCAGATTAGGGGTTAATAAATATTATGTAGTTGTCGGTGATGTTAGGGGCAGCATATTAGGGGTTCATAGGGATAATGTAGGTGGCGGCGATGTGCGGTCGGCAGATTAGGGGTTAAAACAATTTATTAGAGTGGCGGCGATGTGGGGGGGCCTCGGTTTAGGGGTACATAGGTAGTTTATGGGTGTTAGTGTACTTTAGAGCACAGTAGTTAAGAGCTTTATAAACAGGCGTTAGCCCAGAAAGCTCTTAACTACTGACTTTTTCCTGCGGATGGAGTCTTGTCGGTAGAGGCTCTACCGCTCACTTCAGCCAAGACTCTAAATACCAGCGTTAGGAAGATCCCATTGAAAAGATAGGATACGTAATTGGTGTAAGGGGATCTGCGGTATGGGAAAGTCACGGCTTGGAAGTGAGCGTTAGACCCTTTCCTGGCTGACTCTAAATACCAGCGGGCTGTAAAAAGCAGCGTTAGGACCCCTTAATGCTGCTTTTGACGGCTAATGCCAAACTCTAAATCTAGGCGACTGTTTTTAACACATTTGTATTTTTGTTATTAAATATTGGAACCGCTTACGACAAATACAGTCTTGGATCCATTTGTACTGAGGGCATCACTTAGAGCTATAGTAGCTCAAAATCATGTGTGTTTTCCTATTGTGTTTAAAGGGATATTCTCATATGTTATAACACTATGAAAGTTTCTCTCCATTTTCTTTAAAATACGAAGATCACATTTTGAATATTATCCCATGACCCTATAGTACACAGTGTTGTGTGGTATAATTTCCTTCTTTATTCACTTTTAATGTTTGATTATACACACTGTTTAATTTTACTATATACTGTTTTTATTTTAATTTACTCTTTCTGTCACATAGATCGCTATATACTGACACAATAAAGCCATATTAGCTAATACACATGTGTACTACTTTATTACTATGTTTACCGAACATATATACAGATATGTCATCATTCTAGTATCCTAACTTTTAAGGACTCATGTCTCTAATGATAGTCATTAACCCCTTAAGGACCGGGCAGTTCACACTATGGGGCCGAATTATCAAGCTTACGAATGGAGCTTGATGCCCCTATTTCTGTGCTAGCCTTTAGGAAGTTATGAAGCAGCGGTCTAAAGAAGCATATGCTGTCGGCATTTATCAATGTGTGGTGGATATGATAAACTACATCATATCATGTCTGTCCGCACTTTAATAAATCGGCCCCTAAGACTTCCCCCAAAAGACCAGAGCATTTTTTAGCATTTTTACCATCACTACTTTTAAACAGAAATAGAGCCTTGTTTTTTTATTTACCTATCAAAACTATATATATTCTTTTAGTAGACAACCCAAAGTATTGATCTAGGCCCATTTTGGTATATTTCATACCACTATTTCACTATTTCCGCTAATTGTAGCTGCACACTACACTTGTATTATTCCCAGCAGTTAAAGGGTTAATTAGGTAACTTGTAAAGTTAATTTTAGCTTTAGTGTAGAGGTTAGCCTCCCACCTGACACTTCCCACCCCCTGATGCCTCTCAAACAGCTCTCTTCCCTCCCCCACTGGTCACCCTCATCTTAAGTACTGGCAGACAGACTGCCAGTATGCAGTTTTACACCTTTTTTTCTTTTTTTTTTTCTTTTTTAATCTATTTATTTTCTTTAGTGTAGTATTATCCCCTTACCTTCCAACCTCCCTGATCCCTTCCAAAAAGCTCTCTAACCCCCCCCCCCTTCTAAATAATTACCGCCATCTTAGGTACTGGCAGCTGTCTGCCAGTACCCAGTTATCTATCTTTTTTTTTAATTTAAAGGGACACTCAAGTTAAAATGAAACATTCATGATTCTGATAGAACAGGCAATTTTAAACAACTTTCCAATTTACTTCCATTAACAAAATGTGCACAGTCTTTTATATTTACAGTGTTTTAGTCACCAGCTCCCACTGAGCATGTGCAAGATTTCACAGACTATATGTATATGCATTTTTGATTGACAGATGGCTGTCACATGATACAGGGGGAGTGGAAATAAACATAACTTTGAAACTTGACAGAAAAGAATCTACTACTTATTTGAATTTCAGACTATTTAATTGTCTTTTTATCATGCATGTGTTGATTATGCAAATCTACTCTATTCCAGACCAATTGATTTTTTTTCCACTACAGCCACTCCTGAAAACAAATTTTTTTCACATATCATAAGAGAACATTGGGACATTTTTTCAACCGATGCATCTTTACCATTTAAAATAATAGATTTACCCTTTGTAGGTTTTAGGAGACAACACTCTTTGATATTTCATTCACGCCCCCATTTACAGGTTTGTTAATTGATTGGTAGTTGTTATTTAAATATAAGGCCGTGTATTAACATGGAGAAATATGCTTGATGAAATGGCACATGTAGCCATGGAGAAACAGGTCACATTATACAGGGAAGTTTGATTTGTATACAGATCCCCTGATAGCACGTTTAATCCATATTGTATTTTTTTATTGTACACGTATGTGTGTCTTTATTAAGGTGTCTCTTTTCCATTTGAGACTGGTGCTACACATCCTTATTACGACTACCTATTTTATTCCTAAATCCCCATCCGGGGGATTGGAGCTCCTGAGTTCCAATACATCCTGTGCCAGTCAGCTGATATGCTGTGAAGTATGAGCATGCGCCTACCAGCACATTAGAGTGCTCTGCCCAATTGTGAGTACCTGTGATCCTTGTTTTGTCGATCAATCTCTTATTGATTGATACAAACATGGGGGGCATCTTTATTGCTTGTTATTGCAGATTTTCTATATTACTATACCCATATGTGGGCTCCTTGTGTGATGTCATTTTACAACTCCTGGAATATTGTTTAAAATATATATATTTCAAATTTGAAAATGATTTTTATTTGCAGGTGTTGAGCACAGTGATGGGTCCAATGTGGCCCCATCCTATGCATTTTTTTTATGATTCTAGAGTAAAGTTTTTCAAAGATATATTGATGATTTCTTTGTGGTATTATGCGGAAATGAACAAGAACTGTTACAGTGGGTTGAATATCTAAATTGGATAAATGAGTAAAATTTAAGCTTACATACCACAAACACCAGATAGACTTTATGGATCTTCAAATTTATAATATGTGCAACTCACTGCACACAACCCTTTCTCAGAAAGAAAACGACAGGAACTCCTTATTGGAGGTGACAACTTGTCATCCACCAACTCTAAAAAGAGCCTTACATTAGCTCAATTTAAGAGACCAGTGCAGAAAAGCACTGATATAGACATGAAAGAAAAATATCTAAAAATACGAAAAACAAAGGCGACAAATAGTGTGATACAGTAAAAATGATACAATGTTAGCAAGATTATAGCTATTAAACTCACAAAATGATAGCACCAGTGTGGTGCAGTATCAACGTGCTGGATCCTAACTATCTCCAATGGAGGATGAAAGACTTCTGTGCAGGGATCACCAATAAGATCTTCCAATAATATACAAGCAGACACCACCATGGCACAGTACAGCAAAAAACAAAGATTGGTTGGTGGAAGGGGGTGGTGCTTACAAAGATGAAAGAAAAATATATGGTTATGGCTTTCAATGAGACTCTGGGGATGACCCAGGAACAGGCATTGGTTAAGAAGTTCAAAGAAAATGGTACAGACCAATTGATTTTTTCCACTACAGTCACTTCTAAAAAATGTATTTTTCACATATCATAAGAGAACATTGGGACATCTTTTCAACCCATGCATCTTTACCATTTAAAATCACAGATTTACCCTTTGTGGGTTTTAGGAGAGGAGGGTCTTTGAAAGATTTGCTTCTTTTCCCAGATTTAAAACAAAGTTGTGAATTCAAAACATGGTTAAAGACCACCAAATTGGGTTGCTTCCACTGTACTAGGTGTGCAACCTGTGGTGGTTTAACCCAGAGTACATTTTTTACACATTCATGGAAAAAGAAGAAATAGATATTATGAATAGGGTTACATGTACCATAAAATATATTGTTTATATTTTATATTGCCCATGTGGTAAATTAATATGTGGGAAAAATCCAGGATTACCTGAAAACCAGGATGTCTAACCACCAGTCTGTGATTTAGGCTACTATTAAAACAGGCAGTTAGGAGCAACTGGTGGCTAGGCATTTTGTGCAACATCAGCATTCAGTTTAAGATTTGAGACTACATCCCTAATGGGCATAGGGGCAAGTTGTTATTACAAAAAGAGATAAGGTTGATCTATAACCTTAACACATTGTGTCCAAAAGGGTTAAATACCCAGTTGGATTTCCAATGTTTTCTGTAAAGATAATCAAGCCTGGTTAGGGTTTTGAAGCCGCACCCCCCCCCCCCCAACACACAAATTAAAAAGAGGAAAGGAAAGAAAAAGTCAGGGAATTTCATGGGAATGTCACTTTTCAATTAGAGTATTATTAGAGACATGAGCCCCTTAAAAAGTAGGATGTCAGAAGGATCTATTGACCTATATAGCATAATCGGTTGTCATCATTAGTTACGGAAGGAAAAATAAATCAGTGATTCTAATTGGAATAATATTTATTAATGACAGTATTATTCAAGACATGAGCCCTTAAACTTTAGGATGCTAGAATGCTTTACAGATCTATATAGCACAAACTGTTGTTAGTACTGGTTAAGGTTAGATTCGGTAGACATAGTAATGAAGTAGTACATATGTTTATTAGCTAACATGGCTTTATTGTGTCTATGTGACAGAAAGAGTAAATTCTGTTAGTTTTTTCATTTTTACTTTTTTAATTGGTCCATCTGGAACTTCATACTCACTCTTGCGCATGTGCAGTTATGCTCAGAGAATGCCATGAAGCTTATGGAGGGGACTGACTTGACACACTGGAATGGGGAACACATAAATATTTATTGTGTTTAAGGATGGGGGCACTCCTGAAAACATTTACACAAAATAAAAAATAAAAAAACTGATTTGTTTTAAATTCATAGTGCCTTCTAAATACAATGTTATATGTAAGCCTTGGAATGCACTCTGGCAGATGTTTTTGCAGAGCGAGTGCTGGATGCCATATATAGATAAATAGATAGATAAAACACAGAAGGATTTGCACTCTCGCCTCCAATACAACATGCCAGAATGACAGGAATGTAGGAGAATTACATGAGATAAAGGATCCACACTGTTTGGACTTGCATCAAGTGAATACTTTATTCAATAATTGATGTTTTGTGAATCAAATACTCTCCTTCATCAGACCATATATATATCTCAAAAGTAATTCTGAAAGTTATTTAAAATTGTATGCTGTAACTAAAGGAATACAGTTTAATTTTGAGTTTACTGTCACTTTAAGAGTGGGACTTGTTAACTATAAAATAAACTTCATTGGAGGTCTCTTTACATATATTTTATACAATAGTTCTATAGTGATTTACTACCTGGGTGCAGCTTTTTTTTAGCCCAGTAATGCTTTTCACAGAGTAGAACTTTCCTGTAGAATATCAGTCTGATCCCGCCTATTAAGGCCAGTCCAGCTGCAAAATACCAGGCAATTCCTTTCTGAACAAGAAACACGGCCTCCCTATACAATTGTTTCAGCATCCATTAGGTATATATATATGTATGTATGTATGTATGTATATATATATATATATATATATATATATATATATATATATATATATACTGTATATATCGGGCCACTCGCCGTAATGGTTGGTTTACTTGCATTACGGTGAGTGCACCCTTTGGACATTAATTTATATATATATATATATATATATATATATATATATATATATATATATATATATATATATATATATATATACAGGAACAGACGTTTGCACTCTCAGGTCTTTTTTCAATTTTTATTGTGGAACGTTTTCGGGGTATTATAACCCCATCATCAGCATACAACAGTGATAATAATCAAACATTTTATAGTGTTTTACAACAGAAGTGTACCAAACCTCACATCTCCCCCAGCTTTCGCAGCGAAATTATCGGCAGTGGAACGCATAATGCGTTCCACCGTCTTGGCTAATACCGGAAGTTCAAAAAACATCACTTCCGGTTTAGTGCAATTTACGAATTTTGTGCAGTTATTTCACAAATCTGAGATTTGTGAAATAACTGCACAAAATTCGTAAATTGCACTAAACCGGAAGTGATGTTTTTTGAACTTCCGGTATTAGCCAAGACGGTGGAACGCATTATGCGTTCCACTGCCGATAATTTCGCTGCGAAAGCTGGGGGAGATGTGAGGTTTGTGATTGGTACACTTCTGTTGTAAAACACTATAAAATGTTTGATTATTATCACTGTTGTATGCTGATGATGGGGTTATAATACCCCGAAAACGTTCCACAATAAAAATTGAAAAAAGACCTGAGAGTGCAAACGTCTGTTCCTGTATTTTGCCATATCTTTGCACCCAGGCTGTTGGCAATTGGTGGGTTAAGCTGGAAAATGTGTATTATATATATATATATATATATATATATATATATATACAAACAAAGAGGTATCAGCGCACATCCATTTTCAAAAGCACAACATATTTTTTACTGCTGCAAAAAATTGCCTGCATATACATCAAGAGACAACTATTCTTTTTTTAAATAATATTGGGAACTTAGTCAAACAATATGGCCATATTTTGCTTAGCCAGTCACCGCTTACAAGGTGCCCCAATTCGACTGGTCCTACTCTAAGTCCTTTTGCCACAGAGGGCTGAAACATTCCTGCTTTTACTCTTCATAATAGAATGAGACTCCCTGGCTTTTTATTCACAACTCTTTAACACTGTAATGAGCACACCTGAACTTGGGTGGGGTGCTTAAACCAATGGGAGATGGTCAGTCTCCCTGGTAATTTTAAATACAAAATTTGTTTTTTTAGCACACCTTACAAAAAGTTTAAATCAACATGTGGGAGTGCTGCCAATATGACCCAGTAATTACACAAACAAAGAGGTATTGCATTGTATCATAATTATTTGGTACCATTGTGATACACCGCCATGTCCTTATCAATATCCCTAACTGGGGTGACCAAACCTCCTGGGTTATATATGTTTCCATTTATTTTGTGATCATTTATTCCGTGATATTTAATTCCCCTACTTTATATTAGACCAGTTGTAGCCCATCTAGTGCACATCACACATATCTTGCTCTTCAGCTATTAAATTGTTACGGTTATTTGTTTACTGCCCCAAGGTTGCCCCTTTTTTTAGTTCTCATCTTGGGTCTTCCTTTGTATTTGTGTTTGTTTGGGAGTTGTTTCACCCACAGATGATTTGCCTATCTGTACTGTCATTTTTGGGTGGGTTACTTTGCCCCTATACATATCGATTTTGTTCCGACAGTTTACAGTTGTAATGACAACCTTGGCTTAAGCTTGCAATTAGATACACAAATGCTTAAGTATTTTGTACTGTCCTACTAGCCAGTGGGTATTTGCGGGTTACCTCTGTGTACTAATCACCGCTTTCTCGCCTTAGGATATTTAGTTCTATATTTGTGCTTATGCGCTGCCTCATTTTGGGCCTGCCAGCCTGCTTGTTTATTGTTTCCATGGTTACATTTCCAGCATTTGAATCTAATAGCGATGTTCTTCTATGTGGCTACGGTGGTTTAGTATTATGTTTATTATGTTCAATATGCTCCATAGGGGTTTAACACAAAACGCTGTCTTGATCTACACCTTTTGCTTGAAAATGGTTTGTGCCATAGCATTTTGTTTGACAGCTCCTTGCTGCCCGATTGGTGTGTGCTCATCTCGGCAGTTTGCGTTAAAGCAGATTTTGATATCAGACCTTTTTGGTCTAATTGTTGATATTTTGTTCTGGTCTTGATCTGTGTATGTATTCTTTCACTCTGTTTGATGATTTTATTACACTCTGTTTTATGCATATTTCTCTTACGCTGACACAGCTGTTTTACTCCTCCTCTCCTGGGGGTGTGACAAATGTGTAGAACGTACACGTCATTTTGTTTGGCTGGCGGTGGGAAATGTAATTGTTGTTACTGTGTCTGTCTGAGGTCGAGCCGGTAACGCTCGAAAACGTTCACATTAAAGTGGATTAACAAGTAAGTCCTGTGGAGTGCACTTTCTTCAGTCTATTTATACAATGTTGTGCCGAAACGTCATGGTATTATTATCGTTTTAATGGATTGAATAAAGGATTACCTTTTATAAAGACCAGTGAGTGCCTGTGTTCTTGGAGAGGATACGAATTGGCTTGCAGTGCACCTTGGCAGTCGAATTGGCGTAAGATTGTGCTGTCCTCTATCTGGACTATATATATATATATATACACACACAAATACATCTTTAGTAATGATTTTATTTATTTTTTCTAAAACTTGAGATCTCATATATTTGAGACCTTGTAACTTTTGTGTGCAATATATTTTTAAAATAATTTTTATTAGACCGTTATTTTGAGTGTAACTGTACTTTAAAATGTATTTTTTAAGTATTTCGTTAAACTTTTTTGTTGCGAAAAATTGTTAACTACATCTCTTCATCGAAATAATATCTCCAGAAGGATATAAACAAAATAGAAACTGTCCAAAGGAGGCTACTAAAATGGTACACAGTCTAAAATATAAAACGTACAAAGAAAGACTCTATGGCCCCAATTTATCAAAGTCTGGTGGACCTGATCCGACAGTGCGGATCAGGTCCGCCAGACCTCGTTGAATACAGCGAGCAATACGCTCGCCGTATTCAGCATTGCACCAGCAGCTCACAGACTCGCGGGTTGATTTCTGGCGATCGGGATATATGAAGGGACTTAAAGGGACAGTCTAGTCCAAAACAAACTTTTATTATTCAGATAGGGCATGCAATTTTAAACAATTATCCAATTTACTTTGTTCTCATGGTATTCTTAGTTGAAAGCTAAATCTAGGAGGTTCATATGCTAATTTATAAGCCCTTGAAGGCCGCCTCTTAGCTCTGGGCATTTTGACAGTTTTTCACCACTAGAGGGTGTTAGTTCATGTGTTTCATATAGATAACACTGTGCTCACACACGTGGAGTTCCTGAGCCAACACTGATTGGCTAAAATGCAAGTCTGTCAAAAGAACTGAAATAAGGGTCAGTTTGCAGAGACTTAGATACTGTACAAGATACAGAGGTAAAAAGTATATTAATATAACTTTGTTGGTTATGCAAAACTGGTGTAGACTGTCCCTTTAATAAAGTGGAAGCTGAAAGAATTTTCCACAAAAAATAAATGCCAACACAAGGGGTCACAATCTTAAAGGGACATAAACACACATGTTTCTTTGATGATTCAGATAGAGCATATCATTTTGAACAACTTTCCAATGTACTTCTATTATCACATTTTCTTCATTTTCTTGTTATCCTTTATTGAAAAGTAGGACGGTAGGTTCAGGAGTGTGCACGTGTCTGCAGCACTATATAACAGACATTTTGAAACAATGTTATACATTAGCAAGAGCACTAGATGGCAGCACTATTTCCTGTCATGCAGTGCTCCACTTATGTGCACGCTGCCTATCTATCTCTTCAACAAAGAATAACGATAGTACAAAGCAAATGTGATAATAGAAGTAAATTAGAAATGTTTCTAAGATTGTATTCCCTTTCTGAATTACGAAAGAAAAATGTTGCGTTTCATGTCCCTTTAAGTTAGAGGGTAGCAGATTCAGGATAAATATGAGGAAGCATTTTTTTACAGAGGGTGGTGGATTCATGGAATACATTTTCAATTGAGGTGGTTAACACAAAGACTATAAAAGAATTTAAAAATGCCTGGGACATGCATAAGGCTATACTAAAAAAAAGTAACATGTAATATGGGTAAACTTGATGGGCCTTTCTGGTTCTTAACTATTGTCAGATTCTATGTTTCTTTTTCAAAGCAGGGCTATTGGATGTCTGTGGCTAGTAATGAAATCAAGGGGTTTGAACAACCTCCTCCCGTCTAGGTAAAATTAACTCCCACCCATGTCTGTGTTATGTCCTTCTGTGACATCACCATACACGTTACACGTTACATACACGTTACTGGCACCTTTACCAGGGAGTTCCCTGCATTATGCACAAATGTTTTGATGCCTGCAATGCTGTGGAGAGCTGAAGACAGCATTGGATCAGCAATCCCTGTTCATGACAAACACATTTCATCATTCCCATACAAGGTTAATTAAGTAAAAGGCATAAATTAAAAGAGAGAAGCGCTCAACCTGGGAACGAACAATAGCATAATAGCTTGTTCTATGGCAAGTTACCACCCTAGAAGCAGCCTCTTTTTGCTCAATATGTGCCTTTCACAGAGAAGAACTTTCCTGTAGCATATCAGTCTGATCCTGACTTCACAGTGCAGTCCAGCCCCGAAATACCAGGCAATCCCTCTCTGAACAAGAGAAACAGCAAAACCCCAGACGTACGTTTCGGCCTATTGTGGGCCTCGTCAGTGAGGTGCAGCCATATCCCTCCAGGCACACTGAGCAACGGGTCCATGTCTGGATTCCCGCATCACACTTAGGGAGACTTCCCCAAGTGTCATAATTTGCATAAATTAAAAGAGAGAAGCGCTCAACCTGGGAACGAACAATAGCATAATAGCTTGTTCTATGGCAAGTTACCACCCTAGAAGCAGCCTCTTTTTGCTCAATATGTGCCTTTCACAGAGAAGAACTTTCCTGTAGCATATCAGTCTGATCCTGACTTCACAGTGCAGTCCAGCCCCGAAATACCAGGCAATCCCTCTCTGAACAAGAGAAACAGCAAAACCCCAGACGTACGTTTCGGCCTATTGTGGGCCTCGTCAGTGAGGTGCAGCCATATCCCTCCAGGCACACTGAGCAACGGGTCCACGTCTGGATTCCCGCATCACACTTAGGGAGACTTCCCCAAGTGTCATAATTTGCATAAATTAAAAGAGAGAAGCGCTCAACCTGGGAACGAACAATAGCATAATAGCTTGTTCTATGGCAAGTTACCACCCTAGAAGCAGCCTCTTTTTGCTCAATATGTGCCTTTCACAGAGAAGAACTTTCCTGTAGCATATCAGTCTGATCCTGACTTCACAGTGCAGTCCAGCCCCGAAATACCAGGCAATCCCTCTCTGAACAAGAGAAACAGCAAAACCCCAGACGTACGTTTCGGCCTATTGTGGGCCTCGTCAGTGAGGTGCAGCCATATCCCTCCAGGCACACTGAGCAACGGGTCCACGTCTGGATTCCCGCATCACACTTAGGGAGACTTCCCCAAGTGTCATAATTTGCATAAATTAAAAGAGAGAAGCGCTCAACCTGGGAACGAACAATAGCATAATAGCTTGTTCTATGGCAAGTTACCACCCTAGAAGCAGCCTCTTTTTTCTCAATATGTGCCTTTCACAGAGAAGAACTTTCCTGTAGCATATCAGTCTGATCCTGACTTCACAGTGCAGTCCAGCCCCGAAATACCAGGCAATCCCTCTCTGAACAAGAGAAACAGCAAAACCCCAGACGTACGTTTCGGCCTATTGTGGGCCTCGTCAGTGAGGTGCAGCCATATCCCTCCAGGCACACTGAGCAACGGGTCCACGTCTGGATTCCCGCATCACACTTAGGGAGACTTCCCCAAGTGTCATAATTTGCATAAATTAAAAGAGAGAAGCGCTCAACCTGGGAACGAACAATAGCATAATAGCTTGTTCTATGGCAAGTTACCACCCTAGAAGCAGCCTCTTTTTGCTCAATATGTGCCTTTCACAGAGAAGAACTTTCCTGTAGCATATCAGTCTGATCCTGACTTCACAGTGCAGTCCAGCCCCGAAATACCAGGCAATCCCTCTCTGAACAAGAGAAACAGCAAAACCCCAGACGTACGTTTCGGCCTATTGTGGGCCTCGTCAGTGAGGTGCAGCCATATCCCTCCAGGCACACTGAGCAACGGGTCCACGTCTGGATTCCCGCATCACACTTAGGGAGACTTCCCCAAGTGTCATAATTTGCATAAATTAAAAGAGAGAAGCGCTCAACCTGGGAACGAACAATAGCATAATAGCTTGTTCTATGGCAAGTTACCACCCTAGAAGCAGCCTCTTTTTGCTCAATATGTGCCTTTCACAGAGAAGAACTTTCCTGTAGCATATCAGTCTGATCCTGACTTCACAGTGCAGTCCAGCCCTGAAATACCAGGCAATCCCTCTCTGAACAAGAGAAACAGCAAAACCCCAGACGTACGTTTCGGCCTATTGTGGGCCTCGTCAGTGAGGTGCAGCCATATCCCTCCAGGCACACTGAGCAACGGGTCCACGTCTGGATTCCCGCATCACACTTAGGGAGACTTCCCCAAGTGTCATAATTTGCATAAATTAAAAGAGAGAAGCGCTCAACCTGGGAACGAACAATAGCATAATAGCTTGTTCTATGGCAAGTTACCACCCTAGAAGCAGCATCTTTTTGCTCAATATGTGCCTTTCACAGAGAAGAACTTTCCTGTAGCATATCAGTCTGATCCTGACTTCACAGTGCAGTCCAGCCCCGAAATACCAGGCAATCCCTCTCTGAACAAGAGAAACAGCAAAACCCCAGACGTACGTTTCGGCCTATTGTGGGCCTCGTCAGTGAGGTGCAGCCATATCCCTCCAGGCACACTGAGCAACGGGTCCACGTCTGGATTCCCGCATCACACTTAGGGAGACTTCCCCAAGTGTCATAATTTGCATAAATTAAAAGAGAGAAGCGCTCAACCTGGGAACGAACAATAGCATAATAGCTTGTTCTATGGCAAGTTACCACCCTAGAAGCAGCCTCTTTTTGCTCAATATGTGCCTTTCACAGAGAAGAACTTATTATGACCCTGGGGAAGTCTCCCTATGGGTGATGGGGGAAACCAGACGTGGACTCCTTGCCCAGTGTGCTTAGAGGAATGTGGCTGCACCTCACTGACGAGGCCCATAGGAGGCCGAAACGATCGTCTGGGGTTGTCATGTTCCTTGTTCAGAGGAGAATTGCCTGGTATTTCGGGGCTGGACTGACCTTACTTGGCGGGATCAGACTGATATACTCCAGGAAAGTTTTCTTCTGTGAAAAGCACACTGGTCTAAAAGAGGCTGCTTCCGGGTGGTAAATCGCCATAGAACAAGCCACTGAGCTGTTGTTCGTTCCTGGTAGAGCGCTTCTCTCTTTGTATGCAAATTATTATGACCCTGGGGAAGTCTCCCTATGGGTGATGGGGGAAACCAAACGTGGACTCCTTGCCCAGTGTGCTTAGAGGAATGTGGCTGCACCTCACTGACGAGGCCCATAGGAGGCCGAAACGATCGTCTGGGGTTGTCATGTTCCTTGTTCAGAGGAGAATTGCCTGGTATTTCGGGGCTGGACTGACCTTACTTGGCGGGATCAGACTGATATACTTCGGGAAAGTTTTCTTCTGTGAAAAGCACACTGGTCTAAAAGAGGCTGCTTCCGGGTGGTAAATCGCCATAGAACAAGCCACTGAGCTGTTGTTCGTTCCTGGTAGAGCGCTTCTCTCTTTGTATGCAAATTATTATGACCCTGGGGAAGTCTCCCTATGGGTGATGGGGGAAACCAGACGTGGACTCCTTGCCCAGTGTGCTTAGAGGAATGTGGCTGCACCTCACTGACGAGGCCCATAGGAGGCCGAAACGATCGTCTGGGGTTGTCATGTTCCTTGTTCAGAGGAGAATTGCCTGGTATTTCGGGGCTGGACTGACCTTACTTGGCGGGATCAGACTGATATACTTCGGGAAAGTTTTCTTCTGTGAAAAGCACACTGGTCTAAAAGAGGCTGCTTCCGGGTGGTAAATCGCCATAGAACAAGCCACTGAGCTGTTGTTCGTTCCTGGTAGAGCGCTTCTCTCTTTGTATGCAAATTATTATGACCCTGGGGAAGTCTCCCTATGGGTGATGGGGGAAACCAGACGTGGACTCCTTGCCCAGTGTGCTTAGAGGAATGTGGCTGCACCTCACTGACGAGGCCCATAGGAGGCCGAAACGATCGTCTGGGGTTGTCATGTTCCTTGTTCAGAGGAGAATTGCCTGGTATTTCGGGGCTGGACTGACCTTACTTGGCGGGATCAGACTGATAAACTTCGGGAAAGTTTTCTTCTGTGAAAAGCACACTGGTCTAAAAGAGGCTGCTTCCGGGTGGTAAATCGCCATAGAACAAGCCACTGAGCTGTTGTTCGTTCCTGGTAGAGCGCTTCTCTCTTTGTATGCTAATTATTATGACCCTGGGGAAGTCTCCCTATGGGTGATGGGGGAAACCAGACGTGGACTCCTTGCCCAGTGTGCTTAGAGGAATGTGGCTGCACCTCACTGACGAGGCCCATAGGAGGCCGAAACGATCGTCTGGGGTTGTCATGTTCCTTGTTCAGAGGAGAATTGCCTGGTATTTCGGGGCTGGACTGACCTTACTTGGCGGGATCAGACTGATATACTTCGGGAAAGTTTTCTTCTGTGAAAAGCACACTGGTCTAAAAGAGGCTGCTTCCGGGTGGTAAATCGCCATAGAACAAGCCACTGAGCTGTTGTTCGTTCCTGGTAGAACGCTTCTCTCTTTGTATGCAAATTATTATGACCCTGGGGAAGTCTCCCTATGGGTGATGGGGGAAACCAGACGTGGACTCCTTGCCCAGTGTGCTTAGAGGAATGTGGCTGCACCTCACTGACGAGGCCCATAGGAGGCCGAAACGATCGTCTGGGGTTGTCATGTTCCTTGTTCAGAGGAGAATTGCCTGGTATTTCGGGGCTGGACTGACCTTACTTGGCGGGATCAGACTGATATACTTCGGGAAAGTTTTCTTCTGTGAAAAGCACACTGGTCTAAAAGAGGCTGCTTCCGGGTGGTAAATCGCCATAGAACAAGCCACTGAGCTGTTGTTCGTTCCTGGTAGAGCGCTTCTCTCTTTGTATGCTAATTAAGTAAAAGGGTTTATAAACAAAAAATAACTTGATTGCAATCTAGATTGCAGTCTAACCAGACTGTGCTCCAGACCCTCCTACCAGCAGCAGTGTTTACTGAAATTATCCTGTTCTCTGTTTAGGGGGAACTTAGTTCCACCTGCAAAAATAGTGCAGGAATTCCGTTCCCATGCATTCCTGCTGGACTTGACCCCTGGTTAACTCAGAGCACATTCTCATTCTGTTTCTAATATGCCACAATTAAAGAGGCCAGGAACATCAAATCCATCCAGCTTTTCAATTTGTGCATTTAAAAACAAGTTACAATTGGAAAAACACTGTTAACAAAATTACATTGATATATTATTTTTAAACATTCTTTTTAAATAAAGGTATTTAACAATGCAATCCCTAATTGATGATAAATGCTGTGGATTGAGAATACATAATACTTATATGCTAAATAACTTGAAACTAATGCAGTATAACTGTAAAAAGGTGACAGGAAAATATCACCTGAGCATCTCTATGTAAAAAAGGAAGGTATTTTACCTCACAATTTCCTCAGCTCAGCAGAGTAAGTTCTGTGTAAAAAGTTATACTCAGCTGCTCCCAGGTGCAGGTAAAAAAAAAAATGAAGAAATGAACAGCAGCCAATCAGCATCAACAGTGCTGAGGTCATGAACTTTTTTACTGTGATCTCATGAGATTTGACTTAACACTCATGAGATTTCATTGTAAACTTTCTTACACTGAATAGGGAAATAAGATGAGTGTGCACGTAAGCTCGCTCCTTCCGCTTTCCCAGGACAGACATACTGATTTGTTGCTTAGAAGTCCTTTACAATGGGATGTGGCTACTGAGAAACTTTTGAGGTAAAATATCTTTCTTTTTTACATAGAGATGTTCAGGTGATATTTTCTGGTCAGCTTTTTACAGCTATACTTACATCACTTTCAAGTGTTTAAACATTTGGGTATTATGGCCCTTTAATATCCCCAAAATACATATAATTTCTCTTTTTTTTTATACAATGAATTATGCTATTTGCTATATTGACATTGTCTGAAAAATGTTCCACTACATAATTTAATTTTGTAGACAGTAACGCTTTTACAAATTATATTAGACAAGGTAGAATGTCTATTCTGATTCTGATCTTGATTTAATAAACACTGGTTTCTGTTAGTCAAATCTCCCAGCTTGTACTTCTCATTGCCGTATAGCAAGTGATGTACAGTCTATAAGAAAGCTATGAATAGGTATTTTATTCAATGGTTAACAAGAAAAGTACTTTAATAAACTGGTTAAAGCTTATGAATGTTATAAAAATATATATTAAAGTACTTTTGGATGATTTATCAAAGCGTCAATCTCGGTGCATTTGCTGGAGTCACTATGCTCGCCAGACATCGCTGCCGCAAATCCATATACGACACCCTTATTTATTAAAAAGTCTGTCAAAAACATGCACGTCAAGTACAGAGCGATGAGCATCAGACTGTTGTTAAATAAGAGTCATCGATGTTGCAGATATTCTGATTTTTCAAACTTTATTTATACCATATCATTACTGTCCATGAACAAGCACATTTCTCTAAAGCTGATCTTTTATTTTCATTTGTTAATGTCTAACAAATAGCTAGATTTATACCCAAACAAACAATAATATCTCATAGAAAGTTATTTTTTTGTTTTATTTATTTGTTGTACAAAAAAATCTGATTTAAGATATTTTCACATAAATTAATGTATATTTGTATTTCTAGAAATCATGATATGATGTTATTTTCTTTTTTTTTTAAAATGATTATTAATGCTAGAATTTGTACATATATCTTTGCACATACGTGGATATATATATATGTGTTATGTCAGAAATCTTTTCAAACATATTTACATGTCCCTAAATTGTATTTTGTTCTAAACAATGTTGTCTTTCATATCACTGTGTTTATTTATACCACTATATGTATATAGTGTAAATATATTATTATTCTGAGCAAGAACAATATGCGAATATAACATGTAATGAGGGTATCATATGTATTTATTTGCAATCAATGGATATTTTAAGAGCAGGGCCAGTTTTCTCTCTGCACCTGTGTAACCCTTTCTGATTGCAGTCTAGTTTGAAACACCACAGGTGTTATAAAATGGGCTGGTATATAAGATGATATTTCTTAAAGAGAAGGAAGAAAAACACTGAAAATATCATGACAGTAAAGAGTTGATTTTAATTTCTGCTGTATCTGATTCATGACAGTTTAATGATAGGTGGACTATCCCTTTGAGCTATCATTTTAAGATTATATTGAATCAAACATCAATCGATTTTTAAAATCATTGTCAAAAGTATTACACTGTGTGTCCTAATGTCATCATCAATGTTTAACTTTAATACTAATTTCACATATACATACAGTACTTTCAAAGTATAATACACAATGTAACAAATGGCACTTACAAGTTCTGATGAGTGAACAATGACACAAGTATCGAGCAATTTGATTCATTAGTGATAGTATATAATGTATATTTAAATCAGATTGGCTGATGTCATAAATCATGTGATTATGCATTTCCCAAACAAAAGTGGTGGGAAATTTCACTAGTTTGTGGGTTGTTTAGGAGTTTGAGTATTGCATCCAATTTGGTGCGAAATGCAGTGGGACTTGCATTACATGCGTTAAACATGGTGAAATTAGATTGATCAAAAAAAGGAAGTTAGCTATAGTATGCAATGTATTTATTTCATTTTTATCCCTATATCTACTAGTCCTGCTGCCAGACAGACATTTCCATTCATAAATATCGCCAACATTATATATACTGTTGATGATAGGTTTTAAAATGGTAGTCAGATTCGGTCTGCATAGTTTTGCTATCTAGCCATTAAGTTATGAATGTGTAGAAACGCTCTCCTTATGTAGCTATTACACAGAGCAATGTAGTTAGACCAATGTTATGTTAGTGAGTTACGCAATGGCTAATCACTCTTAGGTTATGTATGTACATCGGTTACATTTTTTTAAGATGTGGGAGTCCATCACAGCAATCATTTGGATTATTTCTAATAATCAGCACTTGGTAACACTATACAATCAGTAATATATAAAGATAATGTGCATAGGTAATTTTATCTACCGTTGCGCTAAATACTTTCTCAAACATAGATGTTAGCCGATGCTGTATAAAATATGGGTGCACGTAGAATTCGGTAGATAAATCAAGTGATTTTAGCTGACTAAGCATAATACCATTGTAAACATATCAATCGTAGCAATATAAACAAAGCACAGCTAACGATCAGTGATTGGACAAACAGTTAGCCACTTGCAGCCAATCGGAAGTTGAGTTCCATCTATCAGTATGTTCACATAAGATCGCGTGTGATTCGCCAAAGAATGGGCGTGTACACAACACGCGACGTGATTGGATAGATAACTCACACATTAGGTATTTAAGGAGCCGTTAGAAATACACTCGTCTTGTCAATTCTATCTTACACATTGAGAAAGGCCGCTACTCGGCCGAAACGCGTTTGTGTGAAGCATGCTAGTGTGAATGGTGTTTGATTTTAATTATCTTTATCTTTATTGATACTCCACTTAATAAGTAAATTTTTCTGCAAGGGACTCGAACACAGCATTGAAGCCATCCCTGTCACCTGAAGCCAGAGTATCCAGTTAATGGCCAGGAATACAGGGGGGTGGCTGAAGCTGTGTTAATCATCTCTGTATATTGCAGTTGGTAATTTAACTTTGTGTGTGTGGAGCACAATGGTGATTTAATAGGGATTTATCCCAGTTGTAATTTCAAATACATTTTAATGGTGGTTTAATAAATATTAAGTTTTAGCTTATCTATCACTTCAACTATTAGTTGAATTTGTCTCAACATACTTACAAAAATTACAGGAATGAGTGCTAATTAACCCCTTCTTGTCCAGCTTTTCCCTTACCCTGTCTATCTTACAATTTTTAAGGGTTAGCACCAGGGATTATCATATCCCTTATTCCTATATAAAAACATTCACAGTGCCAATACTCCTTTTCTTTGTAGACAGACATTACCTGTCATTAAAACTACTTTTGAAATGAATCTGTCCCTTGAAATTACATGTGATTATAATATTATTATTTAACATATTATTTAGATACTGCACATGCGTCTTTGTTGTCTGTGTGATTTAGAAAGAGTATAAAATTGTAATTGACTTTCTAATTTACATAAATATGTAATAAGCTTCAATTTCTTGCAGCATCTAACATAACATTTCTGGGTTTTTAGACTCCCATTAATTTCTATGGTATTCGCGGCCTCAAGGGTGGCGGTTTGAATGATAGGTATGCTGCTGCAGAAAAGACATGAGCATACCTGTTGAATGTTTGATAAATTGGGAAGAGGGTCAAAAAGAGTTGAATGTGAATTCGAAACATCTGGAATGACGCAAGCATCGATCTGCATTGGATTGAAATCACGGGAGCCTACATTACATCACACATTTCAACATTTGAGGATGTTGATGCTTTGTTAATTATGGCAGATTCAATTTGCGTCGAATATGACGTGAGGTTCAAGTGGATTCCATCGTATTATCAGTTGAAGCTTTGATAAATCGGCCCCTCTGAGTTTATGTACCTTCGGCTTTCATCAGCAGTTTCATGTACAGGGCTGTTTTGCACACGAAGAACTGTTTTTTTAGGGTTTTTTAAACATTCTGACTTAAGGGCATACTGTTATAAACAATCTGCTACAAAATATAATGCAAATTATTTTCTTGCTGGGTGCCAAATATTGACCAATTTTGCCAATGATTAAATGCTTTGCATTCCAAGACTATACTTTCCAAGCTTTATTGCAATTCATTTAATTTGTGTATGTGAACAAATATACGGCTAGATTATGAGTTTTGCGTTATGAGTGAAAAAGCAGCGTTATGGGTTATAACACTGCTTTTTCACTACCGCTGCTATTACGAGTCTTGTCCAAAAATCTGTACCGCACACTTTTTTGGCCGTAACGCAAATTAACTTGCGCAATTTGTGTAAAGTCTTTTTTCAATAGGACTTCCATAGTGCCGATATTACAAGCTTTTTCTGGGAGGCCAAAAAGTGAGCGTTACAGCCTATCCCGCAAAATTCGTAACGCAATCTAAAGTCAGAAGTTATGAGTTTTAAGCTACAAAGCTGTAACATAAAACTCATAACTAAAGTGTTAAAAAGTACACTAACACCCATAAACTACCTATTAACCCCTAAACCGAGGCCCTTCCACATTGCAAACACTAAAATAAATTAATTAACCCCTAATCTGCTGCTCCCGACATCGCCGCCACCATAATAAACATATTAACCCCTAAACCGCTGCACTCCCACATCACAAACACTAGTTAAATATTATTAACCCATAATCTGCTGTCCCTAACATCGCTGCCACCTCCTACATTTATTAACCCCTAATCTGCCGCCCCCAATGTCGCCGCCACTATACTAAATTAATTAACCCCATAACCTAAGTCTAACCCAAACACCCCCTAACTTTAATATAATTAAAATAAATCTAAATAAAACCTACTATCATTACCTAAATTATTCCTATTTAAAATGAAATACTTACCTATAAAATAAACCCTAAGCTTGCTACAATATAACTAATAGTTACATTGTAGCTAGCTTAGGGTTTATTTTTATTTTACAGGCAAGTTTGTATTTATTTTAACTAGGTAGAATAGTTACTAAATAGTTATTAACTATTTACTAACTACCTAGCTAAAATAAATACAAATTTACCTGTAAAATAAAACCTAACCTGTCTTACACTAACACCTAACCTTACACTACAATTAAATAAATTACATTAATTAAATACAATTATCTGATAACAAAAAAATAAACACTAAATTACACAAAATAAAAAAAGAAATGATCAGATATTTAAAATAATTACACCTAATCTAATAGCCCTATCAAAATAAAAAAGCCCCCCCCAAAATAAAAAAAACCCTAGCCTAAACTAAACTACCAATAGCCCTTAAAAGGGCCTTTTGCGGGGCATTGCCCCAAAGAAATCAGCTCCTTTACCTGTAAAAAAAATGCAAACAACCCCCGAACAGTAAAACCCACCACACAACCAACCCCCCCCAAAAAATCCTAACTAAAAAAACATAAGCTCCCCACTGCCCTGAAAAGGGCATTTGGATGGGCAGTTAGCTCTTTTTCAACTGCCCAAACCCTAATCTAAAAATAAAACCCACCCAATAAACCCTTAAAAAACCTAACACTAACCCCCGAAGATCCACTTACAGTTTTGAAGACCGGACATCCATCCTCATCGAAGCCGGGAGAAGTCTTCATCCAAGCGGCAAGAAGTCCTCAACGAAGCTGGGAGAAGTCTTCATCCAAGCCGGCAGAAATTGTCCTCCAGACAGGCAGAAGTCTTCATCCAGACGGCATCTTCTATCTTCATCCTTCCGACGCGGAGCAGGTCCATCTTCAAGACATCCGGCACGGAGCATCCTCTTCTTTCCACGGCTAACGACGAATGAAGGTTCCTTTAAATGACGTCATCCAAGAGGCCGTACTTTGAATTCCAATTGTCTGATAGAATTCTATCAGCCAATCAGAATTAAAGGTGAAAAAATCCTATTAGCTGATGCAATTAGCCAATAGGATTGAGCTTCAATCCTATTGACTGATCCAATCAGCCAATAGGATTGAGCTCCCATTCTATTGGCTGTTCCAAAACTGCAAGTGGATCTTCAGGGTTAGTGTTAGGTTTTTTTAAGAGTTTATTGGGTGGGTTTTATTTTAAGATTAGGGTTTGGGCATTTGAAAAATAGCTAAATGCCCTTTTAAGGGCAATGCCCATCCAAATGCCCTTTTCAGGGCAATGGGGAGCTTAGGTTTTTTTAGTTAGGATTTTGTTTGGGGGTTGGTTGTGTGGGTGGTGGGTTTTACTGTTGGGGGTTGTTTGTATTTTTTTTTACAGGTAAAACAGATGATTTCTTTGGGGAAATGCCCTGCAAAAGGCCCTTTTAAGGGCTATTGGTAGTTTAGTTTAGGCTAAGGTTTTTTTTTTATTTTGGAGGGGCTTTTTTATTTTGATAGGGCTATTAGATTAGGTGTAATTAGTTTAAATATCTGATAAATTCTTTTTTATTATGTGTAATTGTAATGTGTTTATTTTGTTATCAGATAATTTTATTTAATTAATTTAATTAATTTAATTGTAGTGTAAGGTTAGCTGTTAGTGTAAGACAGGTTAGGTTTTATTTTACAGGTAAATTTGTATTTATTTTAGCTAGGTAGTTAGTAAATATTTAATAACTATATAGTAACTATTCTACCTAATTAAAATAAATACAAACTTGCCTGTAAAATAAAAATAAACCCTAAGCTAGATACAATGTAACTATTAGTTATATTGTAGCAAGCTTAGGGTTTATTTTATAGGTAAGTATTTAGTTTTAAATAGGAATAATTTAGGTAATGATAGTAGGTTTTATTTAGATTTATTTTAATCATATTAAAGTTAGGGGGTGTTAGGGTTAGGGTTAGACTTAGGTTTAAAGGTTAATAAATTTAGTATAGTGGCGGCGATGTTGGGGACGGCAGATTAGGGGTTAATAAATGTTGGTAGATGGTGGCAATGTTAGGGGCGGCAGATTAGGGTTTAATAATATTTAACTAGTGTTTTCAAGACGGGAGTGCGGCAGTTTAGGGGTTAATATGTTTATTTTAGTGGCAGCGATGTCCGGAGCGGCATATTAGGTATTAATAAGTATAATGTAGGTGACGTCGATGTCAGGGGCGGCAGATTAGGGGTTAATAAGTGTAAGATTAGGGGTTTTTAGACTCAGGGTTCATGTTAGGGTGTTAGGTGTAAACATAAATTTAGTTTCCCCATAGGAATCAATGGGGCTACGTTATGGAGCTTTACGCTGCTTTTTTGCAGGTGTTAGACTTTTTTCAGCCGGCTCTCCCCATTGATGCTCTACGCTCACTTTTTGTCTGATAACGCCGGGTTTATGAAAACCTGTAATACCAGCGCTGTAGGGAAGTGAGCAGTGACAATAACGTGCAAGTTAGCACGGCACCCCTCATAATGCAAAACTCGTAATCTAGCCGATAGTTTGCTGCCATTTGCAGAAAACATTTTAAAGGGGCATGAAACCCATTTTTTTCATGATACAGAAAGAGCAAAGATTTTTTTTTTACATTTCCAGTTTACATCTATTACAAAATGAAATTTGTTCTCTTTGTCATCCTTGGTTGAAAAGCAAGTAGGTAGGCTCAGGAGCATATATGTGTCTAAAGCACTATATCTGTGCAGTGGTTATCTACTTTTGAACACAAAAGGTCCAGATTACAAGTGGCACCTTAATTAATGCTCCTGCTTGAGCGTTAATTGCACTAGAAGTAAGTTTTTTGTGCGCGTCGGTTTGCACTCGTATTATAAGTTGACAAAACCGATTTTGTTCTTGCTCAAACCCGATGAGCGCAAAAAGGCAAAGTTGGAATATCGAGTGCGTGTTTACCTATTCCCCCACAAAAGTCAATGAAGAAAAAAAAGTGGAAAAAACAAACACCCTACTCATGCTCAAACACCATTGCATATTCTCATGTGTGCCCGGCATGAAAATATAAAATAAATATTTTACATTCCAATGTTCTTTACATAACAGAATATATTTTATTTATTCATAAATATATATATATATATATATATATATATATATATATATATACATACAATGCTTTTATGACACAATATATATCTATACCTATATATACATCGGGTCAGAAAACAGCTTCTTCCACACTGTACCAGTACCAGCAATTTCAGCTGAAACCTCCCAGATTATCAAGCAGAACCAATATATATTAGGGTAGGACCAAGAACTACAAATAGCAAATTTACCCCAACATCAGACAGAACCAATAATGGAGTAAAGTAGGACTGACTTTAATAACGAAACAGCATTGTATTTATACACCAAAACCTTCCACCTAGACAGGTACGACACACATTACAAGTCCCAGGAGAAAATTACATTACATAAACAAATAAACAATAAGTACAAGAAAACAATGGATTCCTTCCTGGCACATAGCAGTCTGGACTTTGGAGGTAATTGTTACAAACTGCTATTTGTAACTGGCCCTTTAAATGGAAAATTGCCCTGCTTCCCTGGATTTTGGAGAAGCCTATTTGCCAGCCTCCTTCCTCATGACTATGGCCCCTGGAAGATTGTGCCCCTGAGAGCATATTAACTTTTATTGGGTGTGTATGGCCCTTTAAGAACCGTCTGGGGACATATTGTGACTTTGGTGAAATGACTTGTCCCTGGCTTTCTCCCACTTGGTTCAGTTTCATTGTGTGCCATTAAGAGTTAATTTTGTTCAATTCTAAATACAAGTTTGCTGGGATCAGCTCTAATTAGGTTTAGTGATAAACCTTACCATTGTCTAATCAGACTGCTAGTGATAAGGTGGACTGCATTGTTTTATTGTGTGTAACTTGTTATCTGCTGAAGTAATGTTGTGGCCTGTCAAAGGGAGTGTCTCTCTATCTAATATCAAATGTGTGATGGGGGATTTTATGCCTCCCCCTGAGAGTGTCCTGTTTGCATGTAACCTCAATAAAAACCAGGCTGTGTGCTCCAGCACATCAGACCTATTCTGTCCCTCTAACTTGCAGCTTTGACTCATGTTTGTAGGGGACAGCTTCAGTTATAATCACTACAGGGAAGCGGAGAGTCTGCATTACGTATGGTGGCTACGCAGCAGTTATAGTGTCTACGGTGCTGCTGCTCCTTTGGTGAGCGCTAGGAGCATCCTTTTCTACGGTCCAACTTCCAGCCAGCCTGGACCGTAACAGTAATTAAACAAGGTGAAAGCTTATCACCTACACCTTATTACAGCAAACAGGAAACCTGTATCAGAAAATACAGTTTCTCAAAAACTGAACAAGTAGAGAGTTAACCCCTTCAGTAATGTTGGATTGACACCCTGTACCTTTAACCCCTTAATGACTAGACCATTTTTCAATTTTTTTTACCCTTAATGACAAGGGCTATTTTTACATTTCCGCAGTGTTTGTGTTTAGCTGTAATTTTCCTCTTACTCATTTACTGTACCCACACATATTATATACCGTTTTTCTTGCCATTAAATGGACTTTCTAAAGATACCATTTTTTTCATCATATCTTATAATATACTATAAAAAATTTATAAAATATGAGGAAAAAATGGAAAAAAAACACACTTTTTCTAACTTTGACCCCCAAAATCTGTTACACATCTACAACCACCAAAAAACACCCATGCTAAATAGTTTCTAAATTTTGTCCTGAGTTTAGAAATACCACTTTATTCAAAATTAGCGCTAGTTACATTGGAACCCTGATATCTGTCAGGAATACCTGAATATCCCTTGACATGTATATATATTTTTTTTAGAAGGCAACCCAAGGTATTAACCTAGGCCTATTTTGGTATATTTCATGCCACTATTTCACCGCTAAATGCGATCAAATAAATTTTTTTTTCACTTTTTCACAAATTTTGTCACAAACTTTAGGTTTCCAACTGAAATTATTTACAAACAGCTTCTGCAATTATGGCACAAATGGTTGTAAAATGCTTCTCTGGGATCCCCTTTGTTCAGAAATAGCAGACATATATGGCTTTGGCGTTGCTTTTTGGTAATTAGAAGGCCGCTAAATGCAGCTGCGCACCACATGTGTTTTATGCCCAGCAGTGAAGGGGTTAACTAGGGAGCTTGTAGGGAGCTTGTAGGGTTAATTTTAGCTTTAGTGTAGTGTAGTAGACAACCCAAGGTATTGATCTAGGCCCATTTTGTTATATTTCATGCCACCATTTCACCGCCAAATGCGAGCAAATAAAAAAAAAAAACTTTACAATTTTCACAATTTTAGGTTTCTCACTGAAATTATTTACAAACAGCTTGTGCAATTATGGCACAAATTATTGTAAAAGCTTCTCTGGGATCCCCTTTGTTCAGAAATAGCGTTGCTTTTTGGTAATTAGAAGGCCGCTAAATGCTGCTGCGCACCACATGTGAATTATACCCAGCAGTGAAGGAGTTAATTAGGTAGCTTGTAAGGAGCTTGCAGGGTTAATTTTAGCTTTAGTGTAGAGATCAGTCTCCCACCTGACACATCCCACCCCCTGATCCCTCCCAAACAGCTCTCTTCCCTCCCCCACCCCACTATTGTCCCCGCCATCTTAAATAAAAGGAGTTTTTTTTTTTTTTTAAATATTTATTCAGCTGTGAATGCGTTCTGTATAGAAACAAAAAAAGAAGAGGCGCTCTGGTGCAGATGATCCTTGGCTACAAATGATTCTAAACTAACAGTTCAGAGTAATACTCACAAAGATGTTTGCACATGCAGTGCAATAACAGGTGAGCCGAAGCTTCAGAGCCGCTCGGCTGACTCGCTAGAGGGTGAAATCAGCTGTTCACTGGGTAATCACTTCACCAACGTGGGGAAAAAAGATACCTATGACATAAAATATAGATACCGCCCTTGGTGCAGATTATCCCAGGCACAGAATACACATACAACAGATGTCGAGAAGTTATACTCACAAACGGAGTTGCACAAGCAGTGCAATATCAGGCGTGCCGAATCTTAAAGAGCCGTTCGGCTGACTCCCTGAGGCCTGTACAGCTGCTCCTGGATCGTTGGAGGAGTGGTGGAAAATAAAGGTGGATATGCCGATAGAGGTTAATCCAAGCAAGGGATCAATAAGGCAAATAGAACAATTCACCAGCAAGGTAGACAAAATAAAAGTATTTATTAAAAATATAAAAATTACTTAGCAACGCGTTTCTCGGCTAACATGCCGTTTCATCAGGCTACATAATTCTAAGAGCTACCTTGCTGACTTAAAAGGACTGACAGGACCAATCAAAACCCTGAAAATTCACACACCTCCCTTGCTCAGGTGTACTATCTGATTACAGGGTGTCGCCCTGAGATACATAGCACTTTTGTTAAAAATGAATACAATTTATACAAACTTCAAAAAAATCTTTCTATATATACAAGGGCAATTTAACATGAATCGATAGCAAGTTTTAATCTCAATAATTGTAACAATAATATTTAGATATTTCAGTCTTACAAACAATATAACAATATAAAAGAAATACGATATAATAATCAGATATTTATAAATATAATAGATGAATTCTCAGTAATAAATTTATAATAAACATATAAATCATATAATAACAAATTATATATAAATACAAGAATAAATACTAAAAAAATATATAATTACTAAAAATATATATAAAGCCATATAATCGATCATATTACTACATCTAATGGTCGGATTAGAACTCACGACCTAGTGGCTGGGAAACCATCAACCCAGCCACTAGGCTATAAGCGGGCTTCTGATGCAAGTGTTCATAGTGTACTGAATGTATCTTGACAATGCTGTGACTGGTGCAAGTGGTGCATTATACAAAATAAACGTGTGTGTGAAAAAAGGTGTATAAATGTGATGTACTTGTGCCTAACAGATAGTGGTATTTACCTTTATAGTGATGTACATATAAGGAAAGCAATGATGTACCATTATGTGATGGATTGCTATGTGTGACCATAGCAGATATGTGTGACATGTTGGTTAACATACTAGTGTGATGGCTAAAAATAAAATAAGAATTGACTAAAAGCCAATATTGGAAGGGGATACTAGTAATTATTATAGTGCTAATATGTTAATAATTTGCTAAAAAGATATTATGAATGATTATTAAGAATACTTGATGTATTCATATGACATATTTACTATGTTAATGTACTCTTAATGTGACAGTATTAAGCCACTATATATAATGTGGTATATATTAGTATTAAACATTGACTAGATTGGATCTCCCGACCTCATAGTATAAATATCTAACAAGCTAACCGCTAGGCCATGACTGCCTGTGTGCAAAGAGTGGTCAAATAGTTAAAATACTAATGTGGTGCCTAAATATAAATATTGACTGATAGCCAATATCATAAATAATATTGATTATTGAAGTGCTAATGTATTAAAAGATTTTTAACTAAAAAGATATTGTGGGTGAATATTAAGAATGCTCCGTTTACTCGTGTGACATGTTTGATATGCTAAATATATTCCTGATATAGCAAAATTGTGCATCTATATTGTTAATTTAAAAGATAAAAAATTAAAAAAATTATAAATAAAATTTAGTATAAATTAATACTAATAAACAATAATGGCCAGATTTGAACTCCTGACCTAATAATATAAAGACTATCAACCTAACCACTAGGCCACAACTGCATGTGTACCAAGATTGGTCGAATTTTCTTATAATCAGCTGTATATGGTCTATTAAGATTATTCATATGCTAATTCAATACTATACTATTACATAAGATAGGGGTAATTTTGATAGGCAGAGAGAGATTATATAACAGCTTTATACTTTTAGTTAATAAATATAATCTAGAGGGCTGCCAAATCTACATTAATCTAAAAGGCTGCCAGATCTACATTAAGGTTAAGTCCTAATGGGTGTAAAGTTTTTAGTTTATGAATCCAAAAAGTCTCTCTCTGCCTAAGCCTCAAAAATCTATTATATGTATGGGATGGTATAATTTCTTCTATGGGTATTATAGTGTAACAATTGGGGTTCCCTTTGTGATTTTTATGGCAGTGTTTAATAACACTGTGTGATTTCTTGTTTTTTAAAACACTACAATAATGCTCTGACCACCTATGGCTCAATCGTCTAATAGTTCGGCCGATATATTGAATCCCACAAACACAAGAGATAAGATAAACTACATATTTTGAAGCACAAGTCATTCTACTTTTGATCTTGTAAGTTTTTTTGTCTACAAAGGATTGAAACACATGAGTACCATGTCCTATGTGATCACACATTTTACATCTGGATGCTCTACATTTGTATATTCCTCTGCCCTTTATTTGGGAATTCAAATTTCTTCTATTCTTAGATTTATGATTTTCTTGTTTGGCCTTGTGTTTTACTACTTTACTAGGTGCCAAAATATTTTTAAGATTTGGGGCCTTCCTATACACAATGGAGGGAGTATCTCCAATTAGATCCTTTAAAATAGGGTCTCTTTTCAGGATTCTCCAATGTTTTTGGAAAATTTCACTTATATGTTTATAATTACAGTTATACTGTGTAATAAATCTTATTTCAATAGGTTTATCATCTCCCCGTTGGATATTATGGTTTTTGTTAAAGTATGTCTCTCTATTTTCATTTCTAGCTCTTTGATAACTAGAATTAATAAGGTCTGTTGGATAATGCTTTTCCATGAATCTCTCTTTGAGCGTCGTACTCTGCTTATCATAATCCGATATTAGGCTACAATTGCGCCTTATCCGTTTAAATTGTCCGTATGGGACATTCTTTTTCCAAGGATAGTGGTGATTACTTCTAAAATCTAGATAGCTGTTGCTATCAACAGTTTTGAAATGGGTTGAACTATCTATTCCACCCAAATTATTAAAACGCAGGGATAAATCTAAGAAAACCACACTCTCCTTATGTATACAACTAGTAAATTTCAATCCTCTGTTATTGAGGTTCAGGTGGTCTACAAATTCTAAAGCTCTATCTTGAGTGCCATTCCAAATGAAAATTAAATCGTCTATGAACCTACCATAGAACACCAGGTTCGCCCCAAATTCCGATTGGTAGATGTAACTATTTTCAAAGCTCCCCATATATAGATTAGCGAAACTCGGGGCGAACCTGGTGCCCATTTATTCAGCTGTGATGGACCCCTGCCTTAGCCCCAACCTCCCTGATCCCACCCCACCAGCTCTCTAACCCTCCCCGCTAACTAATTGCTGCCATCTTGGGTACTGGCAGCTGTCTGCCAGTACCCAGTCTGCCCCCCAAAAAACAGTATTTTTTTTGACCTGCAGTGTTTTTCTGTAGTGTAGCAGCCCCCCTCAATACCCCCATCCTCCTCCCCCTCCCAGATCCTTTTATATTTAAATGTATTTATTTTTTTTTCCCCTCTCCCTCTGATGATCTCATTGGTGTCAGTGGCTAATGCGCGAGCGCTTCCCCGCAGGCCCCCCTGCGCGCTCGCTGCACCTAGCATGCACATTGCACTTACAGGAACCGGATGCCGGGTAGCGATGGGCCATCCACCTGCCTCCCTGCTACGCTCCCACCCCCCAAGAACGGCACCATCGCTACCGGTGCAGAGAGGGCCACAGAGTGCATTGGAGGCTTGTAAAAAGGTATTGCAGGATGCCTCCATATTGAGGCATCACTGCAATACCCAGAGAGCTGCTGGAAGCGATTGTGATCGCTTCAAGCACTCTGTTAGTTAAACAACTGACCTACCAGGTACGTCTATTGTCATTAACTGTTAGTTTTTGCATGACGTACCTGGTACGTCAGTTGTCATTAAGGGGTTAATGGGCACAGGGTGACTTAAACATAATGCCAGAGTCCATAATCTGCAGGGAGGAGGCTGGCCACCAAGCACCTACCAGGAGCCCAGGTCACAGTGGCTTCCGTGAGATACATGATTATTGATTATATATAGGTATAGATATATATAGGAATATCTATTTATAAATACTTAGAACATATTCTTATTTGTGGAAAACATTGGAATGTGAAATATTTACAGTAAATGCATAGTTAAAAACTTTTTTAAATACGAATAATGCCTAAAAATTATTTTTCATGTTTTCTACTTAATTTCATGGGCTTCAATATATATATATATATATATATATATATATATATATATATATAAAAAAGAAAGTTCTAGGCATATGCACTCCCACCAACCGTTCAGCTGCCAGGGTGCTTTCAAAGAATTAAAAAAAATGTAACAGGAAAAGCACTCATTGGACTTCGGACTACAAACGTGGTAACAAAATTGATTAAATGTGACGTTTTGGGAAGTCCCGAAACGTCACATTTAATAAATTTTGTTACCACGTTTGCAGTCCGAAGTCCAGTGAGTGCTTTTCCTGTTACTTTTTTTAATATATATATATATATATATATATATATATATATATATATATATATACTTTTATTTCCTAACACTTCAGATCTCATATATTTGAGTTCTTGAAACTTTTGTGCGCAATATATTTTTAAATTATTTTTATTACATAGTGTTATTATGAGTTTAACTATAGTTTGTAAAGTATTTTTGCTGTGTTTGTGAAACTTTTTAGTTTCGTGAAACAGTTAACCAGAGCTCTGAAGTCGCTGCAATCATTCTAGCGTAAATCATGATTGCGCTTAAGCAATCGCGTTTATTTTTAACTCGTAATACAAGTGATAAACCTCATCGCTCACACGCAAACGTTTGTGCTCCACTCAATATCGTTAAAAGCATTGTTGTAAAAATATTGCTATATAGTGTTTCTTAAAGTGTACAATCCTCAGCCTACCTACCTCAACCTACTTAGGTATGCTCTTTATCAAAGGAACATGTAACTTTTCACATTTCTTTCATTATTCAGTTTTGCGTAGATTCCGAATTTTGCGTTATGGCTGTGCGTAAATAGCCCATGCGTAATGTTTATTGCGCACTCTTCATAACACAGGTATTACAAGTTTGAAAAGAATGTCGTCACACATCGTGTTAACATGAATACTGCATTTATTTCACTTGCGTATTCATGACCGCGTAATGGATTCCCCCATAGAGATCAATGGAAACTGAAAAATAAACTGATTTTTCATCTAACACTCGATATCACTTAGTAAACAATGTAGTAATGCAGTGAGTAAGGCTAGCAGAATGCTTGGATGTATTGGTAGAGGTGTTTGCAGCAAAAATAGTAAGGTTCTTATTCCACTTTATGAATCATTAGTTAGGCCTCATCTTGAGTATTGTGTGCAGTTCTGGAGGCCATATCTTCAGAAGGATATTAACAAATTTGAATCTGTGCAAAGGAGGGCTATTAAAATGGTACATGGTTTAAAAAATAAAACTTACCAGGATAGGCTCAATGACCTAAATATGTATAGCTTAGAGGAGAGAAGGGAAAGAGGTGATATGATAGCAACTTTCAAGTACATTAAAGGGTTTAGTAAAACTGAGGCTGTGGGTATTTTACATAAAATGGAAAATTCAAGAACAAGGCGTCATGATCTCAAGCTGAAGGGCAGTAGATTTAGGAGTAATTCGAGGAAGCACTTCTTTACATAAAGAGTGATTGATTTATGCAATAAACTTCCTCAAGAAGTAGTAGCAACAAACACTGTGGGGGACTTTAAAAATGCATGAGACAAGCATAAGGCTATCCTACAAACTAGATAAGTTTATACTGTTAGGTAATATCGGGCAGACTTGCTGGGCCTATGGCTCTTATATGCCGTCAATACCTATGTTTCTATGTTTCTATCACGAGAACTACACATTACTCTGTCAAATTACGCATACAACTTAATGGACACCAATAATAATCATGTCAAATGTACAAACAACAATCTACAACATAGCAGATTTGCATTCAACAATCACAATTATTTACAACAAATAATATTTACAAAAAATGAGGATTCAACAAATATGTTTGGACCTGCATCACGGAAGAAAACAACAAGAACAACAAATTACACACTTATACACAACGGAAACATTTGCATTGGCAATTAGGAAAGTTTTCACAAAAATAATTATTTATAACAGTTAACAAATACGATAGGATCAAAAATGATAATTGGGATTTTGCAATCCTAAATTATGATAATGTTCTGCAAACGATCACTATTACATCATCGCATTATACACATTCCTTAAAAACATATGTGGATTTAGAAATCAATATGAGCATGCACAAATTCAAACAACTTCTCCACATTGCACACACAAATCTTCACAACAGCACACCTGGACCTAGTTTACTTTGCAAACCGGTACCTCATTAAGCATTTACATAGGGTATATAAGCACGCTCTGAACATGGATACCCTGACTGTATTGCTTTTTCGAGACAGGTACAGGTCTAGGCTTTGGAGGTTAGAGATAGTCAGAGATAGTGAGAGAGAGAGATAGTGTGAGATAGAGAGAGATAGTGAGAGAGAGATAATGAGAGAGGGATAGTGAGAGAGAGATAGTGAGAGTGTAAGAGAGAGTTTGTGCACAAATCTGTCTGGGTGAGTGTGCGAGTGCTGCTTTGTTTTTTATTCCTTACACATAGTTAAACATATTTACTTTCATTTACACACAAACACATTCAATACATGCATACACATAGCAGTAACACTACATACACACATATACACTCTATATCCCATTCCCTTTAAACCTATACCCACCCCATAGTTATATTTTGTTAATTTTAGACCAATTTATTGTTGACACACCCTCATTTAGTCCTTTTTTTATATGTTTGTCTGTTTCTTACTACCCCTTACCCTATTTTCTAAAACCCATTTACACTTTGAGCACTTTTTACTTTGTTCATTATTTTAACACCCTTTCATTTGTGCACTTTCACCTTCTGAAAAAGTATGGTGGAAGGAGGAGTAGGGAAGAAATTAGGGACGAGATTAGGGAGATTAGGCAGCAGATTAGTGACGAGGTGAGGCAGGAGATTAGTGAGGAGATTAGGGAGGAGAGTGGGAGAGGAAGGGGGAGAGGTCAGGGTGGGTGGGCCAAGCCACATAGTTGAAGACGAACAAGTGGCTTGGCCCAGTGGGACAAGGCAGGAGCACAGAGAGGACACAATACAGTCCAGAGAACAGAGGCTCACATCACAGGGGAAGCCCAGGCAGAGAGGGAGAGGTATGCCAGGGAGGAGAAGGAGGCCCTTATAATGGCCTATATGGAGAGGGCTAGGAGGCTACAGGCACCGAAGACCCCCCCTTCAGCGTAGAAAAGGTTGTGGGGTGAAGATCAGGGATGCTGTCAAAACAGTGGGGTGAGTTCAGGAGGGAATTGAAATCTTTACAGCACCGCTACAGAGACTGCAAAAGCGAGCTCAAGAAAAAAATGTTGAGGGAGAGGCAAGCGACTACTGGGACCGGTGGCGGCCCAGAGCAGAGATTCGTAGACAGCCGCTGGGAGGAAATGCTGCGTCCCAACATCTCAGAGGTGGCCCTAGTCAGTAGACATGGAAGGATCGATACAGCGAACCTGCAATTCTCCTCTTCTGGTAAGGACATTTACTAATCTCTTTTCATCCACCTCATAACTCATTTACACTCAAAATAAATTATGGATATGACTAACTCAATTCCGCTTTTTAAAACATTATTCTGAAAACGCATTCAGAATTACCTTGAGAAAATAGTATTTACAGAAAAGCTATCACATTATTATCTAGTCTCCATATTATGCGTGCATTTAAACATATTTAAGACGCACACAAAAATACATTAATATTGACCATCTAGATATACCCAAAAGACGGGTTTTCAAATATGAAAATCATATTGATTTCTTTTGGATATAATTGAATTACTATGGCAGCCTCATAAATACACTTTCAAATATAACATTTACATCTTTATTTGGAACTGTGCTAATATCTCTTATTTCTTTAATTTTAAAATATATCTGAGGCTGGTGAGGAGGAAACACAGCAGGAACATGCCCCTCCTTAACCCAGGCATGAGAGTAGTGCAGAAGGTGATAAGCCACCTCAGAGAGAACAGGAGGATACCCTAGCAGAAGATACCCCTGCAGAAGATACCCCTGCAGCAGCCCCCCTGCAGCAGTCCCCCTTGCAGCAGCTCCCCCCAATGAAAACATCCCCCCACAATGCCCGAGGTGGAGCTGATAAGGGTCTGCCTACAGGAAATGCAGGAGTCCCGGAGGGCACAACAGGCACACACACACAGTTTATGACCAATGCAGTGAACACCCTGATAGAAGGACAAACAAATATCGTAAATGTCTAAATAACATATTTCAGGTCCTCCAGTAGGTGGCAAGCAGGCCATGTCCAGAAATGGGAAGACCACAAGAGCCTGGACCATCAGCTCCTGGACCATCATCTCCTGTGCCTCCTCCATCTCCTACTCTGCCTAGTCAATTCTCATTCACTCACAGTACTCCTCCTCCCCCTCTTCCCCAACCATCTCCAATGAGGACACGTCTGAAGAGGCATTTGACCCCTCCAGAGCCTCACTGTCATGGGAAGAAGGGAAGGAGGAAGAAGTAATTATGTTTATATATTATTATTTTTAATTTAAAGTTAATTTGTAAAGGATAATTATGTGATGATGTTGTCTTCTTACAGTTATGGAGCACACTCTGTATTTAATAGGCTTCTATGGGACCAGGTCCATGGAGGCAGATTGTTTGCAGAGTGTGTTTTACAAGTGTGTTGAGACAATATCATCACATGCTGTCCTTGTTAATTAGATTGATTTGTTTTTGTGATGTCCAAGCTTCTATCTGCTGATTGGTGGCTGCATATATATATACCGATTGTCATTGCCTCACCCATGTGTTCACTTAGAAGCCAGTAGTGTATTGATGCTCCTTCAATAAATTATACCAAGAGAATGAAGAAAATTTTATAATAGAAGTAAATTGGAAAGTTGTTTAAAATTGTATGTTCTATATAACTAATGAAATATACATTTAGGGTTTCATGTCCCTTTAAGAGTTACATTTGAATTTCATGCTCACAGTACTATATTATTTGAATAACAACAATGTTGAATTGATACTTGACACAATATTGAACATTTAAATAAATAATAAATATTAGGACATAGGGCTCCATGTACGAAGCAGCGAAAGCTGCTCCGGAGCCTTTGCGGGGCAGGTTCGCATATGCGAGCCTGCTTCCCGCAGTGTAAGAAGCAGCGGTCATTAGACAGCTGCTTCCTACTGCCTACACCACCTCTTAGGTGGCGAAGCAAAATCACAGAGAGCAAGCTCGCTCTCAGTGATTGACAGCCCCTTCAGTCGCGTGATTGGTCACGCGATTGAAGAGGCGGGCATTACACACTCCGATGAGTGTGTAATGGTACATACGGGCAAGCGGATCAATAGATCCGCTGCCCGTGTGTAGCGGAGGTGGGCGGACAGCTTCGCGAGTTAAGAAGCTGTCCGCCCGCCTCTTAATACATGGCGCCCATAACCTCTAAAAAGTATACATGATTTATTATATGTTACACAATTAAAATATCCATTATATATCATATGATATAGGTGAATGCCTATTGAAAAATGACTTCAAATACAAATGCGCATGTTTCAGAAATTACAATGTATACAATTAAACATAAATTATTTGTTAATGAGACAATATTGTTGACAAACATATAAAACAAGATGGAGTATATTCATTGCAGAACATTCATGAATTATCCCTTGCCTCAAAAGATATTAGGGATCAACAACACATTGACTTAATTTGTTTCTTCCATGAGACAGCCATCAGTTGAAATATTTTAGATCTTTTATCATCTATGTTTCAACAATGTCAAAGATAGACACAATCTATAAACTCAGAAAAAAATGGTTTTAAACTTGTGTTCTCATTCGCCAACATGGCGCATCCAATATCGCGGAACAACGTGATCCAATCAAATTACGGAATTTAAACCTTTGCATGTGATGTCTCATGCACCATGGCGCAGCCAATATTGCGGAACAATGTGATCTAATTAAATTACGGAATTTACACCTTTGCATGTGATGTGTTACGCAGCATGGCACATCCCGTATCATGGAACAACATGATCCGATCAAATTACGGAATTCATACCTTTGCATATGAAGCCTTATGCAACATGGTGCATCCAATATCTTGGAACAAAGTGATCCAATCAAATTACGGAATTTAAACCTTTGCATGTGATGTCTCATGCACCATGGCGCAGCCAATATTGCGGAACAATGTGATCTAATTAAATTACGGAATTTACACCTTTGCATGTGATGTGTTACGCAGCATGGCACATCCCGTATCATGGAACAACATGATCCGATCAAATTACGGAATTCATACCTTCGCATATGAAGCCTTATGCAACATGGTGCATCCAATATCTTGGAACAAAGTGATCCAATCAAATTACGGAATTTACACCTTTGCATGTCAATAGGAATTGCATTTCTATTTAAAAAACTAGCACGTGCTATGTTGTTAAATAGCAAGCGTGTTTGTTCTATGTAATGCATATCTTCACTTAGATTACATAATAATGTGATATGTGAAATATAATCCATTGTTGTTAATAAATATATATTTCATTAGAATAGTAAGATTAGGAAATATTTTGGAAGCATCAAGGCTTAACATAAAAATATTGCTACTATATACATCATGAAAATGTGTATTTTTTACATTATATGTTACCTACAGCAATATATTTTTTGATAATTAAATATAATAAAACATCATAGAAAGAGATTATTCATCTAAAATATGTGTGCATTACACACAGTGATTTTTTATGTTTACTACTACAATAAGATTTCATGCAAATTTTAAAATTTGTGCTAACATTCAGATTATAGTCTGTTTTAAATATATTATATGTGTATATTGAGTAAAACAAAATTAGATATTAAAAAGTAGCATATCCATCAAAAAATAACTGTTGTCGGCATCACTTAAACATAAAATCACTTTTATTAGAAAAGACATTCATAAATAAATAATAAATATAACATTTTAATTAAAAGATTATTTTTATTATGATAAATATGATTTATGAAGGTCATAAAACATAATTAAATAATATAATAGGGCAAACAAAGGCCAACACAGCCCCTTTGGAGCCATCTGACAAGGTGACATAGTGCATCACAGTCTTTGGAGGGAGTTGACAAGGGCAAACAAAGGCCAACAGAGCCCTTTTGGAGCCATCTGACAAGGTGACATAGTGCATCAGTCCTTGGAGGGAGTTGACAAGGGTAAACAAAGGCCAACACAGCCCCTTATAGCCATCTGACAAAGTGACATAGTGCATCACAGTCCTTGGAGGGAGTTGACAAGAGTAAACAAAGGCAAACACAGCCCCTTTGGAGCCATCTTACAAGGTGACATAGTGCATCACAGTCCATGGAGGGAGTTGGCAAGGGCAAACAAAGGCCAACGCAGCACCTTTGGAGCCATCTGACAAGGTGATATAGTACATCACAGTCTTTGGAGGGAGTTGACAAGGGCAAACAAAGGCCAACACAGCCCCTTTGGAGCCATCTGACAAGGTGACATAGTGCATCACAGTCCTTGGAGGGAGTTGAAAAGGGCAAACAAAGTCCAACACAACCCCTTTGGAGCTATCTGACAAGGTGACATAGTGCATCACAGTCCTTGGAGGAAGTTGACAAGGACAAACAAAGGCCAACACAGCCCCTTTGGAGCCATCTGACAAGGGCAAACAAACAGGCACACACCATAACTAAATATATTAAAATTAGACAACTAAGCAGACGGGAAACAAATAAAACAAATAATATGGACAGAGGAGTTACTCCTGCTCCCTTGGGTCATCTCCAGACGCTCCACTTACTAGGGCATCCTCCTCACGTTCCTCAGCCTGAGTTTCTGCAGCTGCAGCTTGCAGCCTTGCCTCCATACGGCTCCTGCGCATTAGCATAAGGGGATTAAGCTGCAGCTGCAGAAACATGGTATCCTGCATTGTTACCAGCCGCTGATGGCAACTCAGCATGGTTCCCTCCAATCTTGCTAGAGCCTCTAGCATCAACCATGCTGAGTCACAACCTTAACAAAAATAATTAAATAAAAATGAATATAAATGACAGAACAGAATTAAAATATAGCAAAGGGACATTGTACTAATTTAAATACAAATCATGATTAGAATAAAATATACTATATAGAAGAAGAATCTACACATTAAATATGTTCTTCATAGATAAACCATTTAGATATAATATAAAATAACAACTCTATAGACAAATCATTATTTCTTTAGTTTATGACACACAGGGAAAGGGGCTGTGATTAAATAAAAAGAAAACAAAATGCATATTTACATAATTGATATACAAAATCTAGACAATATAAAAAAAAATTAAATGTTGATAATTTAAAAGAATGTAAATATGAAATATTTACATTCATATCAGAAATAAAAGTTTTATAAATAAAGTTCTTGATTCAAAATTAATTTAGGTATAATTCGATTAGTATAATGTCCCTTTAAGAATGTATGGTCTAATGTTGATTTATAATGATACTTACATCTGTGGCTGGGAAGGAGAACAGGATACCCAGGCCAAGGAAGGTGAGGATCAGGGAAAATAGGTTGTCAGTGAGGATGGACGGGGCAAGGTGGGGCCTGGGCAGGTGGGGAAAGTGGGGTCTGGGCTGTTGGTGCCTATGCAGGTGGGGCAGGAACAGGATGGGAAAGACGGGGAGAGCAGCGAAGGGCAGGTAGGACAGCTTTGGAAGGGTCAAGACAGGAATGATGGGGAGAGCAGCGAGGGGGGTAGTGGGGGGAGGTTGGGAAGGGGCAGGACATGAATGATGGGAAGAGGGGTGAGAGGGGTGAGAGGGGGCAGGGGAGTTGGGGGGGAGGTTCGGAATGGTGTGGCAGGGTGATGGCCAGAAGTGGATAGTCCATCTGAAATATATTATACAAATGTTTCAATGCATATATTATATAAAAATATATTATTTACATTTCAAATTAATAGACATCATCATTTGAAATATGTAATTATTTATTTTGCCCACAAAATAGACAAAGTCACAATAATGAATATGTTTAAAGGTCTTAATTGATTTGAAGGAAGTCTAATTTTGAATCTTTTGAAATTGATTCTTGAACCTCTAATGTTTGCTCATTGGTACTTATTCTTGAACGCTTGATCCATACATTAAAAAGCATATGTTGCAAAGTCCCCATTATGTGTTAATCTTTATGATTTTACAATATTATATTTCTCTTTTTGATAATATATATCAGTACACATGTATGCATTTGAAATTGAAAATCATAGAGGTCTGTCTATTATGTGATGTACTTGTCATTGGATCACATCTAGAGTGCATTATTAAATGTGAACAACATAGAGTACTTTTAGACACATGTCTGTGGATTGACTTATGAGAGTCCACTAATTGTATAATATGGAAGTGTGTCATATGGGCAAATATAAATGAACACTCCACATAGGCTTTGAAACAAGGTTGATGACAAAATATATTAAGATGATTGCCTTGGTAATGTTAAAAAAAAATATTTTAGTTTTTGATGGTTCAATCAATTACTATTCTAAACATTTACACAGTAGACAGTACCTTTCCTATTAACTATTAAGAATAAAATGCTATGTGACATTACATTTTCATAGTATGTTTTTTTAATATATCTTTTACATTAGGATTAAATGTATGTCATCCCAATATTAATAGACAATTTTAGGTTAGAGAATAGAAAATTTTAGGTTAGAGAATTATTAATGTTTGTCTTAGTGAAATGGACAGTCTACACATAAATCATGTTAAAATCAAAGCTTAGATGAATATGCAAACATACTTGTGCACCCTTTACAGATTATGCATCATAAAAATTAAATCAAGGAATTTCAACATGATTATGTTTTATGTATACTTAAAAATGGCTGAGAAGCTCATAACACTTATGACATAAATTGTCCTCTAAATTAATAGTCTATTCCATATGTTCATGTAATTAATCGGATAGAGCATGCAATTTAAATCTAATATATAATTTATACATATCATCATGTATATTTAATTTTCTTACTAACTTTAATTATAAGAATAAATAATCTAGGAGGGGGCGGAGCCGGCAGCTGCAGAGATGGCAGAATAACTCCGGAGCTCCGCTGTAAAGACCCTTATATCATTATGAATCCTCACCATCCTTGCCCCTAAACTCTCCTACAACATTCCCCAGCACCTCTAAAACCTGTAGCTACAACTCTGAGAGATAATCCTTTCATCTTCCCCTGGACCAGAGACACCCAGCACTCCGGGCCGAATTCAGGCCACATCTGACATCAGGCAACAAATGTACCCCTTTGCTGGTCATCAGGGGCCACAACCAAGCTCCTAGGAAGGCCCACAATCTAAAACGAAGGGCCCCAAGACTGAAAAACAGCACCCGATTTTCGAGTCGGACCGGAAAATAAATTTAGCCCGGGGATTGGGCCTACTCCGGAACTCCGGAACTCCGCTTTCTCCAGGGTAAGAACTTTTTATAAACCCTACTAAATCAGCCTACCCACACTGAGACAAGCACATTCCCTAACTGTAATCTGGCCACAATATATAATTAACACCTGCATGACCTCTGCAGGCCTCTGCAACATACTGAGCCTGGGGATTAGGCCTACTACAGGACCAGCTACAGACACAGACTAGCTGCGCACTCTAACCTAACTTTCATGCCTAATTACTGAAACAGGGTCTGCAACTCAAATACTCCAAATACCCCTTTGTGCAAAAGAGGAAATAAATAACAGTTTTGCTGCTTTTAACCACTGACTCTGCTGACTCTGCAGCTCTTTTGAAACATAAATCCTCAGCAACATTCAATACCTGACTTTCAAACTTAGCCTGGAGATAAAACCACACATTTGTTGCCGTGATTCTAGTACATTCTAGTACAGACTTTAACCCTTCCAGCCGCAATACACCACCGCTGTGCATCTTTTATTTATTGGCAGTGATTACAAGATCCTTTTGCCTGTTTTGAGGACTTGTTCTAACACCTCCATATACCTCATAAGTGTTTCTTGACATAAGACAATCTTGGCGCAGGAGAATCACGAGTTACGCCACGAGTATCTCTGGCCCAACATGACGGCTAAACGCAATGTCAAACATGACAAAATGTCAAAATCTCTTACAGGGAAATCAAGCCTTATGTCCTCTTTTTTGCATAGTTCAGACACAATGAATACCTCTCCTGCTTCCCAAAAAACTGGTGACAAAACCCCTCAAACCCTGTCACAGGAATCTCAATCAAACAGAACTTTACCAGCTGAATGCCAACTCTCTCCTTCATTTTTGCAAAATTTACCATCGAAAAAGGACATTGCGGACATAGTCCGTTCCTGTATTAGAGAAGAGCTGGCCGAATTAAAGCAGGACATTCACACCTTAGGTTTCCAAGTTGAATCTCTTGAAAGTAACCAAGAAACTATTAAAGAGGATGTACAGCAACTAACTGACCAAGTAACCTCTCAACAGGAGACCATACTTTCTCTTCAAGATAAGCTCGACGACCTCGAGAATCGAAGCAGGCGCAAAAATATGCGTATCAGAGGAGTGCCAGAGTCAGTCTTGCCCAGGGATTTCCCAGTTTATTTGCAAGATCTATTTCGACATCTGAAAGAATCTTCCTATACTGAGGATATCCTATGGGTCAGAGCTCATAGAACTTTGAGACCAAAACCTCCTGACTCAGCTCCGCCACGAGATATCGTGATCCGTTTAAAGAACTTTCAAGAAAAAGAAATGCTCTTACGACAATCCCGCAAAACTCAGCCTGTAAGATTTAGAGGCAATGTCTTACAATTCTTCCAGGACCTATCAACCCGCACCTTACAACGCAGGAAAGAATTTTCACCTCTTACTACCATGTTAAGAAATAAGAGAATCCCCTACAGATGGGGCTTCCCAACACATCTTTGGACCATCAGCAATAACACCCGTGTCATCTGCAAAACTCCAGAGGACACTCAAACTTTTTGTACAGCACTTGGCCTTGAACCACCTATGGAATCACTACCTGAACCACAGAACTCACAAATCTCCAAGGGACGAATCAATCCGAATGAGTCTTGGCATACAGCCCTTCCTAAGAAAGCCAAAGCAAAAGAAGCCACCACAAGAAGGCAACCCACTACCGGCTTGACCTCCTCTGAAGACTCACCTTTGTGAACTCTTTTACACCCATCTCAGTAATACTAAACAAATAGATGGACATTTTGGCGAATGTTGCCCCTTCGGGAAAGGCAAGTACAGGTCATCATCATTTAGTCTAGTCTTTTTGTAACTCAGCAATTTAGAACCTTCTGCTATTAGCAGAATGAGAGCAAAGATAGATTCTGACAACTCCTTTTCCATCATGCCTACCTCATCCTCTCCCCCCTTACCACCTATCCTTTCCCCTTCCTACCCACCCCTCCGACTTATCTACCTCACCTTCCCCATTCTAGGATTCTTATTCAATATAATTTAAAAAAAAAAAATGTCAACTTCTCAGGGCACTTTATGGTACTGCCCCCAACTTACTCTCAGTTATGACCTATGATAGGCAGAGAGATTTTTTGTTTTTGGTTAATATGTCAATGTTTTTTATGGTTAATAATGTTATTATGTTTGTTATGAGAAACTGTTTAAGTTATCACCTGTCAAATGAATGTTTTTCTCCTGCAGAGATGTGCCCACACATTTGTAAGATACATATACGTAAAGTGCTCTATGTGACCTCATCCACACAATTAAACAACATACCCCAACAAACACACTATGTTGCCCAAAAATAAGAACGATGAAACTCGTAAACTAACACTTCTTACACAAAATGCTAAGGGACTCAACTCACCCCACAAACGATCTAAAGCCCTTTCAGACCTTTCAAAAAGACAGGCAGACATCTTATTCTTACAAGAGACCCATTTTAAAAAAAACAAAGAGCCCAAATATTTTGGGAAAACATTCACCACTCACTACCACAGCTCCAACACCTCAAAAAGAGGTGGAGTCAGTATTCTACTGCATAAGTCTCTCCCCTTCACCCATATCCAAACCTCTAGAGACACTGAGGGCCGTTTTCTCGGCCTAGTAGGTCTACTTTATGGTAGACCTATTACCCTGGTAAATATTTACGCCCCAAATGTAAAACAAACCCCTTTCTTTAAACAAATATTTAACCGCATTATAGACATCGCAAAAGGACCCATCTTTGTTGCAGGGGATTTTAATGTTCCCATTCACCCTACTAAGGATAGCTCCAATCCTACAATAGCGATATCAAAAAAAGTCACTAATGTATTATGGACAGGTTTGAGAAACCTTAACCTCCACGACACTTGGCGTTTTATCCACCAGGACACCCGAGACTATACCTTTTTCTCCCATCCTAACAGAACATATAGTCGCATAGATTACATTTTCACCAATCAACCTGCCCTAGCCTTAGTCAACAGATGCGTTATTTCCCCCACATCATGGTCAGACCAATCAGCGGTAAAACTAACCATATCATGGACAAACACCCCACTAACATCATATACGTGGAAACTAGACAACTCCCTTCTTAACAATCCAGACACAATTAAGAAACTTACTAGCACCATTGAAGAATATTTTAGATTGAATATCCCCTCAACGGCCAACAAATATACAATATGGGAAGCACACAAGTGCGTGCTCAGGGGCGAATTAATTAAATTAAAGGCTCATTTCCAAAAATTACATTGACAGCAATATAATGAGCTATCAAACACCTTTGCCCGACTGGATCTGGCCCACAAACAATCCCATACAAACCCTGATATACTGACTGACTTACAAAATGCTAAACAAGCATTAGACGGTTTCCTACAAATAGAATACCAGACACTTCGCGCAAAAACTAACAGCATGTTTTATTATGAAAGCAATAGGTCAGGCAAGTTATTAGCAAGAGCCTTGAAAAAAAAGAGATTGAAATCTTATATTAACGAATTACAAACACCTAATTGTCCCCACACCCTAAAAACTACTAAAGAAATTCTACAATCCTTTCATGACTACTATTCCACCTTATATAATATTCAAAGAAATGCACCCTCTCAAGGCCCTACCCCAGCTCTGATCTCTTATATTTCCAGCGCACATCTACCCACTATAACAACTGATCAACTTAACACCCTTAACAAACCCATTACCCAAATTGAACTCACCACGGCCATAAAATCACTTAACAATGGGAAAAGCCCAGGGCCAGACGGTTTCACTGGAAAGTACTACCACACCTTCTCTTCTCAACTATCCCCTTATCTCACTCAATTATTCAACAAAGTAACGGACACTAACCCGTTCCCCCAATCCATGCTAGAAGCGCAAGTAGTAGTGATCCCAAAACCAGGTAAACCCCCTACAATGCCCGCTAACTTTCGCCCAATCTCCCTCCTTAACATAGATATCAAACTTTACGCTAAAATATTAGCCACCCGCATCAACCTAATACTCCCAACAATTGTACATATTAATCAGGCAGGTTTCACTCCTCTTAGAGAAGCTAAAGATAATACGACCAAAATTCTATTACTAATGGAACATGCAGTTCACAACCATATCCCCTCCGCGTTCATCTCTATGGACGCGGAGAAAGCCTTTGATAGGCTAAACTGGCAATTTCTGAAGGAGACACTTTCCCAATTTGGCTTCGACTCGACCTTCACTGGAAAAATATTCTCCCTTTATAACAGTCCCCAAGCCAAAATAAAGTTGAACAATACCTTGTCCCAACCATTTTCAATCACAAATGGAACAAGACAGGGATGCCCCCTCTCCCCTATATTATTTATCCTTGCAATGGAGGTCCTAGCATCACATATTAGACACAACACGGACATACAGGGGTTCAAAATTGCTCACCAGGAATATAAAGCTACCTTATATGCTGATGACCTCTTTCTCACACTAACACGACCTCAAAACTCACTTCCCCCCCTCATTCAAACAATACACCAATACGGCAATTTTTCAAACTTCAAAATAAATATTACCAAGTCAGAATTGCTCCCACTTGGACTACAGACGGAGGAAATCACTGCCATACAAGCACTCGCTCACTTTCGCATACAACCACGCGCTATAAAATACCTCGGTGTATATATCTCCCACCACACGCAAGTCACACTGGACACCAATTATAAAGCCATAGCCGATTCAATCCAAAATATACTGCGCTCCTGGAACAATAAACCACTCTCATGGCTAGGCAGAATTAATTCAGTCAAAATGATTCTTCTCCCCAAATTACTATACCTCTTCCAAACACTACCGATCCCAATCCCCAAATCTGTGATACACAATCTTCAAAAATCCTTCATCTCCTATATATGGCAACACAAAAGACCTCGGATAGCTACTGCCACCCTTTATCGCTCCAAAGAACTGGGCGGCCTTGGGATCCCAAACCTTACCCAATATAGACTGGCTAGCTTCTACACCAGAATAATACATTGGTGCAGACATTCAGTTCACAAAGAATGGGTTCTTCTAGAGCACTCGTTATCGAATACTTCACATCTTGGCAGCAAATGCTGGCTACATCCCTCCAAAAGAAACTTACCTACATATCTACCAATAATCACTAGAGAAACTTTAAAACTATGGGATACATCCATAAAACAACATAACCATATCTCAACTGTACCCTCCCCACTAACACCCCTTTGTGAAAATCCAGATTCTCCAATACCATTCCCCACACAAACATCTCAAACACCTCACATTATAAACTCCTCTCCCTGCCTTACAGTCATCCAAAATGGGAAAATCAAACCCTTAACCGAACTGGCCCCCATCCTGGACAAAATACATATAGAATGGTTTAAATACCAACAACTAACAGACTTCCTTGTCAAACATCCACATAAGCTATTACTTTTTCGCCCCCATACGGGTTACGAAAGCAGCTGCATCTATGACACCCTACACAGGGGCTTTCTATCTTTTACATACCAATTACTTACGCAACCGAGCAGCACATCTCTCCCCTCGTACACGCAAAAGTGGGAAACAGAGATAGGCACTACACAAACCCCTAAGGAATGGCAAAAAATCTTCTCTTGCATGACAAAATCCTCCTCATCCATTTATGTAATGGAAATGAATGTTAAGTTACTATATAGATGGTACTATACACCTCACCGACTTCACACCATTTTCCCTACACACTCACCGGAGTGTTGGAGAGGTTGCCACAACGTTGGCACTCCCACACATATCTGGTGGACGTGCCCAACAGCCCAAACATATTGGGAAGCTATCAGAGTCGAATTCGAAAAAGTTCTATCTCTAAGTCTCAGGCTCGACATCTGGTTTTTCATCTTTAATAAATTTACCAAAATAACTTGCAAACTCCGACTAGCCCTTCTGACCATCATGACAAACTCAGCAAAACGACTAATTCCCAAAAACTGGAAATGCAATACACTTCCATCTATCCAGGTCTGGAGAGAAACAACCACCCAATCTCTTCAACTAGAAAAATATCGCTTTACTCGTAACAAACAAGTAGCCGACTATGACTCGATATATTTTTTGTGGGAGGAATATCTTAATCAGACGACCCCCACACCCAAAACCACCACCCGAACATCCACTTCTTAAATGCATATTCACTGACTACCCTTAGCTGACAAGCCAGATGCCTTCTCCTATTACTTTGACTTGAGCAGAAGGTCATTTTAAGAGCCCGATAATCACTGACACAACAATTTACGTTTCTGCAGGAATCACGTACATATGAATATACATTTATACATCCATTTGAATTGTTCATTGTATTTTCTCATTCACTTAATTGAATTGTTTCCTTTTTTCTTTTTTCTTACCTAGTTTAAATAACTTACCTATGCAATCTAAATTTGCCTATTGAACGGTAAATATATCTACAACTCATATATGTTGAAACACTGTGTTATGTATATGGAATCATTGTAACCACATTGTTGCATATGTAACTGTTTTAATTCTGCGTTGTACGCAGTAATTTTATGTTCAATAAAGCTTTTGAAAAAAAAAAAAAAGAATAAATAATCTAAGCATACAAGATGAATACTTTTATATTCAGCACCTGTGAACCAATTTCTGATTTTTGTCTAAATGTAGCCACCAACTGTCAAGCACTACCCAGGTGCTGAATCCAAAATGGCTTTGCCCCTAAGATTACATTCAACTAAAGATAGCAAGATTATGAAGAATAAATTAGAATGCTAATAAATTCTGATTTTGCTTAGAATGGAATTCTATATCAGAATCATGATTTTTCATTTTAAATACACTTTACATTTAGTTAGAGGATCCATGTTCATATAGATCAACGTGAATGTATTAGTCAATGTTATGTACAAATTTGTTACCCAAGATTGAAGTATAATGAGACATACCAGATTGGGACAAACCCGAGGTTGAGGGTCTAGCATCCATATCTGTAAAATATTAAATCAAGATTGGATATCATTAGTAAAAATTATAACTTTGAAACAACATATGTCTTTTTTTGACAAGGTAAAACATATTCTTAAATATGCATGTGTGTTCATTGTTTTGTAAAATGTATATATAAATGAGTAGAGAGGATTTCCTAGTTTGTATTTGCCATTAAGTGATAAAGTAATCACAACTATTATGAAAATGGTATATATGTTTATGAATGATTGAATATTTACAATTTCATTCAATGTTTTAAAGCTCTGTTTGATCCATTTATCAAGGCCCTATAAAACTAGAAGGTTGAATCAAATATTTTTATTCAAATCCTTAGTTTGATTTCTATATTTTACTTCAAATGGAATCTGATTAAAAATATTTTTGTATTTATGTTGCTATCATGCATTTTATCATAATCCTAGGTAGTCTCACATGTTATTTTATTATAATTTGAAGTGTGCCTCTTATGTTAAAGGGACAGTTTATTCAGAAACAAACCTTCATTAATTACATAGGGAATGCAATTGTGATATAATTTTAAGTTCGCTTGTAACATCAAATTGTGTTTGATCTCTTGTTATTCTTTGTTGAAAGCTAAAACAAATGCTTATCATGTGCTATTATCAATATCCTTAAAAAGGAAATATTATTTCAATGCATGTTGCACTTTTCAACAGCTAGAGGGCGTAGGTTAAGGTGTGCCATTCAGATAACATTGGATTCACAAGGGAGAGGGCACTGATTGGCTAAATGCAAGCCTGTACAAAATAAATAATTAAGGGGTCAGTCTGCAATGGTTTAGATTCAAGCTAATTACAGAGTTAAAAAGTATTTTACAATAAATGTTATTTTATAAATAAAACTGTATTTAGAAATAAAGGTATCATGTATGTTTTTAAGAAATAATTTATGTTGTTGACTGTCCCTTTGAGTCATTTAATGTATTCTTGCATTGATATCAATTGTTAGAAATTTATCTGTCATTATTTAACGTTAGATTCATGGTATAGATAATTTTATTATTAATCTTGAAACTCATGATACTGTATTTTTAACATTTATACAAATTAATGTTTACATTTGACCAACATGTCTAAAGTAATGCCACTGTAACAGCAAACTCATGTTTACGTCTCTGCGCAATCATTTTAGTGATGAGCATTGGGCAATAATTAAAAGCGTAATTGTGCATCTGTGATTATGAATTTATTTGGATCTGGTGTGAGTAAATTTTGGAACTTTTTTTAAACATTGTGTGTATTATACGATATTCGAATATAATGTTTGTAAATATTTAATGATGCTAAATAATATTTACAAGTTATGTAGTTATCGATATTCAATGGATACAATTTCGGAGGATAGGGAGTTTACGGATGCGCACTTCAGTTTTATCTCTGTGAAGCATAATCGTGATTGTGCAATAAATATCATTATTCCTATATGATGTTTGACGAATATAAATTCATATGTATACCATCCTAGTTAACGTCTGTTGTGAATTCGAGATATGTTGAAAATATGACTGTATACACATTGCTTAAATATATACTCAAATATTAAAATATTATTTGAAGTCTGATCTTTACCTTGTTCAACCTCTGTCCTGCTTGCTCCCTGGTCACCTATTTGAGGATCACTGGCCTCCGGGTCGGAGTCTCTGCAGCATCAGCTGGGGGCTGGGAGGGGGTCGAGGACTGCACACTTGCAAATGCAGAGGGGAATCGGAGTCTGAGGAGCGCGCATAAAGTCTCCTCATGAGGCTTGAGGACAAGTTTCCGTGGGGGTGGGTCCAGATCCTCACCTATCCGATGGGCACAAGTCCAATCGCTCTTGAGAAGGACTTTGTTCCACAGCCGCAATCTCATATCTCTGAATCTCCTACACATTTATAAGGGTGTCCTCTGGACGTCTGCCACCACAATAACTGAGATAGCGACAGACGGCAAGATGACATTTTTTACCTCCACAGTCGTCGACCTCCTCTGAGCCCCATAAATCTAAATAAGATAAATGATAAAACTCCTCAACCACATACACCAGTGCAGCACTTTCCTCTCTGGTAAACCTGGGAGTAGACATCTTGCCAAACAGGCTTTAGAGAACTGACAAAAATGGCTACGTGTAATGGACTTTCATATGGGGAAGTAAACATAGGATACACCATGGGACATGGTATCTGTACATCTGATTGGATAAAATAATGTAATTTTGTTAGCATGTCTGTGAGGCCATACTGACTCAAGTTGTGTTTGTGTGATGAACTATGATTGGCCGTTACTTAATGGATCATGGATTCATATCTCTGTAACGTACATACACATACCTCCTAGGGGTGCTATGACTACATTTGGCATGTAGACTTTTCGTTAGAATTTATGAGAATGGAATGCATATGTGACGCATATATAATATACGGCATCCGTTAAATATTAAGCAATTTTGTTTATATTTGAAAGTTGAAATATATTTTATTTAATATTCAGAAAGTAAATATTATCCAGTCACATTAGTAAATGTTTATTGAAACATTTCAAAGTTTAATATTGATTATAATAGATGTGTAACATAGTTCTATTGATTTTTAACTCTGTTGATAATTTATTAAAATCTGAATATTAATATTGTAAATATTGTATGCAATTCCTTTGTTCTTAAATAAATATTGTGACTCATTGTCAAGTATTGACAGTGCTTTTTTTAATTTATTTACAATCCCAAAAACGCACATCGATTGTGTACTAAGTGACAGTGTGTGAAATTATATTTGACTTTTCAGAAATGCTAATCTCGTGTTGAAAGCTACGTTTACCGCGCTATATTTCACCAATGATGAAATGCGTTATTTGTATTTAAAATAGAGTTTACTTTGATAAAGGAAAGGGACATTTTTTATTTATTTTAAAAATGTTATTGTCATTATTTATCAAAAATCAAATAGAGCATGTATATCTATAAAATATTCACATATACTCATGGTGTATTTTATTTTAAAGAGCAGATATGCAATACTGTGAAGTATCTGAAGACATCTGGCTAATCATTGCAACTATGCATCGTTTGCCACCCACAAATAAGAAGATAGCTCCTAGTAATGCTTTGTGGCTCATGAGCCTATGTAGATCTGTTTTTCAACTTAGGATACCAAGAGAATGAATCAAATGAGATTATCGAAGGTAAATGTTTGTTTTATTAAAATTTGCTATGTTGGAATCATGGAAGATTAACTTTGGGTTGCATGTCCCTTTCACTACAAATGAAATAGCCATCACAAGCTATTAACAACATCAACTAAATACAGTGAAACCTGTTTAAGACGGAATGGCATCGGACAACGGAAATTTTCCGTCTTGGACAGGTTTCCGTCTTATACAGTTAGTAACTGATGGAGCATCTTTTGACATGTGCAAATTCAAAAATGGCAGAATAATGTTACTGTATTGGTCATGAAGCCAGTCTGACCTGCCTTGCCGCAAGGGAGCATAGGATTGAATTCCTGACCAATTAGGAAGTTGGACGGCAGGTAATGACCTGCTGTCCAGCTTCCTGATTGGCTGGGAAGCCATTTCCATGTTCCCTCGCGGTATTGCAGGTCTCCCTCTGACCGTCAGTTCTGGTATCAGAGCATTTTGGCGCAAATGCTCAGGATCAGCACCATATCATAAAGTACCAATATCAGTGCATCCCTAATCAGAATCAATTTCTTGTTTTTCTTGCATTCAAGTAACAAAGACAGTACAATTTTGCTACTTAAAGGGACAGTACACTGTAAAATTGTTTTTCCATAAATGTATTTTAAATGACTTGTTATACCAACTGCCGAGTATAAAATATTTGAGAAATTGCATTTTCAGGTTTATTTGTGTATATGAAGTAGCTGGTTTAGTGCTTTGAAACCACAGCCTATTACAATGGGTTGAGCTTCAGGTAATATCAGATCTCATTATGTTATCACTTTTATGTACACAGACTTGCTTCCTTATCTTATATTTGTCTGGAACACCAAAGCTCAATACATAGAGAGAACAATGGAAAATTATCATGCCCCCCACTGAGGGTGTAATCTCTTCTGCTGGCTGTGTTTACTTAGGCTATTCAATAGCGTATACGCCAGTATCAAAACTTTCAGTATAGGTTGGGAAACCACAAGCTAAATCAGCTATTTCAAATGCTGAAATATGAGTAAAGGAGCTACTTGCAACCAATTTAATACACTCTAGCAGGTTAAAAGGATCATTGGGAATAATTTAAAGGGGAGAAAGTTTTTGGGTGAACTGTCCCTTTAATCATTACAGTCTTTTATTTAGTTTTTATCTGGATTACCTTTTTTTCTCTAACACAGAAAATGGGTGAGAAAACATAAATTGTATACAAACACAGTACAGTACTGTATTAAAAGATTATGTGTTGCATCAATTACTGTTCAGTAATACAGTACACAAACTTTAAGTCTTCTAAACTGTACCTGTACAGTATGCAGTACAAAGACATCTACAGGTGCAGTATCTATTGTGCACAATTACCACAGATACAGGTACAGTAATCACACCTTATGCAAACATTTTAAATACTGTAAAATGTACAGTAAAATACTGTAAAATACTGTACTCTACATGTACATGCTTTTTATTTTTTAGTGTACACCTGTACTGTACAATACTGTATCTGGATTTATTTTTACAGTTCTGTACTACAGTACTTTTTTATTCTAACATTAAATGGAACAGTACTGAACATTATTACCGGTAAAAGATTAACTGTAATTGTTGCATCAACTTGGTTCACAATTACAGTAATACAGTACACAAACTTAAACTCTTCTAAGTACAGTACAATCACAGCTACAGTATCTATTGTGCGCAATGCCCAATAATACAGTAATCACATTCACATACAGTAATATGCAAACATTTTAAACTACAGTACTGTAAATACTGTCCAGTAAAATATTGAAAATAAAAATACCTGTGCAAGTACTGTTAATAAAATACAGTACAGTACTGTAAATAAAAATACAGGTACTGTACTCTACCTGTATGCACTTTTCATTTTTTTAGTGTACACCTGTTCTATACAGTGCAGTATCTGGATTTATTTCTACAGTACTGTACTTCAGTACTTTTTTTATTCTAATAGAAAATGGTACAGTACTGAAAATTATTAAAAGATTCATTGTTGCATCAACTTTGTTCATAATTACTGTACTGTAATACACAAACTTCAACTCTTCTAAATACAGTACTGTACTGTACAGTACAATTACAGGTACAGTATCTATTGAGCGCAATGCCCACTAATAATCACATCTTATGCAAACATTTTAAAGTACAGTACTGTAAATAAAATATGTACAGTACTGTAAATAAAAAACAGTACAATTACTGTAAATAACATAATGTACCTAAAATAGTGTACAACTACTGAAAATAAAATTCTGTAAATAAAAACACAGGTACTGTACTCTACCTGTACATACCTTAACATTTTTAGTGTACACCTGTACAGTACAGTATATGGATTTATTTTACAGTACTTTACTTCAGTACTTTTTCATTCTAAAAGAAAATGGCTCTGAAGACATGAACTACCTGTATATTCTATACAAATACAGTACTGAACATTATTAAGTGTAAAAGATTAATTGTTGCATCAACTTGGTTCACAATTACAGTAATACAGTACACAAACTTAAACTCTTCTAAGTACAGTACAATCACAGCTACAGTATCTATTGTGCGCAATGCCCACTAATACAGTAATCACATTCACATACAGTAATATGCAAACATTTTAAACTACAGTACTGTAAATACTGTCCAGTAAAATATTGAAAATAAAAATACCTGTGCAAGTACTGTTAATAAAATACAGTACAGTACTGTAAATAAAAATACAGGTACTGTACTCTACCTGTATGTACTTTTAATTTTTTTAGTGTACACCTGTTCTATACAGTACAGTATCTGGATTTATTTCTACAGTACTGTACTTCAGTACTTTTTTATTCTAACAGAAAATGGTACAGTACTGAACATTATTAAAAGATTAATTGTTGCATCAACTTTGTTCACAATTACTGTAATACAGTAAACATTTTAAAGTACAGTACTGTATAGTTTTTTGTATCCAATCCAGTACTGTACTTTAAATTTTCTTTAGCTGCAGATGGAGACAATGTTTACATACTGTACTTTAAAATGTTTGTACTGTACTGTTGCTGGAGAGGTCTTGCTTGAAGGTCCGGATACAGAATGATCTGGAACAGGCCAGTGTGTTCTAAAACAGGGAAATACAGTAGTTAGTCATCAGAAATAATGATCATAAACAAAACATTCAACAATACTGTTAAATAATGTACAGTACCTTACTAAAAAACAGTACAGTACTGTATTTAAGCTTTACATACTCTTATACAGTACGGTACTGTATTTAGATAGTGTACTACAGTTACTGTCTACTGTATGTTTTTACTGTACATACCTGTACCTTTATTGGTTTTCTTGTCCCCACAGTGCCAATAATGTTGCTTGTTTTCTTGGGGCATTGGTTATCCTTTTTTCAATTAAATGTCTAGTGGATGTTATTGGTTCTAGAAGCTCCGGGCAGTTATTAAATAATGCAAACTCTTGCAACTGATGAACTATCTCTAGAGCATCTTGGTAGCTTTTGATTGCTGGCTCACTGGGAATTTCTGTGGTTTCAGCACTTTGATCGTCATCCATGTTCTCATCACTATCTTGTTGTTGATCTATAAGTTCCACAGCATTTGTAAATGTGCTTTCCGTTGCAAGTTCTTTGTCTATGTCAATGTAACAGTCTATTTCACTGTCAACAAGACCTCCTTGCTGGAATAATGAACAAATATCATTGTTTTCTTCTACAGTCACCTGTATTATTTCTGGCAATTCTTCATTATCATTCCTGTTTGAATTAGAGAAACCAGCTTTTACAAAGCACTTGCAAATGGTATCAGCAGAAATAGACTTGCATGCCATAGAAATCCAGTTGACAGCATCAAGGACTGTTATGGACTTGGCAATCTGGTGTACATTTTGTGTGGTAGAAATGTTTGCAACCAAGGACTGTAGCAATAATTTTCTATAGTGTGTCTTCATCGTGCAGATAACACCTTGGTCCATTGGCTGTGTTACGCTTGTTGTGTTTGCAGGGAACCAGGCTAATTTTACATTGCTAAGTTTCAGATGTGGATGGCAGGTAGCGTTATCCAAAAACAGGATGACTTTATGACCTTCTCTCTTCATTTTTCTGTCAAAAATCTTGAGCCATTCAGACATTAGTTCTGCTGTCATCCAGGCTTTTTTATTTGCACGCCAAATAACGGGAAGCTGTGTAGTGTCTATGTTTTTGAAGCAATGTGGCTTTGCTGCCTTACCAATCACAAGAGGCTTCTCCAATCTCCCATCCATGTTTCCACAGAGGAACACCGTCAATCTTTCCTTGGATAACTTTCCTCCTGTGCATTTTTCACGTTTAACACCCAGAGTTTTTGAAGGTAGCAACCTAAAGAATAGGCCAGTTTCATCGCCATTGTAGATATCTTTTGTAGCGTATGGTTCCTTAAGCATTTTGAGCTTTTCTTCCCATTGGCTAACAGTTTCTTGATCTACATCCTTTGCTTCTCCACATATTTCATTCCATACAATGCAATGCCTCCTCTTAAAACTTTCCAACCAGCCATTATATGCCTTAAAATCTGTTTTGCCTAATTCTTTGGCTAGTGCGAGGGCTTGTGTTTGTAGTATAGGACCAGAAATTGGTAAATTTTTAGAGCGTGCGGCTACAAACCATTCCCACAGGAGCTTGTTTAAATCTTCATTTCCAGTTGCCTTCGCTTTCCTCTTCACTTCGCCATTGCCAGCTAACCATTCTTCCATGATTTTCTCTTTATTTTTGATAGCTTCATAAATTTGTGTTTTGCCACACTTAAATTTCTCAACACATTGTTTTACAGACAACTTATCTTTTGTGTAGGCCTCAATCACTTTAACTTTCATAGCAAGAGTAAGAGTGTTGCACTTTCTAGGAGCCATTCTTTGTCACACACCTCTTAAGTCTCTTAAGTTTCAGGGTCCTTCCAACACCCCTTCCGCTTCGTTCCCACACCACTAACGTTTCAGCGTCCTTACAACACCCCTTCCGCTTCCTTCCCACACCACTAACATTTCTGCATCCTTCTCACATCACTTCCGTGTCAGCGTCTGTTCCAATACCCCTTCCGCTTCCTTCCCACACCACTTAACACCCCTTCCGCTTCCTTCCCACACCACTTAACACCCCTTCCGCTTCCTTCCCACACCACTAACGCTTCTGCGTCCTTCTCTCATCACTTCCGTGTCAGCGTCTGTTCCGTCATCTTGTTCTTACCTCACTTCCATTCCGCATTACATTTTCCGGCTTATCCAGGTTTTCCGGCTTATCCAGGTAAGTGAACCAAATGTATGCGTAATTAACACTGTGACCACTTTCCGTTTCCGCGTTGGACAGTTTCCGGCTTATCCAGGTAGTAAAACAATGAAAGTATACACTAAGCGCCGGGACGGAGGGATATTTCCGACATGGACAGGTTTCCGTGTTATACAGGGTCTGTCTTGGACAGGTTTCACTGTAGTTACATATTTGCTTTTAGAATATTGTTCTTATCTTTGATGAATGCATGTAATACACACTAGTCTAATAGTAAATATGCAATGGTAATGTTTTAGCAAAATAAGATTTATATGCAGTCATGTCTAAATCTAAGAATACATTTAAATATATTAGTCTAGACACCCTCAAAGGTTATATACATTTAAAGGCACAGTCTCCACCAAATAGATATTTACTTTATTACCCATTCCACATTTTGGCATACTCAATCCTGTTATATGAATATACATTTGAATATACATTTGACCTGTGTGTGGACCTTGTATGTAAACCTATGTAAACTGGCCACTTATCCTTTTACTTATCCTTTTACAGAGCTTTTTAATGAATCAGTACAGACTCTTAAAGGGACAGTATACTATAATATTTTTGTCCCTTAATGTGTTTCCAATTACTATTTTTATCAGCAGCAGAGTATAAAATGCATGAGATTTGCTTTTCAAGGTTTATTTGTGTAAATTAATTAGCTGATTTTGTGTTTTGAAGCCACAACGAAATAAAATGTTTTGAGCTTGTAGATATAATCTGACCTCATTACTTTATCACTTTGTGTATATATACATGCTTCTTTATCTTATATCTGTCTGTAAACCAGTTACCAATACTTGAAAATTAACATATTATTACCTTATCTCTTCTATACCCCTCTGGGAGTGTAATTTCTTATGATGGCTGTGTTCACACAGCTTGGCCTTAAGGCCAAAAACTTTCTGAATAGGTGGAGATATCACAGGCTAAATAAACTATTTTACATGCAAAAATAATGGTAATGGAAATACTTGCAAACAATTTAATACACTCCAGCAGGTAAAGTGGATAATTGTGAACAAATTGAAGTTGAGAAAAATGTAAGTTAAAGGGCCACTAAACCCAAAATCTTTCTTTCATGATTCAGATAGAGAATACAAATTTAAACAACATTACAATTTACTTCTATTATTATTTATTTTGATTCATTTTTTAGATATCCTTAGTTAAAGAAAAAACAATGCACATGGGTGAGCCAATCACACGAGGCTTCTATGTGCAGCAACCAATCAGCAGCTACTGAGCATATCTAGATATGCTTTTCACCAAAGAATATCAAGAGAATAAAACAAATTAGATAATAGAAGTAAATTTGAAAGGTGTTTAAAATTACATTGTCTTTCTAAATCATGACAGAAACAATGTGGGTTTCATGTCCCTTTAACTGTCCCTTTACATGACTCCACTAGAGTGAACATTCTCATTAATATGGCATTCAAAACCTACCTCTATCTAAAATTGAAAATAAACTTAGTTTAACTTCTAAATTATACTGCGTAGCCTCGCCATTAACCCTTAATTAACATTTTCTGAATTGTACATTTCTAAATCACACAACCAAAATTCATTATATGGCTGTAACTAGCACCACCTTCGTTTTAGTAAAATACAAGACTTTAACACTCATTATCTGCTGGAGCTGTGCTGATATTATATATATATATAATTTGAAATAACTCACATTAAATTGGCTAGAGTTGACTTACATATTAATATTTAAAATTAGACAAATGAATGTCTAATATCCTATTTTGGGCAAATATTGATTAATTATTCAATTGTATGAGGGACATAATTGTATATAATATTTCCTGTCCCTTCAAAAACTTAAATACGTAAATGTCACCTATGAAATTATTTCAGATGAATGCATCCCTTTATCTGTATGATCGGTCGCAATCGGAGTCCTCTATAGCACAAAGTAGGGTGAATGTATATGAAATAAATATTAATAAAATAGGACAGTGTGAAAACTAATTGTTAGACACATTACATTTATTTATCAATAATCCCATCATTATTCCTCCTATGATTCTTCTCAATAGCATGCACTGTGCAAACTAACCTAATGTATGATCTTTAAAAGTCAATTCTAGTTCAAATATCAGTTTATCTGCATTGTTTCACATTCATCACTTTCATAATAGAGGATTGTGAAATACTATCTAAAATAAATGAGAGGAAACATAAGTGTTTCCCATAGGATGTATCCTGCTTCCCCCAGTCTTGTTTCAGACATTGGGGCCGAATTATCGGCTGAATGGAGCCTTCAGGCTCACCAGAAACAGCAGTTATGAAGCAGCTCCATAACTGGTCCGCTGCCTCTGAGGCGGCAGTCTGCTATCCGCCTGATCCTATATGATCTGCAGGGGTTGGCATTGCACAAGAAGTTCACAAGAACTGCTTGTGCAATGATAAATGCTGACAGCGTATGCTGTTGGCATTCAGCAATGTCTGTCGGACATGATTCGCTACGAGTATCATGTCAGACAGACATTGATAAATCGGCCCCATTGTGTACACTTACCATGTGAAGGTGTCTTTAGATGTTGTAGAAGTCAGCACAGTTTAAAGACAATGCCACAGACATGATAACATAGGTATTCTTCACTTTCAGTCTGTAGATTAAGTCAATCTCCCTAATAGAAAATGAAATGTAAATCAAATATCTAATAAAGTGGTACATAGTTCTGAATCCCTCCCCCTAACACTAACTATTTCCTAAATGTTTCTTAGCAATAGCTTAATAAGCAAATGCAGCCTATTTTGTGTTATGTTATAACAATCAAGTGTGAAGCTGAGTCACATACATTGTGAATAATCAACCTCTGATGTATGACTTTGTCAATTCGATGTGCTTCAGAGAATCCCTTTATCTGCTATCTGTCACATTCATCCCTTTCAGACTATCTAAAATCTAATCATGTCTAAAATGAAAATAAATATAAACTAATTGTGTGCCATATGATGGATCAGTGGCCAACCTCCCCCGTCTTGGTCCATAAATTGTGTATACTTACAATGTGAAGGTGTCTTTAGATGTTGTAGAAGTCAGCACAGTTAAAAGACAATGCCACAGACATGATCACATTGGTATTCTTCCCTTTCAGTCTGTAGATGAAGTAAATCGCCCTAATAAAAAATAAAGTGTAAATTAAATATCAAATAAAATGGTACATAGTTCTGAATCCCTCCCCCTAGCACTAACTATTTCCTAAATGTTTCTTAGCAATAGCTTAATAAGCGTATGTAGCCTCTTTTGTGTTATGTTATAACAATCAAGTGTGAAGCCGAGTCACATAGATTGTGCATACTCAACCTCTGATGTATGACTTTGTCAATTCGATGTGCTTCAGAGTATCACTTTATCTGTTATCTGTCACATTCATCCCTTTCAGACTATCTAAAATCTAATCATGTCTAAACTAATTGAATGCCATATGATGGATCAGTGTCTTAAATCCCCCCCCCCCATTCTTGGTCCATACAATGTGTGTATACTTACCATCTGATGTTGTCTTTAAAATCAAGTGGCAAAGTCATCACAGAAGCCAATGCTAGAGACATATGATGTATAATTTACCTATGATATATTATAAACTATATTTTAGATTTTGATATAGTAATTTCTTGAACAATCCTAACATGTTCGCATGATTCTACTTTCATTTTACTAAAAGTGTCACATTTTCACAATGCTCCTATATAACATACTATTTACCTTCTGAAGTGGTGGTTAATGATGTTGTCTCTGAAATTGACCCCTCGTCCCAGAATGGTCCCTTTATGACTTTGTTGTCATTCTTCTCATCTCTTTGGAGGGCTAGGGGTACCTGGACATCCTGCAGCTTCCCTTAGCTTTTGAGCTATGTTATGAAGGACGCTGCAGGCTATAATGATCTTTGACACCTTCCTAGGGCTGTATTGGAGGGCTCCTCCAGACTTATACAGACATTGAAAGTGCATTTTGAGGAGTCCAAACATCCGTTTAACTACAGCCCTAGTTTGTCTGTGCGCCTGATTTTAGTGCTCCTGTGCGTCGTCGGTGGGGCTACTTAGAGGTGAAATGAGCCAATTCCGGCTCATGTAACCTGAATCACCTATAAATAATTAACATTACTAAATGTCAATATTATAAATATATGATAAATAATAAGATGAAAAATACATTTAAAGAAAGAAAAAGAAAATGATACAATGCGTTTGTGTATACGAAAATAGCATAAACTCCATGAAATTAAAATGAAGGTTAAACATTTACATAACCTAGCTAAACTTTCTATATGTAATAAACTTTAATTGCTCTGCTAGTGACTTTGCTGATTTTACAGAACCTTTCATACTACTAAACTGTTGTCTATGTCAGTTATGTTTAAAGAGCTACACTGTCCCTATAAAAGTATTGTCAAGGCTATGACCTGCTACATATCTGTTTAAATAAACCAAGACATTTTCTGAAAGAGACAAGTAAATGGTTAAACCTCATTCTATATCTGCACATTTTAGCTATGACCTGCTACATATCTGTTTATATAAACCTAGACATTTGCTGAAAGAGACAAGTAAATGGTTAAACCTCATTCTATAGCTGCAAATTTTAGCAATGACCTGCTACATATCTGTTCCTATAAACCTAGACGTTTGCTGAAAGAGACAAGGAAATGGTTAAACAACATTCTATATCTGCACATTTTAGCTATGACCTGCTACATATCTGTTTATATAAACCTATACTTTTTCTGAAAGAGACAAGTAAATGGTTAAACCTCATTCTATACCTGCACATTGTAGCTATGACCTGCTACATATCTGTTTATATTAACCTAGACATTTGCTGAAAGAGACAAGTAAATGGTTAAACAATATTCTTTATCTGCACATTTTAGCTATGACCTGCTACATATCTGTTTATGTAAACCTAGACATTTACTATAAGAGACAAGTAAATGGTTAAACAACATTTTTTATCTACAAATTTTAGCTATGACCTGCTACATATCTGTTTTGAGAAAAACCTATACATTTGCTGAAAGAGACAAATGAATGGTTAAACAACATTCTATATCTGCACATATTAGCTATGACCTGCTACATATCTGTTTGTAGCTAAACCTAGACATTTGCTGAAAGAGACAAGTAAATGGTTAAACCTCATTCTATATCTGCACATTTTAGCTATGACCTGCGACATATCTGTTTATATAAACCTAGACTTTTTCTGAAGGGACAAGTAAATGGTTAAACCTCTTTCTATATCTCCACATTTTAGCTATGACCTGCTACATATCTGTTTATATAAACCTAGACATTTGCTGAAAGAGACAAATAAATTCTTAACCATGCTGTGCACAAGTACTCACCAACGAGCCACCCAAGGGGAAACTGTCTGTCTTTAAACTGTTGCCACAGTGAGGACTGCCTGAGAATACGGGCATCATGACTGGCGCCCCCCGAAATTCGCAAACACATTAATATTTTGCATCCATGTGTCACAAATGAACTGCACGTTCAAACTATGAAAGGGTTTTTGTGATTTTGGAAAGGTCCCTCTTCTGCTGGAGCCCGCAGAGCAACATGGGTGCAATCTATTGCTCCCAAAACATTTGGCATTTCAGCTATTTGATAGAATTCCCTCTTGAGGTGGTTCCAATCGTCCTCATTTTGAGGGAATCCTATGAAAAGCCTACAAATTCTTTTCATGACATTCAGAAACCTTTAAAAAAACCACAGAGAAGGTGCCTTGAGACAAGCCAGACAAGTAACCCTCTGTGGATTGAAAGCCTCCGTACATATATGCAGCAAAGCATCTTGGACATGCCAGGAATTGCAGTGCGCATACATCTGCATGGCTCCAGATAAGGCTTAAGTACATCGTAAAGGTTCAATAGCTGCTGCCTATTGAGCCGATACTTGTAAAAAACCTCGGCATTGCTCATGTTATCCAAGGTGAGCCTCACCCTGTGAACAGGAGGAGCACTAATCCTCAGACCTTCCACATGTTTCTCTTCGAGGTGCCAGGCACGCCTGAGTCTGTTGTACATAACTTGTCCAACAGCACCAACACAATCTAACTGGGGTGTCCATATTTGCAGAGCCAAGCAGCACAAGCCAAATAGCAGAGCAAACACGCAGAGTAACAAAGTATTCAAACACACAAAAGTGATCTGATACAATGTTGGTCATAAGGGACGTATTGGCCATGGTGTTTGGGTGATTTATAGTGCAAAATGTCCAATGCTAGCGTGCTCGTAATGATTGCTGATTGTATACACTTGATTGTATCTGAGCAGCGCAAATGCTTTCAAAGTGGGCGGGGTTTTTTGGTGTGTTTGTTGAAATGTTGTTTTTCCCCAATAAATCATAATGTGAAAGTGTTAAAGTGTAAAATCTAACATATACAGTGTATCTTCCTAATGTTTGTTCATATGCGTAACAAATACTTAGTAAATGCGATGTTATATTAAAAACCACAAGTCCACGCTCAAATGATTCAAAGTGCATACTTGTCCATAATGTGTGCATAGACATGGCATAGAATCTGATTGAGCAATGTTGCTGCAATATTGTGTGTTATGTACATATATTTAAGTATTGTGATTATCTCCCACATATGTTCATTTATATAAAGTAGTATAGCATTGTTGTTCCTTCAAAAAAGCAACAAACAGAATATTTTCTAATGATATATTTGAATTAGATGAAATTCCTAATGGTATATGATCTTAAAGGGACACTAAAACCATAATTTTGCTTTCATGATTCAGACATAGAATACAATTTTAAACAACATTCCAATGTACTTCTATGATCTAAATAGCTTCATTCTTTTTATATACTCTTTGTTGAAGAAATAGCAATGCACATGGGTGAGCCAATCACGCAAGGCATCTATGTGCAGCCACCAATCATCATCTACTGAGCCTATCTATAAATGATGTTCAGCAAAGGATATGAAGAGAATAAATCAAATGATATAATAGAAGTAATTAGAACACTGTTTAAATTGCATACTCTTTCTAAATCATGAAATATAAAAATTAGGTTTTATGTCCCTTTAAATATGTGTTAATTCTTGAAAATTATTTCCTATTTGTCATGATACAATTGATTATAATTTATGCTTTTATGATTTTGATCTTGTACTAATGTTCACACATGTAAAACACATAACTACAGTGCCAAATAGTATGAAACAGCACTTGGACAAAGAAAAAATAATACATAACAGAATCTTCTGTCTTAAATTACAGCCCATTTTACAGTACCGTTTTATCTTAACAATAACAAAATCGGTATTGGGCATCTTTATGCCGAGTATAATATTCCAATATTCCAGGGAAATGGGTAATTTCTTATATTCTAAAAAAACTAAAAAGAGAAGAAAGAAAAAAAGGAAGTAAAAAGAAGAAAACTCTCCCCTTCCCCAAGGTCCATCCAAGATAAATATTCTCTACTCACCATAGCGAGAACTGCTCGTCATCCATTGTTGAGAGAGAAAATCCTCCATAATCAGTAGTATAAATGAAGCAGAATTTTGTATTGGCGATATAAATTGTAACTGTCATGCCAATGGTCATGTTAGCATTATTCTTAACCATTTCCAAAAATAGCATCTAAGATGCTTCTCAGAGATAAGTTTCTTATCTTGTAACTCAATCGTCATTTGCAGAGTCAAAATATTAATGAATTCAGTTACATCAGGAGCATCAGGGGCATCCATTTCCTGAGTATTAGATTGCATGCTGCTAGTATAGCCATATTAACTAATTGTTGCTCTCCCGTTTGAGATTGTTCAGAAAATAAAAATAAAATACAAAAAGGTATTAGTTCAATTTTATTTCGGAGGGATTTATTTAGCAAAAAGTTAATCTTTCCCCAATATTGTCTAATCTTGGGACAGGCCCATAAGCAATTTAGGATGTCAGCTTTCGCTGCATTGCATTTAAAACATTTACATTGTTGGTTACTTTGAGTCCACTTGTTAATTCTATCAGGGGTGAGATAGTAGCTGTTTATTAGTTTCAATTGAGCTTCTCTCCAGCTGATTATTGCTGTAGCCATCTCTGATATGCTGATACTCCTCAGAATATCTTGAGATTGTATCTTAAGAACATGTTTGGATAAGCAGTCCCTTCGTATGTCTATAGGTTTTTGGCCTGACTTTGAGAGTAAGGCTTTATACCAATATGCAATTGAATGCAATCAGGCCTTATATATTTATCTATTTCCTTTAGATCCCAGTCATGACCAAATAATTGGCATAGTTTTGTAAAATAACTCCTCACCTGAAGATATGCATAGAACTGCCTTTGGGGTAATTGATGTTTAACTGATATATCTGCAAATGTTTGGAATGTTGTCGCTCTATCATGCTTTATTTGAGCCACACAGATTAACCCCTTCTCACTCTATTCTCTAAAGACTGCATTGTAAATACCAGGAGTGAACTCTGGTATCCCTATAATTGGTAAATAACGGGAAGTCTGGTAGTCTACGCCCAGTTTGGTACAGTACTTCTATCGCCAATCACAATTTCATTTTACCCAATAAGAAGCCTGCACAAGCATTATTGTATCTACTAACATCTTGCTTTGTTATAAACAAAGGTAGATTTTGAAGAAGGAAGAATATACAAGGAAAAAATATAGTCTTAATCACCATAATTCTTGATGAAAGCGATAAGTGGAACAAGTTGCATTTATTTAATTCATTAGGGAGATTTTTTTTAACATTCTACAAAATTAAGATGGTACCAGCTCTGAGGATATCTACTTAGTTTAACTCCCAGGTATTGGATATATGATACTTCATGAAATGGGTGCTTATTAAAGCTTTCTTGCATTTTATGTATCCATAAAACCTCTGATTTTTTTTAGTTTATTTTATATCCTGTGAATTTACTGTTACATCCTATGATCTCTATACACCATGGGATGTTTAAGTTAGTATTATTTAGGATTAGGATAACATCATCTGTTTATAGCAAGATTACCCGATTATACTTTCCCAGTTTAATCCCCTTTATTTATTTCTCAAATACACTGTTAGAGGCTCTAGTGAGATATTAAACAGTAGGGGAGATAGAAGGCAACCCTGCTGAGTCCCCTTTTGTAGCGTGATGTGTTGTGAAAGTTCATTATTGACTAAAAGCTGTGACCTGGGTTTATCATCAATTAATTTAATAGGTTGACCAAGTTTCCTCAAAAAAATAAATTTCTAAGTGCAGTGAACATATGGTCCCAGATGATTGAATCGAAAGCTTTTTCGGCATCGATCATTAAAAGCGCTAGATCATTCTAGCTATTTTTATCTAACTTATGCCTCTTACTATAATAATAGTCTAGTGTAATCAAAACCCAACGCATATTCCATGATGAGTTTCTCCCAAGCATAAAGCCCGTCTGATCCTCATGAATCAAGTCCCCAATTGTTTTTTTGAGCCTATCCGCTATAATAGACATTAAAATTGTGTAATCAAGATTCAACAAGGATATGGGTCTATATGCTCCCATGTCCTCTCGATCTTTGCCCTTCTTATGTATAAGAGAAATTATGGAATCAGAAAAATATGGTGATTGCATTCTATTCTGGATATAATATAAATTATACAATTTAGCTAATGATTCTGATACACCATTTTTGACAATTTTATAAAATTCAGCTGATAGCCCATCTGGGCCGGGAGCTTTGCCAGATTTCATTTTTTCTATAGCTACTATAATCTCTTCTACAGTAATTTCTAGATTTATTTGTTCAAGGGCCTCCCTGAATATTTTAGGGAGATTAACATTTTGCCAACATTTTTCTTTCTCAATTTTACTTATACATTCTTCTGTATACACTTTCTGATAGTACCTAAAAAAACTCCTCCTGGATTTCTGTTGCTTTTGAGTGTAACTTGTTATCATCCTTAATTAACGCAATCAATCTGTTATTTTTCCTAAATTTCCTAATTTTAGATAAATGTTTGGCCGAAAACCCCTGATACCCCTGGAACTGAGTTCTATTTTTCATGTCCTCAAATGGCCATTTTTCTTTTAGAAACATTTCCCTCTCGGATTTGGCGTGTACATATATATTCCATGCTTCAGCATTTGTTTTTTTTTAGATATCTTATGTATGTCTTCTTAAGTTGATTTACTAATTGTGTCTCTCTGGCTTTAATTTAATTTTGATCATATGTGCTTTAACTTCCCCTCTAAGAACCGCTTTCCCTGCTTCCCAAAAAATATCTGGTTTATGTATATATGATGAGTTTATATTGTAATAGTCCCTCCATCTTTCCTCAAGCCAATTACAAAACTGGATATTACTGTACATAAAGCTCGGGAACCAAAATAATTTGTATTTTTCCCTGCCTGCGTATTCTTATTAAAGTTCATGCTAACTATAGCGTGATCTGAAATTATAATATCTGCTATTTTCGTCTCAACATCTAGAGCTAGAAGTTTATCTTCTACTAAGATTAAATCATTCCTGGAAAAAAATCTAAACGCTTTGGATTCACAGGAATGATTATGCTCATCTGGATGTTGTATACGCCAGGCATCTCTCAAATTTAGTGCTTTACAGAATTATTTCAGGAGTTTAGCTTCCAGTTGACATTTCAAAGAATATTTCTGCCAGAATCTATCAATTTCTGGATACATTGTCATGTTGAAATCCCCTGCCATGATTAAATTCTGGTTCAGGTAGGGCAGCGGTTCCCAACCTGTGGTACGTGTACCCCTGGGGGTACTTGGCAGACCAGTTGGGGGTACTCAAAAATATTGTTGGTAATGGCGAAAGATCCGGGGGGAGGGTCGGGGGGCACTCTCAATGGGTCATCAACTAATAACCATCGTGGAACTGTGGAAGGAAGGAGCGTTCAGCCAGAAAGTGACAAGTGAAGTCCTGGCCTGGCATATAGGCAGATGGGAGCCCCTGTACCTGAAATATGTGGACCGGGTGTGGATGACTCCGGTCCACATATTAATGATCACCCTGTCACCAGACAGCTTAGCCTCCTGCTTCACCCACCCCCGTGCACAAAATGTTGACTGTGAGTGCGCAGTTAGAAACAGCACTGCAGCAGCATAGCTGCATAGACACGTGTGGTAGAGCTGTGGAGGTTGCGAGTCACACAGGCATGGCGGGTCTGCATCCCCAAATAAGTTATAGTCAGTGCTGGTAAGTAAAGTACTAATGCTAGTGCTTGCTTGAGTCAGATTGCTTCACTTCCAACTAAAAACGTCCATAGTGGCTGGGTGGTTTATATCGATCTGATCTCACAAATTAAAATATTTATTTTTCTGATCATTACGCTTTGACTCCCCCCCCAGGGCCGTGTTTAGGGGCAACCAGGCAGCTGCCAGGGGCGCCAGCCACACAGCAGGGGTCCTCATGAGAATGAGATCTGAGCTTTAATCCTGTTAATACACGTACAGTCGTATGCCATTCAGATATAGCTTACCTCCCCTATAAAAAAAGCGCTTCCTTTATTTGGAGGGATGGGTGTGGGTAATGAAGAGAGGGGGTACTCATAAATGAAAAGCCTAATCAAGGGGTACGGGAGAGAAAAAAGGTTGGGAACCGCTGAGGTAGGGAACTAGTTTATTTTTGAGATTATACCAAAATTCCCTGTCATATCTATTTGGATAGTATACATCACACAGGGTCCATACCTGATTCTCAATTTCTGCTTGGATAATCAAATAGCGGCCTAGAGGGTCTAATTCTTGTTTCACTATGTTATATGTGATTCTTTTATTAAAAAGTATGGCAACTCCGCATTTCCTATTGGATTGGCAACTATTTCCCCTATCCAATTCACTTTTAATTTAGGAATTTTAGAGTCTTTCAAATGTAATTCTTGTAGAAATATTATGTCTGGATTTTGTCTTTTAAGCATTTTTAAAAAATATTTTTCCGTTTAATCAGGGAAGTAACTCCCCCCACATTCCATGAGGCTATATTTAAGTTTATTTTCATCTTAAAAACTAAAAGAGTTTAATAATATTTCTGGTTGGATCATGGGGTAGGGGAAAAGCACAAAGAAAGAGAAGGAAAAAAACAAAACAAAAAAACAACCTAAATACAACAAATTCTCCGACAACCATATTATCAGTACATCATACAAAAACATTTGTAGCTCAATATACCCTATTCTAAACATATCCTGTATCACCTAGGTCACTCTTGCACTAATGTCTAATCAATTTACACAGAGATATTGTTTTTTTATATACAGAATGCTTTAGCTTCTGGGGTTTTTTAAAATATAGTGAGACCTTCACTGCTCTCAATTGTTATCTTAGCTGGGTATCTTAAGTTTGCTCTTACCCCGGCTTTAATTAGACAGGTGCAAAATGGGGCAATTTCTTTTCTTTTTGCTGAAGTTTCTGATTAAAAATCTTGAAATAAGTACAACTGCTTACCATCTATCATTATCGGTTATTTTTCCTGTATTGTCTCATAATGTTTGCTTTGTCCTGAAAATTCAGGTACTTAATCACTACCATCCTAGGTCAACTATTTCCATCTGCATATTTCATATTTGCTCCTAACCTATGTGCCCTCTCTACTTGTATTCCCATTGTTGTGAGCTGTATCCCCAGTAGCTGAGGTATGGTGGTGGATGCAAATATTACTAGATCTGAATATTGACTGGTCTCCGGAAGTCCCACCACACGAATATTATTGCGGCGGGATCTATCCTCAAGATCCTCAATTTTAGCTTGTAAAATTCTGATAGTTTTTGCCTGCTTTTTGTTTTGTGTTTCGTGCACATTGCTTATATATTCCAATTCAGAGACCCGTGACTCTACCTCAGCTATTCTATTGGAAAACTTCCTGATCTCAGACGTGAGACCAACTATTTATTTTTTTACAGCATCAAACTGTGGGAGTATTAGTTCTGCTAATGGGTTAAACATTGTTTGTATGTCAGGATTATTGGCTGCTGTAGACTGCAGCTCTAAAATGCCCTCTGTGGGTGAGTCAAGCCCCGCTTTGGGGTTTTTATCCTTTTTGCTGGCATGGCTGGGGATCTAGATTTTGTGTTTGTGATATATTTCTCCATTACATGTGTAGTGCTCTACTAAAAGCTGAATCAGCTTTTTCCAAAAGTGAACGTGTACTATTGATCAAATATACAAGAAAAAAAAAAGGAGCTGGTCAGTACCAACTCTGCCAGCGGCGAGAAGTGAATAGCAAAAAATTTGTGACTGTGGGGGGAAAAAACAAACAAACAAAAAACAAACTTGTCTCTAAGAGGAGTGTAAATGTGTGCTTTCAGGAAACTCATGCCATGCCAGAGCGGGACCTCTATCCACATGTATAATCAATTAGTATTAGTTTGGTAATATCTTAAATGTCCTATTATGGTATCTACACTCTTTACGCTGCAAACATATCTATCCACCAACTCCAGATTTATAATGATTGGTCTCTGTCTGTACCTAGCTGAGCTACTTCTAAGATGACCAATCCTTAGTCAGTTTGCCTCTATATCAGAACGAAACACCGTTGAGTTTATATTATGTATCATCAAACAAAAATTCAAAAATGTTTTTTGTACGTAATCTGCTTTATATTGTTTGTATGTAGATAATTATGTATTTATGTGATGATATTTGTACGGAGATCTAGCTAAATGAGTGTATGTTCATGTATGTCTATCTGAGTCAATGTAAAATGGCTTTGTGTGCATTTTTTTTTCTAACACCAGAGATCTCGTATCTTTGATATATAAGTAATAAGTGATATATAAGATTTATAAGTTTTATTTGAAATATTTAATTTTTTTTTTATTTATTGTACAGTTTATATGAGTCTAAGTGTACTTTGTATAATATTTTTGAAGTGATAAGTGAAGGTTTTTGGTTGCAATATATCAATAACTACTGGTCTTGGATAGTGTTATGGATTTGTGCGTAAATTGGGATTTTTGTTGCGCTATGGAGTTTTTTTTTGAACTTGTAATGGCTGCATAATGGAAATGGATGCGTTATGGGCCATAACGCTACAATTTGAGTCATAACGCACAACTTGTAATCTAGCCATTAGAGAATACAATTTTTTTTAAAAGTTTCCAATTTGCTTCTATCATTAAATTTACTTTGTTCATATGTTATTCTTTGTTGAAGAAATACCTAGGTAGTTAGCGTACACATGTCTGAAGCACTACATGACAGGAAATGGTGCTGCCATCTAGTGCTCTTGCTAATGTATAACATTGCTACAAAACTGCTGCCCTATAGTGCTGCAAACACTGCACACATGTGATAATAGAAGTAAATTGTACAGTTGTTTAAAATTGTATGCTCTATCTCAATCATGAAGATTTTGGGTTTTATTTCCCTTTAATGGTTGAATGCTGGATTATCTTTCAAGCAAATTTAATCATTTTTTGATGGCCATATTACTGACATTGTATGGTGAGATTGTTTTAGCTACAGTCAATATATTTGCACATTTTTAATAGCCCTCTTAACAAAGTGAGTCACACAAGTGGGATGTGACATCAGGAAAATTTAGATAAGCATAGAACAAAATACTTTGAGAGTCTTACACATATTTTTACATATTGCACACATATTGCATACATACATATACAAAGATACCACACTTTTTTTTTAAACACCTCACACATTTTATTTCAATTTTACAGTGTGATAGGCTGAGTGTTTGGTTGTGATTGTGTGGGATTGAACTGGGAGTGAGTGTGAGTGTGTGAGTGTGTGTAGTGTGAAGATGGCAAGGAGAGGTAGGGCGGAGGGGAGAGGAGTGGCAGGGAGAGGAGTATTGTAGAGGACAGGAGGAGCAGTGGGGTCCCTGTCAGGGAGTAAGTGGAGTGGGGAGAGGGAGAGCTAGAAGGGATGATGGGAGGGGAGATACCCGAGAGCCCCAGAGACCAAGCACATCTAGAAGAGGGACAGAGGGTGCTTATGGGGACAGAAGGGGGGAGGAGGGAGAGGATATGGAGGAACCCACACCAGGAACATCACAGGGAGCAAGCCAGGTGTTCACGGAGGATGAGAGGATGAGATGTCCAAACTTCTCATTCGATGAGAAAGTTGCCCTAGTCCAGGCCATCATGGACAATCACAGTGCCCTCTTTGGCCAGGAGAAGGGAAAAAAAACAGCATTGTTGGCGGTAGAGGATGCCATCAACAGTGTGGCCCTGCAAAGGAGGACTGTTGAGGGCATGAAAAAGCGGTGGAATGACTGCAAGTTTGAAGGTTGAAAGAAAAGATGGGGCAGGAGGCTATGCTCCAGAGGGGAACAGGTGGTGGTCCACCCCTGGACATAGAATACAACACCTGGCAGGAGATGATACGCAGGTCCCTGAGTATCACAGCAGTCCGTGGACTTCCAGGGGCTCGTGACTCAGGGGCTGCAACCACAGCACATCATGCTGGTGAGTAACATCTCACACACCAGTATTATAGGTATTTGAGATATAACATCCTTGAATGTCACACATTCATGTACACAATGAGGAGCATGGTATTTGGCCTACTAACAAAAACATCTACAATTATATTTGACATTAATGCTACTTAACACAATGCAATTCATGATATGAGGTGGAATAGTGCAATACTAACATGTCTCAGAGTAACATAGGCCACAAGCCTATGTTTTCAGTACATGGACACTATAGCCATCCCAATACTTTTAGTTCAAGAAAGCAGGTTCTGTGCCTACATCAGGCTAAAGTAAATTGTGTGACCATAGTGTCACTTAAAGAACACATTTTCTGCAACATTGACATGCACACATAACTATTGTATGAAACACATACCTGTATACTGCACATATTAAAATCCCTCATATCACAAATCACAATGTGCACATGCATGTTATAGAGTTGACATGAGAATCAGTATAGGCCCTAGCATGTATCAATGTACATTGTATGCCCACATGGACATATATATGATTGTACTAATCCCTCTCATCATTTGATTCCTCCACAGAACCTCCTGTCATGAGGATGCAAACAGGCATGCCGCCACCTCCACCACCACCACCAGTCACAGGCATGCCGCCACCTCCACCACCACCACCAGTGACAGGCATGCAGCCACCACCACCAGTCTTCAGGCAACCACATGAACATTATGCTCCCAGGCATGAGCAGGGTTGGATGGCTTCAGTTGAGGACCCGGAAGTGATGCCACCACCATTGACATATGACCCCTGGCAAGATTCCTGGCCAGAGGAATATTCTTCTTTTTGCATTGAGGAGGAGCCAAGACAGCCACAAAGGGTCCATGTATTTACCCCCCTCCCCCCAACACAATCTCAGGGCAGTCATGGCTTTTACACACAGGCTATGTCACAAGAAGTGCCAACTGGACAGGCTGAGTGGTCACACACTGGTAATCAGTGGGACTATCAATCCACCCTGAGAGCTCCACCATCCTCTTCACTTGGGAGAGCACCACCATCCTCTTCACTTAGGAGAGCACCACCATCCTCTTCACTTAGGAGAGCACCACCATCCTCTTCACTTGGGAGAGCTCCACTATCTGCAGAAGAACATATAGCGGAAAGTACTCAAGCAGCAGCAGATTCAGCTGACAATGATTCCACAAGCACCAGCAGATGCAGCTGAACCTGCACCTCAAGGACCAGCAGATGCAGCTGAACCTGCACCTCAAGAACCAGCAAATGCAGCTGAAAATGTCCCACAGGAAACAGCAGATGCAGCTGAACCTGCACCTCAAGCAACTAGAAGCCTTGCTGGTCAAGACCCTGTGGATGCATTGTATTCTCCCCTTGGTGAGGAATACATTGTACTCCAGAGGAGGCTCATAACAAGCTGTGAAAGCAGACAAAGAGACCAAGAGAGGTTTCACAGGAGCCAAGAGAGGTTTCACAGGAGCCAAAAGAGGTTACACAAACGTAGCATAGAGCTGCAGAGGGACATGGCAGCATCAAAACCAGTCACAGATGATGCAAATTCTGTCTGATATGCAGATGCAGATGGACAATAGATGGTGGGAACAAAATCAACTCTTGGGTGTGTTGGTTGAGCACTTTACACACCAGCAGGACACTGCCTCCAGCCTATCATCTGTGGCCAGCACTCCAGCAGAAACATCTGAATCTTCACAAACCAGGAGAACAAGGCAATCCACTACAGTCACCTCAGCCTCCTCATCCAAGAAGCCTAAAAATAAATATTCTTATAGTTCACCATAAATCTTGTCCTCTGTTATTTACCATATAATTGTCATCCACATCCATGTGAGGTGTGCTTTAGTACACTAATATTGTTAAAACATATAATACGGCCTGTGTGGAAATGGCCCAAAAAAGGTAATCCTGTTTATGACATATTCTTGTACTATAACTCACATCCACAATAGTTGTTTCTGAAGGGTACATATAGTAATATTCACTTCTAAGATGTAAATCAATGTATCTCACATCCAATATAAATTGACACATTGGTATATATAGTAGTGATGTTACTGATAGGGTGAGCATTATCAGGTGTTTTAAGTCTGCAGGTGAGAGGTTGTGGTGTCTGTGATTGGTTTGACAAAATTGCAAAGAGGCAGCCTTCAAGAAGGTCTTAGAAATTATCATATGAGCCATCCTAGGTTTTGCTTTCAACTACGAGTACCAAGAGAATAAAGCAAGTGTTATAATTAAATCTGAAAGTAGTTTGAAATAACATGCCCTGTTTAAAAGAAGTAGGTTTTCTTTGGACTTGACTGCTCCTTTATATATTTTGGCATCAGTGCCAAGCTGTGTTAGCATTAGAATAAATTACACTCCAGTGGGTTCTAAAGAGATAAAGGTAATACAATTTAAAGTAAATAAGCAAGTATATGTCCACAATGTGATAAAGTACCTACAAGCTCAATCCATTTGATTATGTTGTGGCTTCAAACTATTTCAAATACACAAATAAACCTTAAAAAAGCAATATCATAGTATACTGTCCCTTTAACCTTGAGATGCTGCTTAAATGTATGTGTTTGTTAAGGCTTACAGGGAGTTACGTTGCTTTTTTAGTCAGTGCAAGGGTTGCTGCGCCTGCAATTTGTGGCGAGAGGAGAATGGAGTAAATTTTCTGAATTCTGTGCGCGTAAGTCCTTACGCTGTATATTGGATACCAAATTGCGCGTCTGTTCTATGTTAGTCTATGGGTAAAAAAAATATGGCCGAAGGGTGAAATATTTGCGCGTAACTTGTATGCTACGCCGTATATGTAATACCAAAATCGTGCAAAATCTGGCGTCACAGGCTTTTGCGGGAGACGCTGCATATCGGATCGGGTCCTTCGTGTTTTTATTTTTCGTGAGTTTAGTGTTAATTATTTTTGGTAAACTTAGATTTTTTAAATTTTTCATAGGATTTGTTTTTTTTAGTTGTAATTTAGATTTTTAATTGTTTTTCTTAGTGTTAGCTTTTTTAAACTTGTAATTTAGATATTTTAATTGGTAGCATTTTTTATTTTATTAGAATAGTAAGGTTAGGTTAATTACAAGTAATCTGAGGGTTACCGATACTTTTTTCAAATACTCACCGATACGAATTACCGATACTTCTTTTTTAATATCATGGCAGTTTTCCAAGCACAATGCAGACTAATGAATTAAGATCGCTTCTTTATAATTATTAACTGTAACTCAAAAGACATTTTGAAATAATAAAACAGTTTTATTTGTTGTCACAAAGTTCACAGAACATGTTTATAAATAAAAAATATTACAATCAAATATATTAATAATGACAACAATAAATAACAGCTGTAGCAGCTGTGGCTGGAAAGCTACAATTTAAAGGGGTGATTACTGGATGCTATTGGGTTGTATGGTGCCTATATAACATCAATCTGACATTTGTATTTAATACAAAGTAATATAATTTAATTCTGGAAAAAATATTGGGAATGGAGTGTTCCAGTAATCCCCTTTGAGAAAAATGGGGCATTTGAATTCTTCTGACTAGGACTGGTCTTCATATTTTTCCAGGGCTGCTTTTTATTCCCAGTCCTCAGAGTACAGTCTGTTTTGAACATACTTGGTCAAGATGAGAACTAGCAGTATAACAGGCAATCTAGCTATTTGAATATTTTTTAAAAGTTAGTGGCAAGTTTTTTTTAATGAGCAGAAGCATCTCTGCATGTTCAGCTATAATTCTGTTTCTGCTATCAGTAAGGAAGTTTGACGCTAAGCTGAACAGTCTTTCACTTTTCACACTACTGCATGGGGCAGAAATATATTTTGGGCCATTTTAGCCAGAGCTGGAAATCTCAGTTTATTAACTGCCCCATTACTTCAGGGGTTTGCCTGAACAAGGTGTATAGTAGCGGTTTTTGGAGCATCTACCGCCTGGATATGGTGGCTCCTAAGGGACTAAATATGCAATTGGACTTTAATGTCTTTCTCTGAATGAGATGTCCATGATTAATCGGTCTAGGTCATCAATATCTAAAAAGATGGACTTGTCCAAGCTACATATATTTACAAAGTCTCTGAATGAACTGTGTTCAGTGTATTGTTGTGGCCTGAATAATGTTTCCTACTATATATACTCCATTAGACATGAAAGACTGATAGGAGTTACTGATGATTGTAACTTGATACATTTACTTAGAAAATTTGACACTAATGGATATTATTGTTCTAGCCATTAAGGGGTTATTGAGTAATATACCTGATAGTATAATGTTATTTGAATATTATTGCAGCTTTGATGATACAGGTACAAGATCTGATTGAGACCTCAAGTAGTGTGATGTTTTAACATTCTTTTAATATGTTTATGGTATTTTGGTCTTTTTCACTATGGTGATTATAGTAGTACTTGTATTAGTTAGTCCGATGTTATCGGAACTTCCGCCACCCAGACATGTTTATGCAAATTAGCCATGTGGCTAGTGTGAGGCTGGATGCATGCGCGTGGGGGCGGCTTCCGATACACCGGAAGTGACAGAGACACATTACGGGTACTTATAGGTGAGTGGTTTTGGGTTAGATTAGGAACCTTCTTTTGGGATAAATATGCTTTGATTGCCCATTGACAAAGATACCAACTGGTATCGAAACGTTTGGGGGATTTTCTGATTGATGCTGGATATTTAATAAAGGAACTTTGCCAAGACCGGAGAGTGAAGCGTTTTCTCTTCCTTTTGGGGTTGATCGATATCACTATATATATATATATATATATATATATATATATATATATATATATATATATATATATATATATAAATGATTTCTATACTCAAAAGGAGAATCAATGCTATGCCAATCGTATTATCTAGAATGTTCAGCAATACTATTAGCTAGATTTATAGATGTGTATGAGGTTATTGAGAGGCTTCTCTGTGAAGGCAAATTCATGTTATAAATTCATTGAGCATCCCTTTACCTTTTTTTCCCACAGGGTCATTAATGGGCATTCCTGTCATAACATCTATGCTTTGTGAGGTGTCTAATATATCATATCTTGCCCCTGAAACAAATACTGTGTGCAAAGAAAAAAATAATAATTACAAACATGACGACTTTGGAAATAATCTTGGAAAAAAAAGTTAATAGAAAATATTATGTCTGTTCTGTTATAGTAAATTGGTCTTGCTGAATAGAATAACAGGTGACTCAGAAACCTTGTAGACTCAATTGAGGTGTTGGATGTGGGTGAGGTCAGGATTTTTCACCTTAATTATTGCCAAGCATGTGGAATTAAATGAGACTCCAATGCCCCTATGAAGTATCTTGACTCTTTGTCATGTCTTGCTATTGCAAAGCTGACAAAGTTGCCTCAATTATTTTTCTTTTATCAAGTTTTCTTCATTTTTTTGCATATATGAGTGTGGACTGCTTTATCAATGATTTTTTTTTTAACTGTGTTTATTTGTTTTTTCTGTAATATTTTTAAGGCATTTTCAGGAGGCCAATAACATTAACAGTGGAACTTGTTCTATGCACTGAGAGATGAACAGTTACAAGGAAGACGTTGCTTCATTGATGTTAACGAGAGTCACTCGTGGATGGATACAAAATACTAGTTTTGGAAACTAATATTAGTTTTGGAAACAGGTTTTAATAAATCTGTTACCTTAAAAAGATAGCTGTAATTACTCCTAAGTGGCTGTTTATTCTTACATTTTTTATTAGGAACTACTATTTTGTTACACTGTAGAACTAAGCAGTTTTAACATTTTAGAGGTTTCATTTGCATTCTTAAGAAAACATCCAATGGCTGGAGTGAGTATGAAGAAGTATTTTTGTATTCCATCTTTTCCTAAATATTCAAGAAGTTTCAGAAACTCCCATTGCCAAGACAGACAAACACTTAATTTAACAGACAATATATATAGTATAATATATATAGTGTAATTTGAGGACTTGTTATGCTTTTATTTCTGAATAATAATGTAAGAGATCCATGACATTTTTTCTCCAACATAGGTGTGTCCGGTCCACGGCGTCATCCTTACTTGTGGGATATTCTCTTCCCCAACAGGAAATGGCAAAGAGCCCAGCAAAGCTGGTCACATGATCCCTCCTAGGCTCCGCCTACCCCAGTCATTCTCTTTGCCGTTGTACAGGCAACATCTCCACGGAGATGGCTTAGAGTTTTTTAGTGTTTAACTGTAGTTTTTATTATTCAATCAAGAGTTTGTTATTTTAAAATAGTGCTGGTATGTACTATTTACTCTGAAACAGAAAAGAGATGAAGATTTCTGTTTGTATGAGGAAAATGATTTTAGCAACCGTTACTAAAATCCATGGCTGTTCCACACAGGACTGTTGAGAGGAATTAACTTCAGTTGGGGGAACAGTGAGCAGTCTTTTGCTGCTTGAGGTATGACACATTCTAACAAGACGATGTAATGCTGGAAGCTGTCATTTTCCCTATGGGATCCGGTAAGCCATTTTTATTCAGACAGTAAATAAGGGCTTCACAAGGGCTTATTAAGACTGTAGACATTTTCTGGGCTAAATCGATTCATATATTACACATATTTAGCCTTGAGGAATCATTTAATCTGGGTATTTTTGTTAAATAATATCGGCAGGCACTGTTTTAGACACCTTATTCTCTAGGGGCTTTCCCTAATCATAGGCAGAGCCTCATTTTCGCGCCGGTATGGCGCACTTGTTTTTGAGAAGCATGACATGCAGTCGCATGTGTGAGGAGCTCTGATACATAGAAAAGACTTTCTGAAGGCTTCATTTGGTATCGTATTCCCCTTTGGGCTTGGTTGGGTCTCAGCAAAGCAGATACCAGGGACTGTAAAGGGGTTAAAGTTAAAAACGGCTCCGGTTCCGTTATTTTAAGGGTTAAAGCTTCCAAATTTGGTGTGCAATACTTTTAAGGCTTTAAGACACTGTGGTGAAATTTTGGTGAATTTTGAACAATTCCTTCATACTTTTTCGCAATTGCAGTAATAAAGTGTGTTCAGTTTAAAATTTAAAGTGACAGTAACGGTTTTATTTTAAAACGTTTTTTGTACTTTGTTATCAAGTTTATGCCTGTTTAACATGTCTGAACTACCAGATAGACTGTGTTCTGAATGTGGGGAAGCCAAGGTTCCTTTTCTTTTAAATAAATGTGATTTATGTGACACTGAAAATGATGCCCAAGATGATTCCTCAAGTGAGGGGAGTAAGCATGGTACTGCATCATTCCCTCCTTCGTCTACACGAGTCTTGCCCACTCAGGAGGCCCCTAGTACATCTAGCGCGCCAATACTCCTTACTATGCAACAATTAACGGCTGTAATGGATAATTCTATCAAAAACATTTTAGCCAAAATGCCCACTTATCAGCGTAAGCGCGACTGCTCTGTTTTAGATACTGAAGAGCATGAGGACGCTGATGATAATGGTTCTGAAATGCCCCTACACCAGTCTGAGGGGGCCAGGGAGGTTTTGTCTGAGGGAGAAATTTCAGATTCAGGGAAAATTTCTCAACAAGTTGAACCCGATGTGATTACATTTAAATTTAAGTTGGAATATCTCCGCGCTCTGCTTAAGGAGGTATTATCCACTCTGGATGATTGTGAGAATTTGATCATCCCAGAGAAACTATGTAAAATGGACAAGTTCCTAGAGGTCCCGGGGCTCCCAGAAGCTTTTCCTATACCCAAGCGGGTGGCGGAAATTGTTAATAAAGAATGGGAAAGGCCCGGTATACCTTTCGTCCCTCCCCCCATATTTAAAAAATTGTTCCTATGGTCGACCCTAGAAAGGACTTATGGCAGACTGTCCCCAAGGTCGAGGGAGTGGTTTCTACTTTAAACAAACGCACCACTATACCCATAGAAGATAGTTGTGCTTTCAAAGATCCTATGGATAAAAAATTAGAAGGTTTGCTTAAAAAGATGTTTGTTCAGCAAGGTTACCTTCTACAACCAATTTCATGCATTGTCCCTGTCACTACAGCCGCGTGTTTCTGGTTCGATGAGCTAGTAAAGGCGATCGATAGTGATTCTCCTCCTTATGAGGAGATTATGGACAGAATCCGTGCTCTCAAATTGGCTAATTCTTTCACCCTAGGCGCCACTTTGCAATTGGCTAGGTTAGCGGCGAAGAATTCTGGGTTTGCTATTGTGGCGCGTAGAGCGCTTTGGTTGAAATCTTGGTCAGCGGATGCGTCTTCCAAGAACAAACTCCTTAACATTCCTTTCAAGGGGAAAACGCTGTTTGGCCCTGACTTGAAAGAGATTATCTCTGATATCACTGGGGGTAAGGGCCACGCCCTTCCTCAGGATAGGTCTTTCAAGACCAAAAATAAACCTAATTTTCGTCCCTTTCGTAGAAACGGACCAGCCCCAAGTGCTACGTCCTCTAAGCAAGAGGGTAATACTTCTCAAGCCAAGCCAGCCTGGAGACCAATGCAAGGCTGGAACAAGGGAAAGCAGGCCAAGAAACCTGCCACTGCTACCAAGACAGCATGAAATGTTGGCCCCCGATCCGAGACTGGATCTGGTGGGGGGCAGACTCTCTCTCTTCGCTCAGGCTTGGGCAAGAGATGTTCTGGATCCTTGGGCACTAGAAATAGTCTGCCAAGGTTATCTTCTGGAATTCAAGGGGCTTCCCCCAAGGGGGAGGTTCCACAGGTCTCAATTGTCTTCAGACCACATAAAGAGACAGGCATTCTTACATTGTGTAGAAGACCTGTTAAAAATGGGAGTGATTCATCCTGTTCCATTAGGAGAACAAGGGATGGGGTTCTATTCCAATCTGTTCATAGTTCCCAAAAAAGAGGGAACGTTCAGACCAATCTTAAATCTCAAGATCTTAAACAAGTTTCTCAAGGTTCCATCGTTCAAAATGGAAACCATTCGAACAATTCTTCCTTCCATCCAGGAAGGTCAATTCATGACCACGGTGGATTTAAAGGATGCGTATCTACATATTCCTATCCACGAGGAACATCATCGGTTCCTAAGGTTCGCATTCCTGGACGAGCATTACCAGTTTGTGGCGCTTCCTTTCGGATTAGCCACTGCTCCAAGGATTTTCACAAAGGTACTAGGGTCCCTTCTAGCGGTGCTAAGACCAAGGGGCATTGCAGTAGTACCTTACTTGGACGACATTCTGATTCAAGCGTCGTCCCTTCCTCAAGCAAAGGCTCACACGGACATAGTCCTGGCCTTTCTCAGATCTCACGGATGGAAAGTGAACGTGGAAAAGAGTTCTCTATCTCCGTCGACAAGGGTTCCCTTCTTGGGAACAATAATAGACTCCTTAGAAATGAGGATTTTTCTGACAGAGGCCAGAAAAACAAAACTTCTAAACTCTTGTCAAACACTTCATTCCGTTCCTCTTCCTTCCATAGCGCAGTGCATGGAAGTAATAGGTTTGATGGTAGCGGCAATGGACATAGTTCCTTTTGCGCAAATTCATCTAAGACCATTACAACTGTGCATGCTCAGTCAGTGGAATGGGGACTATACAGACTTGTCTCCGAAGATACAAGTAAATCAGAGGACCAGAGACTCACTCCATTGGTGGCTGTCCCTGGACAACCTGTCACAAGGGATGACCTTCCGCAGACCAGAGTGGGTCATTGTCACGACCGACGCCAGTCTGATGGGCTGGGGCGCGGTCTGGGGATCCCTGAAAGCTCAGGGTCTTTGGTCTCGGGAAGAATCTCTTCTACCGATAAATATTCTGGAACTGAGAGCGATATTCAATGCTCTCAAGGCTTGGCCTCAGCTAGCAAAGGCCAAGTTCATACGGTTTCAATCAGACAACATGACGACTGTTGCGTACATCAACCATCAGGGGGGAACAAGGAGTTCCCTGGCGATGGAAGAAGTGACCAAAATCATTCAATGGGCGGAGACTCACTCCTGCCACCTGTCTGCAATCCACATCCCAGGAGTGGAAAATTGGGAAGCGGATTTTCTGAGTCGTCAGACATTACATCCGGGGGAGTGGGAACTCCATCCGGAAATCTTTGCCCAAATTACTCATCTGTGGGGCATTCCAGACATGGATCTGATGGCCTCTCGTCAGAACTTCAAGGTTCCTTGCTACGGGTCCAGATCCAGGGATCCCAAGGCGACTCTAGTAGATGCACTAGTAGCACCTTGGACCTTCAAACTAGCTTATGTATTCCCGCCGTTTCCTCTCATCCCCAGGCTGGTAGCCAGGATCAATCAGGAGAGGGCGTCGGTGATCTTGATAGCTCCTGCGTGGCCACGCAGGACTTGGTATGCAGATCTGGTGAATATGTCATCGGCTCCACCATGGAAGCTACCTTTGAGACGAGACCTTCTTGTTCAAGGTCCGTTCGAACATCCGAATCTGGTCTCACTCCAGCTGACTGCTTGGAGATTGAACGCTTGATCTTATCAAAACGAGGGTTCTCAGATTCTGTTATTGATACTCTTGTTCAGGCCAGAAAGCCTGTAACTAGAAAAATTTACCACAAAATATGGAAAAAATATATCTGTTGGTGTGAATCTAAAGGATTCCCTTGGGACAAGGTAAAGATTCCTAGGATTCTATCCTTTCTTCAAGGAGGATTGGAGAAAGGATTATCTGCAAGTTCCTTGAAGGGACAGATTTCTGCCTTGTCTGTGTTACTTCACAAAAAGCTGGCAGCTGTGCCAGATGTTCAAGCCTTTGTTCAGGCTCTGGTTAGAATCAAGCCTGTTTACAAACCTTTGACTCCTCCTTGGAGTCTCAACTTAGTTCTTTCAGTTCTTCAGGGGGTTCCGTTTGAACCCTTACATTCCGTTGATATTAAGTTATTATCTTGGAAAGTTTTGTTTTTGGTTGCAATTTCTTCTGCTAGAAGAGTTTCAGAGTTATCTGCTCTGCAGTGTTCTCCTCCTTATCTGGTGTTCCATGCAGATAAGGTGGTTTTACGTACTAAACCTGGTTTTCTTCCAAAAGTTGTTTCTAACAAAAACTTTAACCAGGAGATAGTCGTACCTTCTTTGTGTCCGAAACCAGTTTCGAAGAAGGAACGTTTGTTGCACAATTTGGATGTTGTTCGTGCTCTAAAATTCTATTTAGATGCTACAAAGGATTTTAGACAAAAATCTTCCTTGTTTGTTGTTTATTCTGGTAAAAGGAGAGGTCAAAAAGCAACTTCTACCTCTCTCTCTTTTTGGATTAAAAGCATCATCAGATTGGCTTACGAGACTGCCGGACGGCAGCCTCCTGAAAGAATCACAGCTCATTCCACTAGGGCTGTGGCTTCCACATGGGCCTTCAAGAACGAGGCTTCTGTTGATCAGATATGTAGGGCAGCGACTTGGTCTTCGCTGCACACTTTTACCAAATTTTACAAGTTTGATACTTTTGCTTCTTCTGAGGCTATTTTTGGGAGAAAGGTTTTGCAAGCCGTGGTGCCTTCCATTTAGGTGACCTGATTTGCTCCCTCCCTTCATCCGTGTCCTAAAGCTTTGGTATTGGTTCCCACAAGTAAGGATGACGCCGTGGACCGGACACACCTATGTTGGAGAAAACAGAATTTATGTTTACCTGATAAATTACTTTCTCCAACGGTGTGTCCGGTCCACGGCCCGCCCTGGTTTTTTAATCAGGTCTGATAATTTATTTTCTTTAACTACAGTCACCACGGTATCATATGGTTTCTCCTATGCAAATATTCCTCCTTAACGTCGGTCGAATGACTGGGGTAGGCGGAGCCTAGGAGGGATCATGTGACCAGCTTTGCTGGGCTCTTTGCCATTTCCTGTTGGGGAAGAGAATATCCCACAAGTAAGGATGACGCCGTGGACCGGACACACCGTTGGAGAAAGTAATTTATCAGGTAAACATAAATTCTGTTTTTTCATTTGAATATTTTACAAATTACTAACTAGTTAAAAAGACTGGCTTAGAACATTTTTTTTATAATTATGTAATTAAAGTGTTTATAATTATATAATTAAAGAAAAAAAACACAGTTACAGATAGCATTAAATATTTTCTTTGCAAATATGAAAAATTGTATTTTAAACATAGCATAAGTCATGTCTATTGTTCCCTGCTACTCTGGTCACAAATCTATTGCTCTGTTGCTATTGTCATTTATAGTGCTGCAGAATAAGAAATGCATTATATGAACAGATTGAGGAGTTTGCAAGAACAATAAATCCATAGTTTTCCTGAACAGCGTGACAATGCTTTCAAATCATCACTATATAGCTAATGGCAAAAAAAAGATATTGACAAAACAATTAGCAATGAAATGATGTCACCTAATTACAGCTCCTCAACCCGGTCATCAGTTATTTGGAATTTATAGAAAGTGGCACTGAGTCATGAAATAGATTGATATCTTTTCTGGATCCCACTTATCTCAACATAACCCAATATTGAAAATCCTGCAATATTTTCCATCATAATATTACACACAAATGCACTTTGTTTTCCCTATTCCTGTTACACATGTTTAGATCTAATGCTATTAAACCTTAAAAGGTTATTTTAGGATGCCAAATGAAGATAAATTAACTTATGCACTTTTTTTTGTCTATTGTAATGTAATTTGCTTATGTTGATTTAAATAACAACCACTTCACTTGGATGAATTATAACTTTATTTCAAATTAGCTGAACTACAAACATAAAAGGATACAGCACCATCAATGGTCATAAAATTACAAAATTACAACTTTCCTTAAATTGCAAACTGTAATCACATATAAAGGGCCAGATTACGTTTGGCACTGTAAATTATTTTGTTATTACAAGTTAAAAGTAAAAAAGTTGGCAACTGAGGGAAAGACTTTGGATACCATGACCGTGTTAATTTCTTCTCACCATAGACTCTATGGGGCCCGTTGTTAACACCCCAAAAACTAACAGTTATTGCTTGCGCACTAACCGACACTGCGTTAGACCAACTATGCTAAACCCAAAGTGAGCTAGAAATACTTGAAATTCCTATGTTTTTCATGTAGAAGAAAATGTTTTTAAATATATATCTGATTATCTTTAGTAAAATATATATCTATGCCTGTATATATATATATATATATATATATATATATATATAAAAAAAAATTATATGTGAAGAATATAGGAATTTCAAGTATTTCTATACAAAACACTTTAAAACACATTAAAATTATGTTTCAGTCAAAATATTTGACTGGCAAGAGCTCAAATGTGCCTCTATAAGTATATAGATGTTTATTATGTGTATATATGAATGTATATATGCACATACATATTTACACATATAAACACATTAATAAGAAAATATTTTTTTTTCACAATTATTAACTGGGGTCCTTGAATGTTTTTTATTTAAAAATTCATAATATACGAGGAATAATTTTCTTGGCTAAGTGTTGCACACAGCAGTCTAGATCCTACCTTACCCGCTTTGAGTAATCAAGTAAATGCGTTTAAAGAGAATTGACTATACCTCAAATGTAAATTGCACACTATAAACACAAAATATGAAAAGTTTTAATATTCAGCCTAGAGAGGGGCCAGTGATTATACATTTGGATACAGACTTTATTAAACAAAGGGGTTGATAACAATCCTGTAGAAACATCTATTAAATGGACACTGTACCCAAATTTTTTCTTTTGTGATTCAGATAGAGCATGCAATTGAAGCAACTTTCTAATATACACCTATTATCAAATTTTCTTCATTCTCTTGGTATGTTTATTTGAAAAGCAAGAATTTAAGTTTAGATGCCGGACCATTTTTGGTGAACAACCTGGGTTGTCCTTGCTGATTGGCCAGCACCAATAAACAATTGCTGTCCATGGTTCTGAACCACAAATTTGCTGGCTCCTCAGCTTAGATGCCTTCTTTTTCAAATAAAGATATCAAGAGAACGAAGAAAAATTGATAATGGAAGTAAATTAGAAAGTTGCTTAACCCCTTAATGACCACAGCACTTTTCCATTTTCTGTCCGTTTGGGACCAAGGCTATTTTTACATTTTTGCGGTGTTTGTGTTTCGCTGTAATTTTCCTCTTATTTACTGTACCCACACATATTATATATCGTTTTTCTCGCCATTAAATGGACTTTCTAAAGATACCATTATTTTCATCATATCTTATAATTTACTATAAAAAAATTATAAAATATGAGGAAAAAAAATGGAAAAAACACACTTTTTCTAACATTGATCCCCAAAATCTGTTACACATCTACAACCACCAAAAAACTCCCATGCTAAATAGTTTCTAAATTTTGTCCAGAGTTTAGAAATACCCAATTTTTACATGTTCTTTGCTTTTTTTGCAAGTTATAGGGCAATAAATACATGTAGCACTTTGCTATTTCCAAACCACTTTTTTTCAAAATTAGCGCTAGTTACATTGGGACACTGATATCTTTCAGGAATCCCTAAATATCCCCTGACATGTATATATTTTTTTTTAGAAGACATCCCAAAGTATTGATCTAGGCCCATTTTGGTATATTTCATGCCACCATTTCACCGCCAAATGCCATCAAATAAAAAAAATTGTTCACTTTTTCACAAATTTTTTCACAAACTTTAGGTTTCTCACTGAAATTATTTACAAACAACTTGTGCAATTATGGCATAAATGGTTGTAAATGCTTCTCTGGGATCCCCTTTGTTCAGAAATAGCAGACATATATGGCTTTGGCGTTGCTTTTTGGTAATTAGAAGGCCGCTAAATGCCACTGTGCACCACACGTGTATTATGCCCAGCAGTGAAGGGGTTAGTTAGGGAGCATGTAGGGAGCTTGTAGGGTTAATTTTAGCTTTAGTGTAGTGCAGTAGACAACCCCAAGTATTGATCTAGGCACATTTTGGTATATTTCATGCCACCATTTCACCGCCAAATGCGATCAAATTGAAAAAAACGCTACATTTTTCACAATTTTATGTTTCTCACTGAAATTATTTACTAACAGCTTGTGCAATTATGGCACACATGGTTGTAAATGCTTCTCTAGGATCCCCTTTGTTCAGAAATAGCAGACATATATGACTTTGGCGTTGCTTTTTGGTAATTAGAAGGCCGCTAAATGCTGCTGCGCATCACACGTGTATTATGGCTAGCAGTGAAGGGGTTAATTAGGTAGCTTATAAGGAGCTTGCAGGGTTAATTTTAGCTTTAGTGTAGAGATCAGCCTCCCACCTGACACATCACACCCCCTCCCAAACAGCTGTCTTCCCTCCCCCACCCCACAATTGTCCCCGCCATCTTAAGTACTGGCAGAAAGTCTGCCAGTACTAAAATAAAAGTTTTTTTTTTTTGTTTAAAAAATAATAATAATTCTGCTGTGTAGGACCCCCCCCCCTTAGCCCCAACCTCCCTGATCCCCCCCAAACAGCTCTCTACCCACCTCCTCTGCCTTATTGTGCACCATATTGGGTACTGGCAGCTGTCTGCCAGTACCCAGTTTGAAATCAAAAGTTTATTTTAAGATTTTCTGTAGTGTAGCTTACCCCCCTTAACACCCAACCCCCCACCCTCTCCCAGATCATTAATATTTTTTATTCCCACCCTCTCTCCCACTGAGTCTCACCTTGTGCCTCTTCCACTTCAATTCTAACTTTTGGGCAGTTTCACACGTGCACGCTCCCGTGCACGCTCCCGTGCACACGTGCACGCTCCCGTGCACATGTGCACGCTCCCGTGCACGCGCGCACGCTCCCGTGCACACGTGTGCACGCGCGCGCATGCGCGATCCCGCCCCCCTCCTCTACTGATGGCCTCCCTGGACACGCTCCCACCCACCAACGATCATAGCCGATGCAGAGAGGGCCACAGAGTGGCTCTCTCTGCATCGGACTGCTTAAAAAAGTTATTGCAGGATGCCTCTATATCGAGGCATCACTGCAATAACATGAAAGCAGCTGGAAGTGATCAGGATCGCTTCCACTGCTTTCAAAGACCAACGACGTGCAGGGTACGTCCTTGGTCGTTAAGGACATTTTTTTGGAGGACGTACCCTGCACGTCGTTGGTCATTAAGGGGTTAAAATTGCATCCACTATCTGAATCAAAAAAGAAAAAATTTGGGTACAGTGTCCCTTTAAGTGAATTTTCTCCAAAATTATCATTAAAATCTATGGGGAGTTTTTGTAGATAAGTCATCTGAAAACTTTTCATCAGGATTGTGATCAACCAAAAAGGTTGGTCAGTTATAATTAGTTTAGTAAAAAAATAAACAATGATCCCATTTTCTGCCCGTTCAGATATAAGGGCTTTAACATAAAGATACCTACATATACATGTCTACATGTCTAAATAAGCATATGTATTTATATATGTATTTATGTATATGTATTTATATAAATATATATATATAAACATACATACATGTTCATATGTTTGTACGTATGTATTTATATGTATATATATATTTACAGACATATATACGCATATAAAGCCCATTCATATATATGTATACACACACACATATATATTTATGTGCACTGGAGCCCTTTGCCATCAAGTAGCTGAAAATATGTAAAATCATATTTATGCAATATTCATATTTAATAAAGTGTTTAACTGTACTGTAAATATTTCACATTCCAATGTTCTTCACATAGGGCAATATGTTTATGTATTTAAAAAAAATAAATAAATATATATACAGTATATAAATTAATATATAGGTATAGATATATATATATATATATCTGTATATATATATATATATTGTTTCTTTTTCTTTACCATCATTCATATATATATATATATATATATATATATATATATATATATATATATATATATATATATATATATGTATATATATATATATATATATATATATATATATATATATATATATATATATATATATATACAGTAAGATAGAACTGGATCCAACGGACGGCCTCCATTGTTTAGTAAGATCCTGTCACGCTCAGCTGCTGGGAAGCTCTGCAGTCCTCTCTGTGTGCTTGATTGACAGGTGTCTGAGCCACCCCTTCCTGATGATTTCACAACCAGGCTATTTATTCTGGGCTTCCTGTTTCTCCAGTGCCCGTTTGTTTGTTAACTTTGTGGCTTCTGATAGGATTTCGCTGAGGAATCTCTCTAACTGCTGCTTTTCTGTTGCCAATCTCTTCAAGGACTTACTATGCTGGATTAACCTTCAACCTCCTGATTACCTGTCTCCAAACAATGCAAGTACTGTTTGTTTTGTGAAACTTTCAAACTTCCTGTTTTCCTGCTGCAAAACCTGCTTATTCAGACTACTCTGTGTATGGCCAAACTATTCAAATACTGTTATTTCTGTGAAACCTTCAATCTGCATGTTTACCTGTTTCCAAACTCTGCAAATACAATTATTCAGTGTAAACCTTCAAACTGCTTGATATCCTGTTGCCAATTTCAACAAGTACTGTTTAATCAGTGTTAACCTTCAAACTACCAGCTTACCAGTTGCTATCTCTGCAAGTTCTGACAACACAGTGTTAACCTTCAAACTACCTGATTACATGTTGTTAATTCTGCAAGTTCTGACTACACAGTGTTTACTCTCAAACTGCCTGATTACCTGTTGCATACTCTGCAAAGACTGTCTACACAGTGTTAACTCTCAAACTGCCTGATTACCTGTTGCATACTCTGCAAAGACTGTCTACTCAGTGTTAACCCTCAAACTGCCTGATTACCTGTTGCATACTCTGCAAAGACTGTCTACACAGTGTTAACCTTCAGACTGCCTGATAACAAATGACTTACTCCTGCATTATTAACTGTTTCCTGTTTTACCCTTCTTCTGTCTGAGTATAAGTGGACTATCCCTGCTCTCCTGATTCTGTGGAAGACATTTCCTGAAACCAGTTCCTTATTCAGAAGTGTATCTGGCTGATATCATGAATTATTTTGGCACAGGCTAACCCTGCTCCATATCGTGAGTACTTTGTTTTTTGGAGGTTGTCGTGGGGTCACTTCCTGGATTAAACTCAGAGTGCAAGGGTGTTGTTTACGTTCGCCCTAGCGAACTGAAACAATCCAAGAACAGCCGGCACACAGGAATTTTTCAAAGATCTGATTTATTTGGTAAGTGAAAAACCAGACGTTTCGGCTCTACCGTGATCCTTTTTCAATGGTATACAGACCGGATAATGCAATCCCCAAACCACACACCTTAAATACCCACCCATATCCTAGTGACCGCCAATCAGCATGCACGGCTGGGCCGCTCCTTCCCGCACGTAATCATCATACCTGAGCATTCAATTACAGCTGATTCCACGCAGACGCGTCATGACGTCATCACGCCTCACCGCGCTGTATGGAAATGACTGTGTCTCAGGTAACCAAGGGAACACCGGGTAAACAAATACCTCCTGTCACCATGGAAATGTGTGAAACAGGAGCGTATACAGCCAGGCACCCGATGGGCACATTTAATAAGTGATAATATTATAACATCAATGGGCCATGAGTGAATGCCCAATGTAAACACAACAGTGATAACTATTTACAATGGAAAAAATGGTATCTACATATTGAATACAGGGTAATTAAACACATTCTTAAGAATAGTGTCTTCTTGAAACGCTACATAAACCAAAGCTTAAACAAACGGCACAGCCCTCTATACCCAACACGGTATCAAGGCATGTGGGATGTAGCAAAGAAACCAATTTAATATTAAATGTTATAGTTGTATTAGCATCATACACTAGAGGAGTAGGTAGAAACACATCATAACAGGATGACTCCCTTGGTGTCCATATTTATTTATAGCAACAGCCACAGTCTATATTGGCATTAAGTCCCCGAGGTGCTACTGTATCCAGGGTGAAGATCCACCGGGCTTCCATCCTCAGTAGTGCTCGGCCTCTGTCACCACCCTGCCTGTGGCGAGGGACATGGTCAATCAGTATTACCCGTAATGAGGCGACATTATGGCCCGCTTCCGCAAAGTGGCGTGCCACCGGCTGTTCCGACCGTCCCTTGTCAATGGCCTGACGGATGGCTGTCTTGGGATTGGCCAGACGTTCTTTGAACAGTGTCACTGTTTTGCAAATATAATATTTGGAACAAGGACAAATAATGGCATAAACCACAAACTCCGAAGAACAGGTGAGTCTGTGCTTAATTTTGTATCGCTTATTATTGTGGGGATGTTGAAAGGTGGTCCCAGCCAAAAGATTATTACATGTAACACAACTGCCACATCTGTAGCATCCTGGTTTGCCTCTGGTCAACCACATCTGTTTCTCATAACAGTGTGTTGGGTCACTTAGTACCAATAGATCCCTAAGGTTACTCGCCCGTTTATATACCACCCTTGGTTCTGGCGTATCCATAAAGGGAAGGCTTGTGTCCTTAGACAGCATTAACCAGTTCTTTTTGATCACATTCTGTACCAACTTAGACCCCGGGGTGTAAGTTGTTATGAGGTTCAGCTGCTTAGGTTGTTCATTCCTAATTCTTTTGGTGGTAGCTGAGTCTTGGGTTAGACCCCTTGCCTTACAGCATTGTTGTTCTATAAGCGTAGGTGGATAGCCCCTCTCCAGAAATGTTTCAGACATCTCCGCAATCTGTTTCTCCTTACGGGAGTCATCCGTGTTATTGTGGACGACCCGAAGGAGTTGAGAGGAACTGACACCATCCCTTTGGAATTTGGGGTGAAAGCTATGATAATGAAGAATGGAATTTTTATCTGTCGGTTTCTTAAAAAGAGTTGTTTCTAGCTTATATCCATTCATAGTTTCTACCCTGAATATTTCCAAATCCAAAAAGTGGATTTTATCCCTGCTGTGTTCAATTTTAAATCTGATGGTTGAATCAAGAGAGTTCAATTCATCAATCCATTTAACAAGACTTTCAGATGTGTCACTTATTAAATGTGCCCATCGGGTGCCTGGCTGTATATGCTCCTGTTTCACGCATTTCCATGGTGACCGGAGGTATTTGTTTACCCGGTGTTCCCTTGGTTACCTGAGACACAGTCATTTCCATACAGCGCGGTGAGGCGTGATGACGTCATGACGCATCTGCGTGGAATCAGCTGTAATTGAATGCTCAGGTATGATAATTACGTGCGGGAAGGAGCGGCCCAGCCGTGCATGCTGATTGGCGGTCACTAGGATTTTGATGGGTATTTAAGGTGTGTGGTTTGGGGATTGCATTATCCGGTCTGTATACCATTGAAAAAGGCTCACGGTAGAGCCGAAACGTCTGGTTTTTCACTTACCAAATAAATCGGATCTTTGAAAAATTCCTGTGTGCTGTTCTTGGATCTTACTAAACAATGGAGGCCGTCCGTTGGATCCAGTTCTATCTTACTGAATGTACTTTTCTCTGCTGAGCACCAGGTGGATGCTAAATTGGCGAGTGCCGTTTCCCACAACCTACTTGTATTCACATTATTTTGAAACGTTCACCCAACTATTTATTGCTCTATTGCTACATTGACATTTGCTGTTATATTTGTGGATAATACTCAGGACCTGCTCAGTTATTGTTAACAGGGGACTTTCTCTGTCTTCACGAAGTTGCATTGGTATGGAAACATCAAACACTACTCAGGAGGTGTCCACTAGTGAAGATCCATACGGACATATAGAAGACTTTGCCTTCACTGAGGCAGATGCAGCCCACATTCGCTGTGAGGCAGACCTGCAGGAGTTAGAGGAAACGAGAGGTGAGACACCTAATAATATTTATCACAAGCTTTTACATCTTGAAAAGAAAGAAGTAGATTTCCATCTGGATGCGGTATATTTATCGAAATACCACAAATTGAAATTTATACCTAGAGGGTTTAGGGTAAAAAATATCCCCACCTTGGGTAGAAATAATATTGATTTTTGTAGGAGATGGTGTGGTATTTTAAGTAAATGTTCCCATGACCTTATGCTGTTGGTAATAGAGGAGGTTTCTAAGCTTAAATTAAATGTTAGAAAAGAAATTGACTAAGTAAAAAATCTCTACTGACTGTTCTCACATCTGACACCACCACTGACTGGACCACTAAACTTAAGACCCAAATTGATAAGTATAAACAAGATCTCCTGACCTTTAAAAACAAAAAATTTGTGACTGTTGAAAACGATTACAGAGAAAAAAAGGTATACAGCTGGCTGTTTGGAAGGGACAATATTTGGACTGGACGTAGGAGACAGCCCTTTAATAAAAACCAATGTATTAACCTTACTACAGTGGACAGCAGCGGGGGTGACTCCTCAGAAGGTGAGAACCAGACCCCCAGTGTTAGTACACACAGTGGGGTAACTACACGTTCTGCTCAAAAGCCCCCTTTAGCCGTTGGCCCAGAGGTGGAAACCTCAGGAGGGGGAGGGGCAAGACGAAAAAATCAACAGCGTCAGAAAAAAACACAATAGTCTATAATTTAAGCAAACGCCCCCTCACTTGTGACGAAATAAAAATATTGAACAAAGGTTTATCCTTTGTACCAACCCCACGCTGTGATCTATTTGACCTGCTGGTTGATATGGGGAGATTCCAAAGACAATTAAAGCTCAAAGATTTCTTTAACGACAAAGGGGAATATACCCATAAACCTTTTAAAATGAAAAGCACATTTGAACCCATTAACACCCACTCATCAATAAAAACGTTTTATCAGATTTGTACCACTTCCCTTATAGAATCACATAAGAACCTACCTATGTCTAGGGATAACCTGACAGGTGGTGAGAGGCGGGCCATCAGATCCTTGTCTACTGACAGGGACATAGTCATTAGGCCAGCGGACAAGGGTGGTGCCACTGTGATACTTGATTATTCACAGTACAGAGGGGAGGCGTTCAAACAGCTACATGATATTGACACATATCGTCCACTCCAATCTAATCCTACATTACTTTTTAAAAAAGAAATTGATGCGTTCCTAGGGATGGCCTATCAGGCAGGTGTTATTAATGATGATGTATTGGGATTTCTTACGGTAGATCATCCGATTTGCCCAATACTCTATCTACTACCAAAGATACACAAATTGCTTGAGGACCCACCTGGCAGACCTATTGTCTCTGCCAGGGGGTCACTCATGCAACCATTGGCAGAGTTTATTGATTTCTACCTTCAGCCAGTAGTACAGAATACACCAGCACATTTGAAGGACTCCTCTGAATTAATTAAACTACTGAAAGGTGTAGATGACTTGACCTCAAATGACATTCTAGTCACCATGGATATAGTAAGTCTATACACTGTGATCCCTCATGCCCATGGAATTGACATGGTAAGACAAATTCTGACTGACAACTACCTGTATACGGGCCCCCCTATTGAATTTCTTCTGCATTTGTTGGAGTTCTGTCTGGAGAAAAATTACTTCCGGTTTGAGGATAAATATTTTTTAAGGATTATGGGCACAGCGATGGGGTCAAATATGGCCCCATCCTATGCCAATATCTATATGGCAATGTATGAGGAAAATAATGTCCTCTCCAGGCAGAACCCCATCAAATTATACCGACGGTATATAGATGATGTCTTTTTAATTTGGAGTGACACATCTGAAAGTCTTGTTAAATGGATTGATGAATTGAACTCTCTTGATTCAACCATCAGATTTAAAATGGAACACAGCAGGGATAAAATCCACTTTTTGGATTTGGAAATATTCAGGGTAGAAACTATGAATGGATATAAGCTAGAAACAACTCTTTTTAAGAAACCGACAGATACAAATTCCATTCTTCATTATCAGAGCTTTCACCCCAAATTCCAAAGGGATGGTGTCAGTTCCTCTCAACTCCTGCGGGTCGTCCGCAATAACACGGATGACTCCCGTAAGGAGAAACAGATTGCGGAGATGTCTGAAACATTTCTGGAGAGGGGCTATCCACCTACGCTTATAGAACAACAATGCTGTAAGGCAAGGGGTCTAACCCAAGACTCAGCTACCACCAAAAGAATTAGGAATGAACAACCTAAGCGGCTGAACCTCATAACAACTTACACCCCGGGATCTAAGTTGGTACAGAATGTGATCAAAAAGAACTGGTTAATGCTGTCTAATGGTCCATGGTGACCGGAGGTATTTGTTTACCCGGTGTTTCCTTGGTTACCTGAGACACAGTCATTTCCATACAGCGCAGTGAGGCGTGATGACGTCATGACGCATCTGCGTGGAATCAGCTGTAATTGAATGCTCAGGTATGATGATTACGTGGGGGAAGGAGCGGCCCAGCCGTGCATGCTGATTGGCGGTCACTAGGATATGGGTGGGTATTTAAGGTGTGTGGTTTGGAGATTGCATTATCCGGTCTGTATACCATTGAAAAAGGCTCACGGTAGAGCCGAAACGTCTGGTTTTTCATTTACCAAATAAATAGGATCTTTGAAAAATTCCTGTGTGCCGGCTGTTCTTGGATCTTACTAAACAACGGAGGCCGTCCGTTGGATCCAGTTCTATCTTACTGAATGTACTTTTCTCTGTTGAGCACCAGGTGGATGCTAAATTGGCGAGTGCCGTTTCCCACAACCTACCTATATATATATATATTTATTTGTGAATAAAAAGAAAATATTCTTCTATGTGAAGAACATTGGAATTGGAAATATTCATATTTCATGTTGGGTTAGTGCACTTGGTTAAATATGATCAGGTTTGTGCGCAAGTAAGGGTGTTCGTTCGTCCCCCAACTTTTAGTGCAACATTAAAGTCAATGGGGGAGTTCTTCTATGTGAAGAGCATAGGAATGTGAAATATTCATGTTTCATGTTGGGTTAGTGCACTTGGTTAAACTTGATCAGGTGCCCAAATGAAGGGTGTTAGATCCCACCCACCCCTACTTTTCGGGTACAATTAAAGTCTATTGGGAAATTTGCCAGTCACAATATTTAAACTTTGGCTTTTTGCGTGCGTGGTTTAGCACAAGACAGCAAAAACTTTTTACTTTCAACTTGTAATACATACGCTACCCTACATGTGCAAATGCATCCGTTTAGCAAAGTTAAAGGGACAGCCAAATCAAAAAATCGTATTGTTTAAAAAGATAGATAATCCCTTTATTACCCATTCCCTAGTTTTGCACAACCAACATGGTAATATTAATATACTTTTTACATCCGTGATTACCCTGTATCTAAGCCTTTTCTGACAGCCCCCTGATCACATGACTTTTTATATTTTATCCATTTTATCCAATTAGTTCAGTGTCTGTCACAGCCACGGGCATGAGCACAATGTTATCTATATGGCTCACATGAACTAGCACTCCCCTATTGTGAAAAGCTAATAAAAAAGCATGTGCTAAACCTGTCTGTAGTGGCTTAGAAACAGGCAAAAATGTAGAGGTTTAAAGGTTATGAAGTATATTAATATAACAATGTTGGTTGTGCAAAGTTGGGGAATGGGTAGTAAAGTTGTTATCTATCTTTTCAAACAATAACAATTTTGCTGTTGACTGTCCCTTAAATACACGTGCAGGATAGCAAACTACCGCTCCACTCATAATCTAGCCCATTGTTTATAGCAATCTTATACATTGTTGCAAACTGCTGCCATAGGCCTAGATTTGGAGTTTGGCGGTAGCCGTGAAAACCAGCGTTAGAGGCTCCTAACGCTGGTTTTAGGCTACCTCCGGTATTTGGAGTCACTCAAAAAAGGGTCTAACGCTCACTTTTCAGCCGCGACTTTTCCATACCGCAGATCCCCTTACGTCAATTGCGTATCCTATCTTTTCAATGGGATTTTTCTAACTCCGGTATTTAGAGTCGTGTCTGAAGTGAGCATTAGAATTCTAACGACAAAACTCCAGCCGCAGAAAAAAGTCAGAAGTTAAGAGCTTTCTGGGCTAGCGCCGGTTCATAAAGCTCTTAACTACTGTACTCTAAAGTACACTAACACCCATAAACTACCTATGTACCCCTAAACCGAGGCCCCCCACATCGCCGCCACTCGATTAAATTTTTTTAACACCTAATCTGCCGACCGCCACCTACGTTATCCTTATGTACCCCTAATCTGCTGCCCCTAACACCGCCGACCCCTATATTATATTTATTAACCCCTAACCTGCCCCCCACAACGTCGCAGCCAGCTACCTACAATAATTAACCCCTAATCTGCCGACCGCAAAGCGCCGCTACTTAAGTTATCCTTATGTACCCCTAATCTGCTGCCCCTAACACCGCCGACCCCTATATTATATTTATTAACCCCTAATCTGCCCCCCTCAACGTCGCCTCCACCTGCCTACACTTATTAACCCCTAATCTGCCGAGCGGACCGCATCGCTACTATAATAAAGTTATTAACCCCTAATCCGCCTCACTAACCCTATAATAAATAGTATTAACCCCTAATCTGCCCTCCCTAACATCGCCGACACCTAACTTCAATTATTAACCCCTAATCTGCCGACCGGAGCTCACCGCTATTCTAATAAATGTATTAACCCCTAAAGCTAAGTCTAACCCTAACACTAACAACCCCCTAACTTAAATATAATTTAAATCTAACGAAATTAATTAACTCTTATTAAATAAATTATTCCTATTTAAAGCTAAATACTTACCTGTAAAATAAATCCTTATATAGCTACAATATAAATTATAATTATATTATAGCTATTTTAGGATTAATATTTATTTTACAGGTAACTTTGTATTTATTTTAACCAGGTACAATAGCTATTAAATAGTTAAGAACTATTTAATAGCTAAAATAGTTAAAATAATTACAAAATTACCTGTAAAATAAATTCTAACCTAAGTTACAATTAAACCTAACACTATACTATCATTAAATTAATTAAATAAAATACCTACAATTACCTACAGTTAAACCTAACACTACACTATCAATACATTAATTAAATACAATACCTACACCTACAAATAACTACAATGAAATAAACTAACTAAAGTACAAAAAATAAAAAAGAACTAAGTTACAAAAAAATAAAAAAATATTTACAAACATAAGAAAAATATTACAACAATTTTAAACTAATTACACCTACTCTAAGCCCCCTAATAAAATAACAAAGACCCCCAAAATAAAAAATGCCCTACCCTATTCTAAATTACTAAAGTTCAAAGCTATTTTACCTTACCAGCCCTGAACAGGGCCCTTTGCGGGGCATGCCCCAAGGAGTTCAGCTCTTTTGCCTGTAAAAAAAAACATACAATACCCCCCCCCCTAACATTACAACCCACCACCCACATACCCCTAATCTAACCCAAACCCCCCTTAAATAAACCTAACACTAAGCCCCTGAAGATCATCCTACCTTGTCTTCACCTCACCGGGTATCACTGATCGGTCCTGGCTCCAAAATCTTCATCCAACCCAAGCGGGGGCTGGCGATCCATCATCCGGTGGCTGAAGAGGTCCAGAAGAGGCTCCAAAGTCTTCATCCTATCCGGGAAGAAGAGTAGATCCGGACCGGCAACCATCATCTTCCAAGCGGCATCTTCTATCTTCATCCGATGAGGACCGGCTCCATCCTGAAGACCTCCACCGCGGACCCATCTTCATCCGGCGACGTCCAACTGAAGAATGATGGTTCCTTTAAGGGACGTCATCCAAGATGGCGTCCCTCGAATTCCGATTGGCTGATAGGATTCTATCAGCCAATCGGAATTAAGGTAGGAATATTCTGATTGGCTGATGGAATCAGCCAATCAGAATCAAGTTCAATCCGATTGGCTGATCCAATCAGCCAATCAGATTGAGCTTGCATTCTATTGGCTGTTCCGATCAGCCAATAGAATGCAAGCTCAATCTGATTGGCTGATTGGATCAGCCAATCGGATTGATCTTGATTCTGATTGGCTGATTCCATCAGCCAATCAGAATATTCCTACCTTAATTCCGATTGGCTGATAGAATCCTATCAGCCAATCGGAATTCGAGGGACGCCATCTTGGATGACGTCCCTTAAAGGAACCATCATTCTTCAGTTGGACGTCGCCGGATGAAGATGGGTCCGCGGTGGAGGTCTTCAGGATGGAGCGGTCCTCATCGGATGAAGATAGAAGATGCCGCTTGGAAGATGATGGTTGCCGGTCCGGATCTACTCTTCTTCCCGGATAGGATGAAGACTTTGGAGCCTCTTCTGGACCTCTTCAGCCACCGGATGATGGATCGCCAGCCCCCGCTTGGGTTGGATGAAGATTTTGGAGCCAGGACCGATCGGTGATACCCGGTGAGGTGAAGACAAGGTAGGATGATCTTCAGGGGCTTAGTGTTAGGTTTATTTAAGGGGGGTTTGGGTTTGATTAGGGGTATGTGGGTAGTGGGTTGTAATGTTGGGGGGGGGGTATTGTATGTTTTTTTTTACAGGCAAAAGAGCTGAACTTCTTGGGGCATGCCCCGCAAAGGGCCCTGTTCAGGGCTGGTAAGGTAAAAGAGCTTTGAACTTTAGTAATTTAGAATAGGGTAGGGCATTTTTTACTTTTGGGGGTCTTTGTTATTTTATTAGGGGGCTTAGAGTAGGTGTAATTAGTTTAAAATTGTTGTAATATTTTTCTTATGTTTGTAAATATTTTTTTATTTTTTGTAACTTAGTTCTTTTTTATTTTTTGTACTTTAGTTAGTTTATTTCATTGTAGTTATTTGTAGGTATTGTATTTAATTAATGTATTGATAGTGTAGTGTTAGGTTTAATTGTAGGTAATTGTAGGTATTTTATTTAATTAATTTAATGATAGTATAGTGTTAGGTTTAATTGTAACTTAGGTTAGGATTTATTTTACAGGTAATTTTGTAATTATTTTAACTATTTTAGCTATTAAATAGTTCTTAACTATTTAATAGCTATTGTACCTGGTTAAAATAAATACAAAGTTACCTGTAAAATAAATATTAATCCTAAAATAGCTATAATATAATTATAATTTATATTGTAGCTATATTAGGATTTATTTTACAGGTAAGTATTTTGCTTTAAATAGGAATAATTTATTTAATAAGAGTTAATTAATTTCGTTAGATTTAAATTATATTTAAGTTAGGGGGGTGTTAGTGTTAGGGTTAGACTTAGCTTTAGGGGTTAATACATTTATTAGAATAGCGGTGAGCTCCGGTCGGCAGATTAGGGGTTAATAATTGAAGTTAGGTGTCGGCGATGTTAGGGAGGGCAGATTAGGGGTTAATACTATTTATTATAGGGTTAGTGAGGCGGATTAGGGGCTAATAATTTTATTATGATAGCGGTGCGGTCCGCTCAGCAGATTAGGGGTTAATAAGTGTAGGCAGGTGGAGGCGACGTTGTGGGGGGCAGAATAGGGGATAATAAATATAATATAGGGGTCGGCGGTGTTAGGGGCAGCAGATTAGGGGTACATAAGGATAATGTAAGTAGCGGCGGTTTACGGAGCGGCAGATTAGGGGTTAAAAATAATATGCAGGGGTCAGTGATAGCTGGGGCGGCAGATTAGGGGTTAATAAGTGTAAGGCTAGGGGTGTTTAGACTCGGGGTACATGTTAGGGTGTTAGGTGCAGACGTAGGAAGTGTTTCCCCATAGCAAACAATGGGGCTGCGTTAGGAGCTGAACGCAGCTTTTTTGCAGGTGTTAGGATTTTTTTTCAGCTCAAACAGCCCCATTGTTTCCTATGGGGGAATCGTGCACGAGCACGTTTTTGAGGCTGGCCGCGTTCTTAAGCAACTCTGGTATCGAGAGTTGAAGCTGCGTTAAATATGCTCTACGCTCCTTTTTTGGAGCCTAACGCTGACATTATATGGACTCTCAATACCAGAGTTATTTTTATGGTGCGGCCAGAAAAAAGCCAGCGTTAGCTACGCAGGTCCTTACCGACAAAACTCTAAATCTAGCCGATAGACTGCTAAAGACATGCACACGCTCCTAAGCTCTTATCAGCCTGTCTCGCCTTAACTTTTTAACAAAAGAAAAAAAAGAACAAAGCAAATTTGCTAAAAGAAGTTATTTGGAAATGTGATTAAAATTGCATGCTCTATCTAAAACATGAACATTTAATTTTGACTTAATTGTCCCTTTAACTAAAATATCCAGAAAGAGTTGTGTCAATTACTCCAGAGCTACTGGTTATTACAGTTAACATATTTACATGTTTCTAAGGAGTTATTAAGCTGCTAGATATTCTAAATATCTTTTTGAAGCAACTTTCTGAGCAGGGTCTAAGGGCTCTATGTACAAAGCAGCGTAAGCTGCTTCAAAGTCCTTGCGGGGCAGGTTTGCACATGCGAGCCTGCTTACTGCAATGTAAGAAGCAGCGGTCATTAGACAGCTGCTTCTTAAACTCTTTGCCACCTCTGAGGTGGTGAAGAGAAATCACTGAGAGCTCGCTCTCAGTGATTAACAGTCCCTTCTCTTGCGTGATTGGTCACATGAGTGAAGGGGTGGGCATCACACACTCATCAGAGTGTGTAATGATGCATACAAGCCAGTGGATCCCCTTCCTGTATGCAGCAAAGGCATGTGACCAACTTCTCAAGTTGAGAAGCTTGTCCACACACCATTTAGTACATGGGGCCCAAAGTCTTTATTCTTTAGCTACAATAGCTAAATTAGCACAATTTATTTTTTAAGAAGAAAGCATTCATGCTGCAGTTCATTCAGTGAGTATTTTAACATGTAAGGGTAATTGAATTGCTAAAATAAGATATCCAGCCAAGTTACCACCATCTATTATAAATTTAAATTGGAAGAGAAATTGTCCAGCTTGCCTCTTACCTAAACCTATAATACTGCTTTATAACTACCAGTCAATGGCTATGAAGTAGTTTTTTTGGGGGAACCACTTGACCTGATAGCCCACTATTGGTGGGGGAAATACTATATACCTAGCTAAAGCCCTGCTAAGTAAGTTGGAGCAAGATTTGGGAGTTTTCCCTCAGTTTATCGTATGAACTACTACTACCTAGTCACGAGGTGATGTGAACATGGAGGACTCACACATAGATATATTAGCCCTTTTTGAAGAATATGACCGCAATCTGTTAAATAGATTTGACCGGCTCAAATCGAGCATTAGAACCTCAAGTGCAAAAGGAGGAGATAATGAGCCTACTGTGGTTCCTTTTATAGATGAAAGCCCTACCCGAGAGAATGCCGCCAGACATCCAGTATCGGATGTAGAATCACCCAGGACCCAGAGAGGGATGAGTACAAAACTGCCAAATTGGTGCGGTGTAGCACTGCTGGGAAGAAGTCCTCACTCGTCTGTGAATCCGAAGGTCTGTCTGCAGCTGGATGCTAGCGGGAACTCCTTGCTTCCCTTTGTCACCTTCTAAGGGGTTGCTGTTGGCTCTTTGGAGGCCGGGGGTAGCATACGAGATGAGATGGTAACGGGGGAGAATTTCCATGCTCAGCCTGCCCTGAAGGCGTTGAGACACTTCCCATCTCATAATAATACTGCCAGGTCTCTAATTAGAGGAGCGGCCATCTGGCTGGTTACGTGGACTCACCCTGGTGACTCATCTGCGAATAAAGCCGATCAGGTCTATCAAAATCCCTATGTCTTCTCAGCTGTCCAGACTGGAATAGGGTAATTGCACATAGCCCTGGCCTATGGGTACCTGCAGATACGGCAGCGGTGAGATTTTTCGGAACTATGCGGCTCTGAATATGAGAAAGTTGTTGTGGGACAATTGTATAAGAGACCTTTAATACTGAGACTTTGGGGGTTAAAGCCTAATTGCCCCACATATATATAGCTTTGAAGCACCTAACATAGTTTCATTTAGCTCTTATTCATCTGTTTATATATGATAGAATGTTTGTTTTAGTTTATCCTCACTTACAGTATGTGTTTGGGTTGTTTCAGCAAGCACCTAATAATGAGAGTCTTTAAGTGTTCGTTCTACACGTGTATGCGATTTTCTAGAGCTGTGAGTAGGACCGTACATGTCATTCCCCTGGCAAGTTACAATGTATGCTATTCTATCTCAGTTCTCGTTATACATTAGATCCAGCACAGCTTGCAGCAAGAGTGTAATATTCTTTAGTACCCAAACAATATAGTATGTGCTCCTAAATTACTGCAGTTCCTCTCTTATGTGTAGAGCTAAAGGAAATCTTGTGTGTACTGTGTTCCCTAGCACTTTATATCACAATATTACGTGTTCCTGCCCTTTAATATATCTTGTGTTATAGGAAATTATCTGTTTTTGTATGTATGGGCCATCTCTCTCATGTATGTGTGAAAGTGTGAATGCATTATTACTGGCTACTGTGGGGATCTGTGCTGCGTAGTCTTGACTTGAATGAGTATTCCTTTCCATGCTTGGCTCTGACAATTTATGGATGTCTGATTATCCATCTATGGGTTATTCATGAGTTAATTCAGTGAATCATCCTATATTATTAGAGAGATATTGAGCCCAACATTCTAGGAGCCTTTATTATGTAAATTTTGAGAACTCCTGGCTTTTGAATCCGCCCTCCCCCCCCCCTCATTGTGTGGTAAGGGATAATTAGTTTATTCTCCATACTCCCTCTTTGGCAGAGTTATGTAGTCTCTGCCCTGTTCGGGGAGCCTTGTTTTAGTTTGTACCTATGTGTCTATAAAATAGGTTCTCTGGATCTTAATACTGAGAGGTTCAGCATGGCTATTCCTGTGTGTCCCACTGTCTACAGCTTGTTTATCCCTGTAGATAAGATATAACTGTTAGCTCAATATACAGGGAGTGCAGAATTATTAGGCAAATTAGTATTTTGACCACATCATCCTCTTTATGCATGTTGTCTTACTCCAAGCTGTATAGGCTCGAAAGCCTACTACCAATTAAGCATATTAGGTGATGTGCATCTCTGTAATGAGAAGGGGTGTGGTCTAATGACATCAACACCCTATATCAGGTGTGCATAATTATTAGGCAACTTCCTTTCCTTTGGCAAAATGGGTCAAAAGAAGGACTTGACAGGCTCAGAAAAGTCAAAAATAGTGAGATATCTTGCAGAGGGATGCAGCACTCTTAAAATTGCAAAGCTTCTGAAGCGTGATCATCGAATAATCAAGCGTTTCATTCAAAATAGTCAACAGGGTCGCAAGAAGCATGTGGAAAAACCAAGGTGCAAAATAACTGCCCATGAACTGTGAAAAGTCAAGCGTGCAGCTGCCAAGATGCCACTTGCCACCAGTTTGGCCATATTTCAGAGCTGCAACATCACTGAAGTGCCCAAAAGCACAAGGTGTGCAATACTCAGAGACATGGCCAAGGTAAGAAAGGCTGAAAGACGACCACCACTGAACAAGACACACAAGCTGAAACGTCAAGACTGGGCCAAGAAATATCTCAAGACTGATTTTTCTAAGGTTTTATGGACTGATGAAATGAGAGTGAGTCTTGATGGGCCAGATGGATGGGCCCGTGGCTGGATTAGTAAAGGGCAGAGAGCTCCAGTCCGACTCAGACACCAGCAAGGGGGAGGTGGAGTACTGGTTTGGGCTGGTATCATCAAAGATGAGCTTGTGGGGCCTTTTCGGGTTGAGGATGGAGTCAAGCTCAACTCCCAGTCCTACTGCCAGTTTCTGGAAGACACCTTCTTCAAGCAGTGGTACAGGAAGAATTCTGCATCCTTCAAGAAAAACATGATTTTCATGCAGGACAATGCTCCATCACAAGCGTCCAAGTACTCCACAGCGTGGCTGGCAAGAAAGGGTATAAAAGAAGAAAATCTAATGACATGGCCTCCTTGTTCACCTGATCCGAACCCCATTGAGAACCTGTGGTCCATCATCAAATGTGAGATTTACAAGGAGGGAAAACAGTACACCTCTCTGAACAGTGTCTGGGAGGCTGTGGTTGCTGCTGCACGCAATGTTGATGGTGAACACATCAAAACACTGACAGAATCCATGGATGGCAGGCTTTTGAGTGTCCTTGCAAAGAAAAGTGGCTATATTGGTCACTGATTTGTTTTTGTTTTGTTTTTGAATGTCAGAAATGTATATTTGTGAATGTTGAGATGTTATATTGGTTTCACTGGTAAAAATAAATAATTGAAATGGGTATATATTTGTTTTTTGTTAAGTTGCCTAATAATTATGCACAGTAATAGTCACCTGCACACACAGATATCCCCCTAAAATAGCTATAACTAAAAACAAACTAAAAACTACTTCCAAAACTATTCAGCTTTGATATTAATGAGTTTTTTGGGTTCATTGAGAACATGGTTGTTGTTCAATAATAAAATTAATCCTCAAAAATACAACTTGCCTAATAATTCTGCACTCCCTGTAATTCCAATAAGTGTGTTTTAATTTGCGATGTGTTGTTTGTGGTTCAAGAGTCATAGGTGTGGTTAATATACTTATCTCGCAAGTACTTCTGAGAGTTGGAGCTTGTTGATAGACCTGTTTGATATGGGTGGCAAGGTGGTATTCTATTAGACATGACTATTGTGGGGGGTATACTTACTCCTCAAATACGAGCTTTTACCAGACTTGCCAAGATTTATACTCCCAGAATAATTTAATAACTCCTAGCTGTAGCTACTCTTATAGTGACTACTACCAAGGCTGATACTGCCTTTAGATTATATCAGAGCCATGTAATCCTGATTACCTTACGTGTCAGGCTAGTATACTAATCCTGTGGACCTGCATCCTTTATTTTTAGTTTCTCTGCTCCTGTGACAATCAGAATAACGTGTACAGTTATATCCTTATACATATTAGCACTCAGTCTTATCTGGGATGTTATCCATGTATTCTTATTTTTTCTGGCACAGTGGTGATTACTTATATACTCTAACGATGTTATGTTTCTTCTATGACCTCCTTCAATCTTAGTTTCAGTTTACTGGGCCTACCCATGGCCCTGGAAGATATGTGAAGGAATATTCTGAGTGTAAGCCCAAAAGGGGCTTATACTACCCAAAAATCCTCTAATTGGTAACTTATATTCATTGGGGTTCTAAAGTGACCTCAGTTATTTATGAGGAAAAAGAGGGTGTTTTAGGTTTGGTCCTCAACCTCCTTTTACATGTCCTATATCTCATGTATTAATGCTGTGAAAATGTTATAGTAGGAGATTTACCCTTTAACAGGGTTCTATGTATTTGTATATGTATGGTATATGTTTCACCATCCAATATGCCTCTGATGTCAAATAGAGCAAACTGTATTTTGTTGTAGTTTTGTTATACCCTCAATAAAAAAACTTTTATGAAAAAAAAAATGTTTTTCTTAGTAACAATAAATATATATGAATATATGTAAAAAGAAAGTCTTATCTTTCTGCTGGTAAGATGTAGTAGTATCAGGAAGAGGTGTTTAGTGCTGCTCGTCAAAAGTAAGCTCAAGGTTCAGGTGGAGTGATGAGGTACAACTGCAGATATCTAAAAAGACAAGCGCACAAAAACACCTCTCATTGTGCAAATCAGTTTAATTAAAACAAAACAAATACATGTAAATTAACCTTCCCCTAGGGTATTCCCTACTCACAAAACGAGACCTCAATCATATGAGATAAGGAAGATGAGGAAAAAGAGGCTCTGAGTCTTCAAGTTGATGCAAAAAAGGTTTATTAGGAGCAGGCTTCCATATAAGACAACAGGTAAGCTCCTAACTTACGCGTTTCGCGCATGTGCACATGCGCTTCATCAGAGTTAAGAGATAAGGAAGGGCAGATGGATATAAAAGTGTCCCAACTTGCTCCAGAATCGATAGCACCAAAAGTTCCTGTGCACAATGCTGCTCCGGTTTACTTCAAAAAATCCGTCAGCCTATCTTTCAAATCTTTAGTTCCTGGCTGGTATATACAGATACAACACTGCTACAGTATTATAGCAATGCTAAGAGGGTCCGTAATTCCACGGTACTCAAACTCAGCGTGTAGGTCGCAAATGACATAAGGTGGGTGTGGCCTTACCCGTTTCACGGATCTCGTCCGCTTCGTCAGAGGCTTGATGGACACCCACCTTACAGGCTGCTTATTTTAAGACAGCGTAATGGAACACACCCACCTTACGTCATGCTAAGCTTTGCTAACTATCTGTTATCGGAATTCACCATTGGTCTATTTTGCAATCAAAAATTGCAGATATTTTTCAGGATCAACTAGCATTTGAATTTGATTGAGGTTTTCATATATTGTTATTTCCTATATATAAAATTTGTCAAATAACATATATGTGAACACTTATTCCCGGAGATTATCTCATTCCTATAGTGGTTCTAAGCATTTTATAGATTCAATGACACTATATAATAAATACTATATACACAATTCTATATAAAAATTACTAATATCGTATAGTGAAACAATAACATAATGTGCAAATATCACTTAAAATACATATTAAAAACTAAACTATCGATAAATATCGTATATTGAAACAATAACATAATGTGCAAATATCACTTAAAATGCATATTAAAAACTAACCTATATATAAAATGTTTGTAAAATATACATATATATATAAATAAATTAATGTATTAATTGGTACCAATTCATCTGTACCAGCAAATTCATGTTAGTAATATTGCTAATATCCACATGTATTTAAACACCCATATACTCAAATGTGGGGAAAATAGAAGCACCAACAGTAGACCTGCAGAAAAGGGGCACTAGACTAGATTTCTATGCCCACTATTACTGTTTCTATGTATAAATTATTCTATATTACTAAAAATTACAGACTACTAAACATGTATATGTAGGGGAATAAAAATATGTATGACATATAGGTGATGTATAGAGTATGGGAAAAATGTGTCACTAGCTAATCTCTTATTTGATTGTTTTAAACCATTTTAAAATAAACTCCATTTGATTAGATTAATTCAAAATTAAATTTAAAAATAAATTAAAACAATTTTAAATTTAAAATTTAAATTAGAAATGCCTGAATATCTACCTCCCTATTCATTGCAAAGGGTTCCAAAGTTTGGAGGGAGTGTATCCAAAATGTTTCCCTTTGCCTAAGGCGTAACATTCTGTCCCCCCTTCTCTCATGTAATGTCACTTGTTCGATTGATTTAAAACGTAGACATGAAGGGTCATTTTTGTGAAATTTCCTATAATGATCCGTGACCCCATGAGATATGTCTCCCTTTTCAATATTGGCAATGTGTTCTAAAACCCTCCTCTTGACAGTTCTTTTTGTCCTCCCAACATATTGACAGTGGCAAGAACATTCCAAAACATACACTACATATTTAGAATGGCAGTTCATAAATGTTTTTATTTGTTTTTTGTAGCCATTGATTTTAGATACTATTTGCTTATTATCCTTGTCTATAATTGGACACGTGTTGCAATTCTTACAATTGCATTTAAAGAATCCAAAGTTGTTCTTATTTAGCCAATTTATTTTGGAATCTTGTCTCAAACAACTAGGAGCTAGGATGTCTTTTAAATTTTTATTTTTTCTAAATTAAACTGAGGGAGTCTTATCCAGAGACTTACTCAAAATAGGATCCTCTAGAAGTACATGCCTTTTTAATTCTCCATGATTCCTCATTGTATTTAGTTAAAAAAAGGTTGTTCTTTTTATTATTTTGCATGTCAGGTCTTTGTTTTTGTTGTAACAAAGAAGATCTCTCTAACTGGCGTGCTCTTATATATCCATCTTCCACTATATTTTCAAAATATCCCTTTGCTTTGAATTTTGTTTTTAAATTTTCAGATTCCATGTCAAAAGAGACAAGACTTGAACAGTTCCTTCTCACCCTCTGGAATTGACCATAAGGAATATTTTTTATCCAATTCCGGTAGTGACCACTCTTAGGCCTAGATTTGGAGTTCGGCGGTAGCCGTCAAAACCAGCGTTAGAGGCTCCTAACGCTGGTTTTGGCCGCCCGCTGGTATTTGGAGTCAGTGATTAAAGGGTCTAACGCTCACTTTTCAGCCGCGACTTTTCCATACCGCAGATCCCCCTATGCCATTTGCGTATCCTATCTTTTCAATGGGATCTTTCTAACGCCGGTATTTAGAGTCGTTTCTGAAGTGAGCGTTAGAGCTCTAACGACAAAATTCCAGCCGCCGGAAAATAGCAGGAGTTAAGAGCTTTCTGGCTAACGCCGGTTCATAAAGCTCTTAACTACTGTACCCTAAAGTACACTAACACCTATAAACTACCTATGTACCCCTAAACCGAGGTCCCCCCACATCGCCGCCACTCGATTAAAATTTTTAACCCCTAATCTGCCGACCGCCACCTACGTTATACTTATGTACCCCTAATCTGCTGCCCCTAACCCCGCCGACCCCTGTATTACATTTATTAACCCCTAACCTGCCCCCCACAACGTCACCGCCAGCTACTTAAAATAATTAACCCCTAATCTTCTGACCGCAAAGCGCCGCCACCTACGTTATCCCTATGTACCCCTAATCTGCTACCCCTAACACCGCCGACCCCTATATTATATTTATTAACCCCTAATCTGCCCCCCTCAACGTCGCTGACACCTGCCTACACTTATTAACCCCTAATCTGCCGAGCGGACCTGAGCGCTACTATAATAAAGTTATTAACCCCTAACCCGCCTCACTAACCCTATAATAAATAGTATTAACCCCCTAATCTGCCCTCCCTAACATCGCCGACACCTACCTTCAATTATTAACCCCTAATCTGACGACCGGAGCTCACCGCTATTCTAATAAATTGATTAACCCCTAAAGCTAAGTCTAACCCTAACACTAACACCCCCCTAACTTAAATATAATTTACATCTAACGAAATAAATTAACTCTTATTAAATAAATTATTCCTATTTAAAGATAAATACTTACCTGTAAAATAAATCCTAATATAGCTACAATATAAATTATAATTATATTATAGCTATTTTAGGATTAATATTTATTTTACAGGCAACTTGGTATTTATTTTAACTAGGTACAATAGCTATTAAATAGTTAAGAACTATTTAATAGTTACCTAGTTAAAATAATAACAAATTTACCTGTAAAATAAATCCTAACCTAAGATATAATTAAACCTAACACTACCCTATCAATAAAATAATTAAATAAACTACCTACAATTACCTACAATTAACCTAACACTACACTATCAATAAATTAATTAAACACAATTGCTACAAATAAATACAATTAAATAAACTAGCTAAAGTACAAAAAATAAAAAAGAACTAAGTTACAAAAAATAAAAAAATATTTACAAACATAAGAAAAATATTACAACAATTTTAAACTAATTACACCTACTCTAAGCCCCCTAATAAAATAACAAAGCCCCCCAAAATAAAAAATTCCCTACCCTATTCTAAATTAAAAAAGTTACAAGCTCTTTTACCTTACCAGCCCTGAACAGGGCCCTTTGCGGGGCATGCCCCAAGAATTTCAGCTCTTTTGCCTGTAAAAAAAACATACAATACCCCCCCCCCAACATTACAACCCACCACCCACATACCCCTAATCTAACCCAAACCCCCCTTAAATAAACCTAACACTAAGCCCCTGAAGATCTTCCTACCTTGTCTTCACCATACCAGGTTCACCGATCCGTCCTGGCTCCAACATCTTCATCCAACCCAAGCGGGGGTTGGCGATCCATCATATATTTTTTTATTTTTTGTAACTTAGTTCTTTTTTATTTTTTGTACTTTAGCTAGTTTATGTAATTGTATTTATTTGTAGGAATTGTGTTTAATTAATTTATTGATAGTGTAGTGTTAGGTTAATTGTAGGTAATTGTAGGTAGTTTATTTAATTATTTTATTGATAGGGTAGTGTTAGGTTTAATTATATCTTAGGTTAGGATTTATTTTACAGGTAAATTTGTTATTATTTTAACTAGGTAACTATTAAATAGTTCTTAACTATTTAATAGCTATTGTACCTGGTTAAAATAATTACAAAGTTGCCTGTAAAATAAATATTAATCCTAAAATAGCTACAATGTAATTATAATTTATATTGTAGCTATATTAGGATTTATTTTACAGGTAAGTATTTAGCTTTAAATAGGAATCATTTATTTAATAAGAGTTAATTAATTTCGTTAGATGTAAATTATATTTAAGTTATGGGGGTGTTAGTGTTAGGGTAAGACTTAGCTTTAGGGGTTAATACATTTATTAGAATAGCGGTGAGCTCCGCTCGGAAGATTAGGGGTTAATAATTGAAGGTAGGTGTCGGCGATGTTAGGGAGGGCAGATTAGGGGTTAATACTATTTATGATAGGGTTAGTGAGGCGGATTAGGGGTTAATAACTTTATTATAGTAGCGCTCAGGTCCGCTCGGCAGATTAGGGGTTAATAAGTGTAGGCAGGTGTCGGCGACGTTGAGGGGGGCAGATTAGGGGTTAATAAATATAATATAGGGGTCGGCGATGTTAGGGCAGCAGATTAGGGGTACATAGGGATAACGTAGGTTGCGGCGGTTTACGGAGCGGCAGATTAGGGGTTAAAAATAATATGCAGGGGTCAGCGATAGCGGGGGCGGCAGATTAGGGGTTAATAAGTGTAAGGTTAGGGGTGTTTAGACTCGGGGTACATGTTAGAGTGTTAGGTGCAGACGTAGGAAGTCTTTCCCCATAGGAAACAATGGGGCTGCGTTAGGAGCTGAACGCTGCTTTTTTGCAGGTGTTAGGTTTTTTTTCAGCTCAAACAGTCCCATTGTTTTCTATGGGGGAATCGTGCACGAGCACGTTTTTGAGGCTGGCCGCGTCCGTAAGCAACTCTGGTATCGAGAGTTGCATTTGCGGTAAAAATGCTCTACGCTCCTTTTTTGGAGCCTAACGCAGCATTTGTTTGAACTCTCGATACCAGAGTTAATTTTATGGTGCGGCCAGAAAAAAGCCCGCGGAGCGTTAACAGCCCTTTTACCGCCAAACTCCAAATCTAGGCCTTAGCATGTAAGTAACTGTTCGAGTCTGTCTCCTTTCGGTATAGGGAGGTGGTTATTTTATCTTCCTTTCCCGACAGCACTATGTCCAGAAATTCAATTTTAGTATCATTCAGATTCTTAGTAAATTTTAAATTAAATTCATTTTTATTGACATATTCAAAAAACTCCAAAATCCCCTTTTCAACTCCCTTCCAGATGACGATAACGTCATCTATAAAGTGTTTCCACACAATAATGTTTTATTTAAAGGGATTATTCTGCCATTTATACTGGTCCTCCCATGCTCCCATGTATAGATTCACATAGTTAGGGGCAAAGCGAGTACCCATCGCTGTGCCCCAACTTGCAAATAGTATTCCTTATTGAAAATAAGATAATTCTTTTGTAAAATAAATGGATTTCAAGAGAAAGTCTCTCTGAGGGATGGGGAGATGGTTATGTTTATTAAGACTATATCTGATACTCTCTACACCTGTATCATGTGGGATACAGGTGTAGAGTGAAGTAACATCTAAAGTTAACCAGACATAGTCCGATTGCCATTTGATAGAATCTATAATGGATATTATATGTAGGGTATCCCTAACATATGATTTTAAAGTAATGACCATTGGTTTTAAATAAAGGTCGACAAACTGGGAGAGATTACAGGTCAATGAGTTGATCCCTGAAATGATAGGGCGTCCCGGGGGTTGTTGTTGATTTTTATGGACTTTGGGCAGATTGTAAAATATTGCCACTCTACATTTATCTATTAATAAAATTTCATATTCATTCTTCGTGATGGTTCCTACTTTTAGATTATCTTCCAAAAGATTCTTAAGATCTTTTGTAAATCGGTTGCTTTCTTTTCAAAGTCATTTAAATTGGTGTTCTTCTTCATTCTAACATCATCCTTTTTACATATATCCATTAATTCCTTCTCCACCAGTTTATAAAAGACTGGTATATAATTCCACTGAGAGTGTAAGGGATAGAAAATTGATTTGGGTTTAAAAACATGTCCTTTTTTATAGTTAGCGTTAGTTTCTTCTAAGTCCAAGAGCAAATCTGGGGTATATTGATCCAAACCATTTGTCAATTTTTCCATGCCCCAATTGTCACACTCCAAAGAGATTAAATCTGTTAGACTTTCAAAATCTGCTTCATTTAAATTCATATTATTATTTTTGCACCTATTCTTTTCAAAGTGTCTGCTTAAAGTCAGCTTTCTAATGAAGCGATTTAAGTCAATAAATAATTTGAAATCATTAGGAGAACTAGTTATTTAACCCTTTTCCTAATAGACTATATTCAGAAGGGCTTAAGATTCATTTTGACAAGTTAAACATTTTTGTGTAGTTCTTACTTCTCTCTATTTTCTCCTTTTTATTTCGTATAATTCTTCCTCCTCTGTGTCCTCTTCGGACTCTATAGGTCTTTTTAATTGTGCTGTTCTGGTGAGGTAGTGTGTGATTGGAGGAGTGTTTCCCCATGATTTTTCTAATGGAGGTCTGTTTGGTTTGTTCCCTCTTTCTAAAAAAGGTACTGGTGGAGCTGCAATAGCTGATTTAGTTCTTTCTATATGTCTAAAGTCTTGTCTGTTTTCCATTCTATCTCTATTACCACTTCCTTGCTCCCTGTCTTGGGTTCTAAAATAATGTGCTTTATGTTCATAATCTTCCATTGATGCATGATAACTTCTAGTGTGTTGTGGTCTCTCATAATTTTTTGATGAATAAACTTTTTGTGTATTTTTATTCTTATAATGATAACCTACATTCTATTTTTGTTTATTTTTATTTTTGTTTATATTATTAGTTTTTGGTTGTCCATTTATATAGGTTTTATTATTTGGTTGGTGGTGATGATCCCTATACATAAGTGCTCCCATTTGTATTTTCTGATTTTTCCCTTGGGGTCTTATATAGTATTTGTTGGTACCTCTATTTCCCATATCTACAGGTGTAGGGCTCTCACGTGGAACAAATCCATCAAAGCACTCCCTAACTCTTGTTCCCTTTCATTCCTTATTTTCTCCAAATATTCTTCTACATCCCTCCTAAGTTTCTTATTTTTTCTACTTTTTATTTCCATTTCATAAATATAGACTCTCTGTTTGGTTTCCTCATTTAATTGTTCATACAGAACATCCCCTTTATGTCTTTCTAATTCTTCCCGGATTTTATTAATCTTCTCTGTAATTTTGGAAAATTTGTGATCCCTATACTTATTCAATATATTTACAAAAGTTTTGGAACAGTCATTTAAAGCTTGTTCCCATTTAGTGTGAAATTCCACTTCCGCTAGGTCAAATATATGTGTTTTCTGCATTCTCAAACCCTTAGGTATGATACCTTTTTTAATATATCTATTTAAGATCTTTTTATCATAGAATTGATTTATTTGACCTTTACTTAGTCTCTCCAAATTATTAAATAGGTCTATGGGGTCCACATAATTAAAGTCTTCATCATCCTCCTCCACAGATGAGCTACTGTCCAATCTCCTATTTGAAAAATAATCCCCATAGTGAAATGCAGACATATTAGATATGGAGGTGCTGCTACTCTAGGAGAACCTAGGAAATAGATGTTAAACAGAACTATAAAAGTGGGTACACCTAAATGTTTCCACTAATACAGAAAGAGTGCGCTTCGTTATATATATATATATATATATATATATATATATATATATATATATATATATATATATATATATATATATATATAAACAGTATATATATATATATATATATATATATATATAAACAGTATATATATATATATATATATATATATATATATATATATATATATATATATATATATATATATATATATATATATATACATATAATTTTGCTTGCTTACCTGGTATTTTACAGAGCTTTACATAGATAGGTTTTAAGTTGTTGCTCTTAATAAAGTAATGTATGCATAAAAAGAAACCAGCATTACTTAAAATAAAATAGCATAATTGTTACCTAATTTTCACAGTTTGTGAAGATAACACATTAGTTTCAATAGTTGACTATAAATTGTTCTATATGAAGTATAATATAAAAATTCCACTAATGACTGAAACATTATTGTTCATCCTAGCTTAACTGCAAATATGTGTTAAATTCAACAATAATGTACCAATGTCTTATAAGCAGCAAATACATTACCGCAAGCAGACTTATGGCAGGAAGATTCTGGAAATAAAAATGTAATTACTGAAGATGAAGTTTAAACACTACCCAGAAGTGAAGCTCTTTCTCCACCTTTGCCAATAACACTATTGGATATTGAATTATCTCCAAATCCATATGCAATTTGTCATAAAGAGACACAGACAGGTAATGACTTATTATTTAAATTTTAAATCATATATTTTAGGTTTTGGCTTAAAAAGTTTTAGCATGCAATATTAATCAAGTTGCTAATTTACTTCTATTATCATTTTTTTCCTCATTTACTTTCTATTTTTATTTGAAAAAGAGGGCATCTAAGCTAAGGAGCCAGCCAATTTTTGGTTGAGCACCATGGACAGCACTCTTTGATTGGTTCTGTCCAATTATCAAGTACAACACAGTTGGTTCACCAAAAATGGGCTGGCATCTAAACTTAGATTCTTGCTTTTCAAATAAAGATACAAAAAGAATGAAGTAAAATATAAAGTTTATTTAAATTGCATGCACTATCTGAATCATGAAACTTAGAAATTGGTTTCTATGTCACTTGTAATGATTATTATTATTATTGTTTTAAATAATATATACAAGGTTTTTGATTTAATAGTTTTCTATCTTTGTAATTTCGTTCATAGATATTACCATGGAAGAAATGGAAACTAGTATGGAAATGGAAGAATTTCAAAATCCTGATAGTGTGACAATATTTGAAGCATTAACTTCAGATGATACTCAACCAAGGATAGAAGTTTTACCAACAATGATGGTAGATAAAGGTATGTTTCATACTCAGTAATCTTAAATCTAAGAAAATACAAGTTTTAACTAATACATATATTGTATATTTCAAATAGGAGTTGGCTCAGATGAAAGCTTTAAAGGAGTGGACATAAGTGTAGAAGCTAATATAGTAGATAACGTAGATAACAGCACATCAGGAGGTAATATTTGTGATGAAAAACCCTATCATACATTGAATATGTATATGACAATTGAATTAAATTTTGCTTTTCATTTATTTTTCTACAGATTTATCTTCAACATCAACTATTGAGACTGCAGACAAAAGTACTCAGAGTTGTCTAGAAGATCATGTCAAACAAAAAATTTCTAAAATTAGGGCAACTTTGGCAATGTTAATGGAGCAAGTAGATTTTTTATACCGTAAATATGTAATTTGATTTCATTTTTTGTTTTGTCATGATTAATAACTGAGAAAAAGTTTTGTGTTGAAGAATCAAAAGTGAGTTTGAATTTATGTAAATAAACTTTTTTTTTGGCCATAAAAAAATTTGTCTTTATTAAATAATAACATTTTAAACTTAAAGGGACACTGTATCCAAATTTTATCTTTTGTGATTCAGATAGAGCATGCAATTTTAAGCAACTTTCAAATGTACTCCTATGATCAAATTTGCATGCTCTATCTGAATCACAAAAGAAAAAATTTGAGTACAGTGTCCCTTAAAAATACACAAACAATAACTTTAAACACAATATACAGAGTAAAAAAATTAACAGTGACTAACATTTTAAACTTAAAGGGACACTGTATCCAAATTTTATCTTTTGTGATTCAGATAGAGCATGCAATTTTAAGCAACTTTCAAATGTACTCCTATGATCAAATTTGCATGCTCTATCTGAATCACAAAAGAAAAAATTTGAGTACAGTGTCCCTTAAAAATACACAAACAATAACTTTAAACACAATATACAGAGTAAAAAAATTAACAGTGACTAACATTTTAAACTTAAAGGGACACTGTATCCAAATTTTATCTTTTGTGATTCAGATAGAGCATGCAATTTTAAGCAACTTTCAAATGTACTCCTATGATCAAATTTGCATGCTCTATCTGAATCACAAAAGAAAAAATTTGAGTACAGTGTCCCTTAAAAATACACAAACAATAACTTTAAACACAATATACAGAGTAATAAAATTAACAGTGACTAACATTTTAAACTTAAAGGGACACTGTATCCAAATTTTATCTTTTGTGATTCAGATAGAGCATGCAATTTTAAGCAACTTTCAAATGTACTCCTATGATCAAATTTGCATGCTCTATCTGAATCACAAAAGAAAAAATTTGAGTACAGTGTCCCTTAAAAATACACAAACAATAACTTTAAACACAATATACAGAGTAAAAAAATTAACAGTGACTAACATTTTAAACTTAAAGGGACACTGTATCCAAATTTTATCTTTTGTGATTCAGATAGAGCATGCAATGTTAAGCAACTTTCAAATGTACTCCTATGATCAAATTTGCATGCTCTATCTGAATCACAAAAGAAAAAATTTGAGTACAGTGTCCCTTAAAAATACACAAACAATAACTTTGTGCACAATATACAGAGTAAAAAAATTAACAGTGACTAGATAATAAAAAATGTTCACTCCAGACGTTGCCTCTTTGGGTCTGTTGTCGCCTCCCTTTCACTGACAATAGCCAACAGAGATTGTAATGTCCTTTCGCTGATGCTCAAAGCTCTGTTAATTTGATGGTTTTTCTCTTCATCCATCTGCCTCTGCCACTGGAACATCTCTCTTTGCAGCTGTAATTTCTGCATCTCTATCTCATTCCTTTGCCTTTCGATTTCCACATTTTTTTCTGACAGAGCAGCCCAGCGTTCAATATTAGTGTTAATAATATTCTGCATTTCTCTGTGGTCCTCTCTGTATTGCCTTGCCAGTGTCAACATTTCCCTCAATGCAACATCGCCAAATTGTCCTTCTGCCGGTGTATTGTCAATATTTACACCACCTGTTTGCAGTTCAATTGGTGGTGCCTGTGTTTCAACAGGTTCCTCAATGTTTTCTGGTGTGTGAATTTCATCCGGTTGCGCATCTCCCAAATCTTCAAGAATATCCGGAGTCTCACTTCCATCATGCCCTCCTGGTGGTTCATCTTGAATGGGATTTTCCACTATCGGCATGAGATTGATAGTGATCTCCCTTGATGAGTTTTCTTCTTCTAGATCAAGACATAACAAATTGTTAGTAAATAAAAATAAAATGTTATAAAAACACTTGCAGAAATAGAATAGGAGAGAGCAGATACAACCGTCATACAACAATTTAAGTTACATTATATATATATACATATATGATACATACCATCAAATAATGGAGATGAATGTCCAGTCAATCTCTGGAAAAGACGTCCCAAATCACCTATAAAAAAATAAATAACATAAAAATAAATAAATAAAATGCTTTTTTGTCAATGTAACGATATATTCGAAATTATTAATGGAAATGTATTTTGCAATTAACTGGACACTGAAGCAAAAATAATCTTTTTGAGAATAAGATATATTGCATGGAATTTCTATCAGCTTTCTTATGTAATACTATGATCAATTCTCAAAAAGAAAATAATGATAAATTTTAAAAAAATTAGAAAGTTGATTAAAATAGCATGCATGCTCTACAAGAATCCTCATTTAAAAAAATATGTACAAGATCTCGAAATAGAATATGTCAATAATGACATTTGACATTTAAAAAAAAAATTACAAAAAAAAAATTGAGAGATAAAAGAGATAAAACACACAACATTGAAATTATTCATTTGTAAAGTACTTACCAGTTGCTCTACCAACACCAGTTTGTGGAGTGCTGGTCCTTAGATCCGGAAGTGTGTCCGCCGAGGAAGTTGTGTGTGTAACATTAGATGATGAGCGTATAAATTGTCCATGTGTAAAACTGTCCGAAGGTCTTGAAACAGCTGCACCGGGTGGTCTCGAAACCGCAGAAGAAGAAGTAGAACAAGTGGGCACCTCGTTACTCCTCACAGGCTCTGCTGTTGTTGGCATTGCTTAAAAAAAAAAAAATTAAAAAAAAAATTAGGTTTATTTTTATTTATATTTGAAACTGAAAGTTAAAACTGTTAATAATAATAATTACAGCAGTGAATGCAGGCTCAATCATTAAAGGGACATGCCAACCACCTTTTTTTATGATTTGGAAAGAGAATGCAGTTATAAACATCTTTATAATTTACTTATATTATCTAATTTGTTTTATTCTATAGATATTCTTTGTTGAAAAGCATTTGATTGATGCACAAAGAAGCCTCGTGTGATTGGCTCAACATGTGTATTTATTTTTCTTCAACTAAGAATATCTAGAAAATTGAAGTAATATGTTGTTTAAATTTCAATTCTCTATCCGAATCATTAATAAAAGATTTTGGGTTTAGTGGCCCTTTAAAGGGACATGAAAAAAAATAATTACCTTTACAAATTGCATAAGAAAATGCATTTTTAAAAATATTTAAATGTATTATGTTTTTGCATTCATTGGATTTTTATACTTTGAGGAAAAGCAAATCTATACAGGCACAGTAAATGATCATTGGTTGATGCACATAGATGGTTCATGTGACTGCGTCAACTATGTGCATAGCTATATCTGAAAAATGTATGTTTATAAAGCGGAGAACAATTTTGAAAGATGCTAACAATAATATTCTATAGTGAAATAACGCAACATGGAAGTCAATAGATCAGAAATTTAAGAAGGCATGTGATCTGGGGTTAGTCTCATGATTAATGTCGGACATACAATATTATTTTAATAGTTTCAAATTACATTATTTCTATTGTCATTATCTCTTTAAGGTTTCTATGCAATACTGGTTTGAAAATAAACACATGGGTGTTATCTTTAGGGATCACTATATTAATAATCAACAAATCTTTAGTTCCGTTAGACCATTAAAAAAAAGGCAGTATAACAATACTATTATTGTACAATCCCTTATACATATATGAGACATAAATGATTACAGTATTTGGGGCCTAAATGGCTTGTACAATCCCTTATACATATATGCGAGATAAATTATTACAGTATTTCGGGCCTAAATGGCTTGTACAATCCCTTATACATATATGCGACATAAATGATTACAGTATTCAGGGCCTAGATGGCATATAGGATACTGAAGCGTAAGAAGTCAGATAATGTTATTTTAAAGAAATATATATTGGAGACAATAACCTATCATAACTTTAAAAAGAACATTTACGTCAACTATGTTGTACATTTACCTCTTAAATCACTGTCACAATCATCCGTTATGCCAGTGATGATCTCCGGTCCCAGACGCTGAACAAGCTTCTGCTCATAGTCATTGAGGTCTGCCACATATGCTGGTCCACCTCCGGTAGCACGTGCCGAATTTTTCTCTCTGGCCAATTTAGCTTTTGCGAAGCGTTTAATGTCGTTGTAACGCTTCTTCAGCTGATCGACATCCTTTTTTCCTGGACCCTGGGCACTAACAGCGTCGCTGATCCTTTGCCAGATCTGCTTCCTTCTAGAAAAATTTGTCTGTTTGACATGACATCCAAACAAATAATCATAAGAGTCAATAATCATATCAATCAAAACGACGTTTTGCTGATGAGAAAAGTGAGGATTCTTGGATTTTGAAGCGGTTTCAGATCCAGATGAAGCCATATCGAAATAGTAAATAAAGATCTCAAAAACGAGCGCTCTGTAATTACTCTCCAAAAATTTTGGAACAATAATAAAGTTGTTTAGAAAACTTGTCCATTTATAGGAGCAAAATTCTATTCCCGCGTCTACTATGACGTTCATGACACCTTACATGTCACGTGTTAACAATTGGCCAGACAATTGAACTGAAAGTTAAGTACATCAGCTTATTCGCGGCGAGCGAGGCGTCAAATTTATCAATATTCCGCCACTGCTCGCGGCGGGCTAGAGGTGTCTATTTGTTGTGGGATTATTAGTACATAGCTACAGCGGACACCATTTCGCCCGCGGCGAGTAACGGCGAGTTTAGCCGCGTCTAAAATGACGGATGAATTGACGGCTTAGTACATGGAGCCCTAAGCCACATGCAACTAATTTCAGTAAAACTAAAATAAAGTAATAAAAAATTACTTTACATGTTATAATGCCTTAGACATACTGTATATAAGGTAGACATACTATGTCAAAATAAGATACCTGCTTCCATGCTAAAATTCATTGAAGTGTATATAACAAGGAAACTATATTAGACTTGTAGTACATTGAATAATAAGCTATCATTTAAAATAAAAAGATAAGACTGAAATCCATTTATTTGGGAGACAGATTTATTGTAAGGCTCAAATATAATTTCAGTGATTACTAGATTGTGTTATAGTATGTGGAAATTTCTGGTTTTCTGATATAAACAATAAAAATGTTGTATTAACATTGGCCCAGATTACGAGTTTTGCGTTAGAGGATGTGCGTTGCCAACGAGCAGTTTTCTCTCACCGCTCACTTACCTACAGCGCTGGTATTACGAGTTTTCAGAAACCCGTCATTAAAAGACAAGAAGTGAGCGTTGAACAAAATTTTGCTCATTACCGCACTCCAATACCAGCGCTGCTTAAGTCAGCGGTGAGCTGGTGTAATGTGCTCATGCACGATTTCCCCAAGGGATCAACGGGGAGAGCCGGCTGAAAAAAAGTCTAACACCTGCAAAAAAGCAGCGTAAAACCCCTTAATGCAGCCCCTTTGATTCCTATGGGGAACTAAAATGTATGCTTACACCTAACACCCTAACATGAACCCGAGTCTAAACACCTCTAATCTTACACTTATTAACCCCTAATCTGCCGCCCCCGACATCACCGACACCTACATTATAATTATTAACCCCTAATCTGCCGCTCCGGACACCGCCGCCAACTACATTATACTTATGAACCACTAATCTGCTGCCCCCAACATTGCCGACACCTACATTATATTTATTAACCCCTAATCTGCTGCCCCCAATGTCGCCGCCAACTACCTACACTTATTAACCCCTAATCTGCTGCCCCCAATGTCATCGCCACTATAATAAACATATTAACCCCTAAACCGCCGCACTCCCACCTCGCAAACATTAACTAACTAACATCGCCGCCACCTACCTACATTTATTAACCCCTAATCTGCTGCCCCAATGTTGCAGCAACTATACTAAATGTATTAACCCCTAAACCTAAGCCTAACCCTAAACCTAACACCCCCTAACTTAAATATAATTTAAATAAATCTAAATAAATATTACTATCATTAACTAAATTATTCCTATTTAAAACTAAATACTTACCTGTAAAATAAACCCTAAGATAGCTACAATATAACTAATAGTTACATTGTAGCTAGCTTAGGATTTATTTTTATTTTACAGGCAAGTTTGCATTTATTTTCACTAAGTAGAATAGTTATTAAATAGTTATTAACTATTTAATAACTACCTAGCTAAAATAAAGACAAATTTACCTGTAAAATAAAACCTAACCTAAGTTACACTAACACCTAACACTACACTATAATTAAATAAATTAACTAAATTAAATACAATTACCTACATTAAATTAAATGAGCTAAAGTACAAAAAAAAACAAACACTAAATTACAGAAAATAATAAACAAATTACAGAAATTTAAACTAATTACACCTAATCTAATAGCCCTATTAAAATAAAAAAAGCCCCCCCAAAATAAAAAAAGGGCCTTTTGCGGGGCATTGCCCCAAAGTAATCAGCTCTTTTATCTGTAAATAAATATACAAACAACCCCCCAACAGTAAAACCCACTACCCACACAACCAACCCCCCCAAATAAAATACTAGCTAAAAAAAACGAAGCTCCCCATTGCCCTGAAAGGGGCATTTGGATGGGCATTGCCCTTAAAAGGGCAGTTAGCTCTTTTGCCGCCCAAACCCTAATCTAAAAAATTAGCCTGCTGAGGCTTGAAATGTTGTAATTTACTGCTGAGGACCCTATGTGAAAATAAAGGTCTTTTAAAGAAGTTTGGTGGCTGGAATACACTTTGTACTTGGAATGTTTGGGACATGGCAAGTCCTTTATTCCGTGCCCCACTATAGAAGAAGAAGGTGTACTGTTTTTTCCTAAACCTTTTGGTGATAAAGTCTTTAGCTAATATTCAGATACTTTTGATGCCTGCATCTTAAATGTGTTTAGTCACGATTCTGACTGGAGGATTTCTATTTTGGGTGCAGATATCTCAAATTCTTCTTCTGTCGTGGACCTTGAAACGCATGGACCTTGAAACGCGTAGTAAGAAGTGTGTGCAACAGCCGGCCGGCTCCCAGCATTTATCTCATCTACTGCTTGCCAAGGAAGGATACTCCTGTTTTATATTGCTATTAAGTGCAAGTGTCTTGGTTTTTAACATATTTTACTGTATGTATATTGTATGATTACTTCAGATTTTTTAAATCTGTTTTTTGTAGCTTTCTGAGTCAAGTCTCGTCATATTGAAAGCCATTTCCATAGCGCTGTCTCTTTTTTAAAGGGCCATAATAACCAAATGTTGAAACACTTGAAAGTGATGCAGTATAGCTATAAAAAGCTGACTAGAAAATATCACCTGAACATCTCTATGTAAAAAAGAAAGATATTTTACCTCAAAAGTTTCTCAGTAGCCACATCCCGTTGAATTTTCGTATTTCAATGCTGCATAACAATATTTATTTTTTATGATATAATGCATAGTAAATACATTTCCTTTTTATGATTGAATGACAATGTAGGATTGAAATGTATAATTTTGAGCAGTTTAAATAATAGGTGTGTGGTAATATATGTGATTCAAAGCTACTGTGTTTTTATTCAACCATGTTCTAATTATACACTTTCAAATTATTTTAGATAACAAACTTCTTCTAGTGCAAAAGGTTACTTAATTATAATATTTTTCCAGAATTCACATTATCATATTAAATGAGACTTTACAATTATAAACATGTAGAAGCTTCTAGTATATTTTTGTGTATTTTTCCTAATGCACCTGACACTATAATTTAGGTTTGCTCAATATCATTTTCCATGACAGCTATCACACTAAGTATAGCTTTTCTTTGGAAATATTATTTGAATTTGAAGCACCCAGATAAAAAATTTTTTTAACTGTTCATATTTGTTTTATAAAAGTGATAGCTTCATAATTAATTGAGAGGGTTTCTCCAGTTTCTCTATTTTATATGTTACTGAGTGCATACTATTAAAGGGTTATTATAGCAGGTGATTTTTCTCATTACTGACATACACCTAGATTACAAGTTTTGCGCTATAGAGGGTGCGAAACGAAAGCAACAAAAGTTGCGTTATTTCACCCTCCACAGCGCTGCCATTACGAATTTTTTTTTAAAAAAAACTGCTTGTGCGTGCAATGTGGTGGCGATGAGCTCCATACCGCTCGTGCACGCTTTCCCCATAGACATCAATGGGGAGAGAGTTTTAGAAAAAAAACTAACACCTGCGATTGTGGAATGAAAAGCTCCGTAACTCAGTCCCATTGATGTCTATGGGGAAAAAAAAAATTAAGTTTAAACCTAACACCCTGACATAAAACCCATGTCTAAACACCCCTCATCTGCTGCCTCCCGACATCACCAACACCTACATAAATTTATTAACCCCTAATCTTCCGCTCCCGATATTGCTGCCACTGAAATAAATCTATTAACCCCTAATCTGTTTGTATTTATTTTAACTAGCTAGTTAAAATAAATACAAACTTACCTGTGAAATAAAACCTAAGCTGCCTTACACTAAAACCTAACATTACAAAAATAAAAAACACTAAAATTACAAAAAATAAAAAAACACTAACATTACAAAAAATAACAAACGAAATTATCAAAAACAAAAATTATTCCTATTACATACAGGTTATTTAAAAAGAACAGAGTAGGAAAGAAAGGTGGAAGAGTTGCTCTGTATGTAAATGAAATATAAAAGTTACTGAAATTGTAGGAACAAATGATGAGGTGGAAAGTATTTGGGAGACTTTGGAAATTGGAGATAAAAATGTTTTTAGAATAGGGGTTGTATATAGGCCTCCATTGCAGGATGAAAAACTGGACAATCTGTTATTAGAAGAAATAACCAAAATGACCATGAAGGGTAAGGTTATAGTACTGGGGGACTTTAATTTGCCAGATATAGACTGGAAGATTCCTTCTGCTAGATCAGCTAGAAGCAGGTATATTCTTGAATCTCTGCTAGGGGAATCACTTGAGCAATTAGTCAAGGAACCAACTAGTAAGGAAGCTATATTAGATCTAATACAAACAGTGATACAGTTTTAGATGTGTCTGTAGGTGAGAACTTAGGATCCAGTGATCATCAATCTGTTTGGTTTAGTATTCATGTGCAGGAACTGTCCACCCAGACTAAAACAAAAGTTTTAGACTTTAGGACGGCAGATTTTTCATTAATGGGAGAATACCTAAAAAACTATTTAAAAGGAAAACTCTTATTACAGGGGTTCAAGAACAGTGGGAATTTGTGAAAGGTGCCATTTTAGATGCAACATCACACTGTATTAGACATGTCTGTAAAAGTAAAAGAAAGCGGGGGGGCGGAGCTAGCTAGCATACAGAGCAGACGTGTGAGACCAGAGCTCCTACCATAATTAAGCAAAAATCAGCTAAAACTTAATATTTCTACATAGAAAAGTGCATTAGACCTTCCTTGCTACTAAGCGATCAGCTGGACTACCATTGATGTGCCCGCAGAAGCTGTGAATAGTGGAAGTTGGGGGACCTGGGTGTGCTCTAACATTGGGCCCTGGGGCCGAGATCGTCAAAATGGATGTTTTCCCCTCACTGCGGCTGATCCCTCATCCCAAAGGGTAAGCGGTGTCGGCTCAGGGTCACGGAGGGTACAAGAATTGCTAGCGGCCAGACATGGACATTTGACCTGCTGCCTGAAGTGAGACTAGCCCTACGCGGCTCTACGCAGCGTTACCACCTGCACTGCTCAGACTCTTTTAAGTGTCAGTATGACGGATCTATATAACGCAGTGCGGGCCTTGCTGGAGGAGTTTGAGTCTGCAATCCTGACCAGATTCGATAGCCTCCTCATGAAAATACAGTCTGCTGGGGCTCGTGACTTTGCTACCGCGCAACCTAATTTAAACACATTGCCCAATAAGATTAGTCTGGACGGGCTCACAGCTGGGCCTCCTGGGCGCGGGTCACTTACTGAGGACTGCCTTACCCGCTCCATGCCTCCCGGGTCCCCTGATTCTGAGGCTAGTGAAGTGGAGCTCGGGAGGTCACGATGTACTGTGGACTCACAGATAGAAAATGCTTGGCGCTGCCTGCTCCAGGAGCTTAGTGTGGGTCTACCATCTGGGGCTCTGCACAGGCTCTTGTTTGGGAGTCCACGTGTGATCAAAGCTGTCTTAACGGACAATGTGGAGTCTGGATGTGCGGCCTTCCCACTGACTTGTAGAACTGGAGTGGGCTGAAGAGAGCCATTGGATGCAGAATTGGGTTGCAGGACATTAACGTTTGTAGATGTTGGTGTTTAGTGACTTTAATTTTACAGTCTCTTAGGGTCCAGTTGCTGAACGGTGTATACTGTCTTTATGATGCCCTTAGGCTGATTCAGTCCTGCGCCCTTTGTACAGGATAGCAAGGCAAAGGCAACGTGTGATACTAGAGGTTATGGGAGCGCTGCATAAACACTATGCTTTTAGTAACCCTCTAAGCTAGTAATTGTGTACTTTATGTAGGGCCCCAGATGCTTAGACTTATTACATTCCGGTCAGTGAATTAAATTGGCAAATTTTACACGGTATATAGATGCTCACTAAATTTACCATCTCTAGAGCCCCTACTCAGCGTTTCCTTGCACTTTTTCCACTTTTTTTTTTCTTTTTTTTTTCCCTTCCCACATGTAACTACAGTGAGTCAGCTCTATAAATTTTACAGTAGCCCCTTCTGATAACATATCCTATGTGGAGGTGAACATTTGCTCCAAATATAATTTAAGTTATATAGATCATTTAAAGAAGGGGTTTCCATTTTCAGCCCTGAATCCGCCCAACCCCTTCACTGTATGGTAAGGGATAACTGGTTTACCCTCCATACTCCCTATATGACAGAGTTATGTAGTCTCTGTCCTATTCGTAGAGCCTCTGTTATGGTTTGTTCCTGCATGTATGTAAGAATGGCCCTTCGGATTTCACTATTGAAAGATGTACTATTACTATTATCATGTGCTTCAAAGACTGCAAACTGTTTATCTCTACAATTTTTTGTATAGATGTTAGCCTAGGTATATACTTACTGTATATGATTGATTTGCTGGTAGGATGCTTTAGAGTTAATGGGGTCGGGGTAACCAACCTAAGTGTTTCTTTTGTTCTTCACAGAATGAGATCCTGATGAGTTGTATAAAAATGAAAAGTGGCATTGAGTATTTCCACTAGCATCTAGATGCATATGGTTACCTATAGGTGAAATATTTGCTCCTATCCCAGCATAATATGATTGAACTTGACTACGAATGATTGTATCCTTTTACCTATTAATACCTAGCCTTATTGGGGTAACAGTTAAAGCAGCCCTATTTTTCTGATACATTATCTAGTATATGCATTCCCAATGCTGTTATGTTTAAGTTTGCCTTCTCCTTCATTTCTACTTTTAGTTTTCCGGACCTATCCATGGTCCTAGCAGACATATGAAGGAGCGAGTAGGTATAGGCCTTGAATGGGCCTGTATCATTTAAATGCCCTCTGATTAGCGAATTAAATCTATCGGGGTCCAAAAGTGGCCTCAGGTGTCTTTGGGGGAAAATGAGGGCGCTTGTAGGTTTGCTCCTCAATCCCTATTCATTTGAACTATGTTTGACATGCAATTCAACCGTTATGATAAGGGATCTACCCTTTATATGTTCTTGTGTATTTCTTATGCCCATGATAACTGTTTGTATATTCACTATTTGTCATGAGTTTGCTTGAGCAAGCAGTTCGCTGTCTCTGTAAATGTTATTCCCTCAATAAAAAACTTTTAAACAAAAAAAAAAAAAAAAAAGTAAAAGAAAGCGGAAACCAATTTGGTTTTCCAAAGAAGTAGCACATGCTGTAAAGACAAAAAAGATAACTTATAAAAATTACAGACACACACAAGCAGATGATGATATGAAAATATGGAGACTCCAACAAAAAAAGACTAAGCAGTTAATTAGGAAGGTTAAAGCTCATGCAGAAGAGAAGATGGCACAGTCAGTAAAACATGGGGACAAAACATTCTTTAGATATATCAGTGAAAGAAGAAAAAATAAGGTAGGAATAGTAAAATTGAAATCAGTTGATGGTAGAATAACAGAAGGAGATCTGCAGATTGCAGACTGTCTCAATGATTACTTCTGTTCTGTTTTCACAAAAGATTGTGAAGATACAATGTCTACATTAAGGGATGCTACAAAAAATAGAAACAAGCTTAACAATAATCTTTTTACAGAGGATGAGGTTTTGTTAGCATTATCAAAAATAAATGTTAAAAAGGCAGTGGGTCCTGATAATATTCATCCAAGGGTTTTAAAAGAACTTCGCTAACTTTCCCATTAACTGATCTGTTTAATCAGTCACTATTAACAGGAGCTGTCCCAGATGATTGGAGAATAACAAATGTAATACCTCTTCATAAAAAGGGCAGTAGAGAAGAATCTGGCAACTACAGGCCAGTTAGTTTAACTTCAGTAGTAGGGAAATTAATGGAAAGCCTCTTAAAAGAAAGAATTATGACTTACATAAAGACAATTTAGAGGACCAAAATCAGCATGGTTTTACTTCAGGGAGATCATGTCAGTCTAATCTAATTGACTTCTTTGATTATGTAACAAAAGTATTAGACAAGGGTGGAGCAGTTGATGTAGCATATCTAGATTTCAGCAAAGCATTTGACACCGTCCCATACAATAAACTTATTCACAAACTGCATCTCCTTGGTCGAGATTCAAAAATTGTGAACAGGGTGGAATGCTGGCTTAAGGACAGAAAACAAAGTGTCTTAGTAAATGGAGTTCATTCAGCAGAGGGGGTTGTTACTAGTGGTGTTCCTCAGGGGTCAGTTCTGGGGCCTGTTTTGTTTAACATATTTATCTGTGATATCAGCAAAGGGCTACAGGGGAAAGTATGTCTCTTTGCAGATGATACAAAAATTTGTAACAGAGTGGATGTTCTAGGGGGGGGGTAGACAAAATGAGAAGTGATATACAACAATTGGAGGATTGGACAAACGACTGGGATCTAAAGTTTAACACAGCAAAGTGTAAAAGAATGCATTTAGGGAAGAAAAATCCAAATGTTAATTACAGACTCAATGACACTTTACTGGCTGTTACAGATGAGGAACAGGGCTTGAGAATTATTATTTCAGATGCTTTAAAACTTAGTAAACAATGTAGTAATGCAGCGAGTAAGGCTAGCAGAATGCTTGGATGTATTGGTAGAGGTATTTGCAGCAGAAATAGTAAGGTTCTTATGCCACTTTATAGATCATTAGTTAGGCCTCATCTTGAGTATTGTGTGCAGTTCTGGAGGCCATATCTTCAGAAGGATATTAACAAACTTGAATCTGTGCAAAGGAGGGCTACCAAAATGGTACATGGTCTAAAAAATAAAACTTACCAGGATAGGCTCATTGACCTAAATATGTATAGCTTTGAGGAGAGAAGGGAAAGAGGTGATATGATAGCAACTTTCAAGTACATAAAAGGGTTTAGGCTATGGGTATTTTACATAAAATGGAAAATTCAAAAACAAGGGGTCATGAGCTCAAGCTAAAGGGTAGTAGATTCAGGAGTAATTTGAGGAAGCACTTCTTTACAGAAAGAGTGATTGATTTATGGAATAAAGTTCCTCAAGAGGTAGTAGCAACAAACACTGTGGGGGACTTTAAAAATGCATGGGACAAGCATAAGGCTATCCTATGAACTAGATAAGTTTATACTGCTAGGTAAGGTCGGGGAGACTTGCTGGGCCTATGGCTCTTATCTGCCATCAATATCTATGTTTCTATATTCTTATACCCTGTTTAAAAAACACCCCAAAATAAAAAACCCTAATCTATAATAAACTACCAAGGGCCCTTAAAAGGGCCTTTTGTATGGCATTGCCCTAAAGAAATCGACTCTTTTTCTACAAAAGAAAAACAAACACCCCCTAACAGTATACATTACAAACCTCCACCCCCAAACCCACAAAATACAAATAAAGTAAAACCTAATCTATGAATCAGGAGGAAGCAGCACTCCAAAACAGTAGGTTAAAAATTCCAATCTTTATTTGAACATTTAAAAAATGAAAAACATGTCCAATGCAAGACAGCAGAGCACAGCACAAAAGCAAAAATTCACAGGAGGGGGGAGCGGAGTCCTAACATGTTTACAATAATAAAACGTGCTGTCCAGCCTACTGAACCAAAAAAAGCTTAGATGCATTCTTTTTCAAATAAAGATAGCAAGAGAACAAAGTAAATTTGTAATAGAATTAGAAAGTTGCTTAAAATTGCATGCTCTATCTGAATCACAAAAGAAAAAATTTGGGTTCAGTGTCCCTTTAAAAAAAACCTAACACAAACCCCTCTTTAGGTACTCACAGTTTCTGAAGTCCCGTTTGAACGATCTTCATTCTGGTGGCTCCATCTTCATCCATCACAGGACCGGCATCTGCTTCCTCACTATGGAGGCGGAGCGGAAGATCCACGGAGGTGGAGATCCAGGCGAAGGTCCAAGGCAGAGGTCCAAGGCGGAGGTCCAAGGCGGAGGTCCAAGGCAAAGGTCCAGACGGAAGTCAATCGATCTGATGTGGAGGTCCTCTTTATTCGATTGTGCGCCGCATACTAAGGATTCAAATGCAAGGTACTCCCTTTTATACTGGGGGTACCATTGCATTCCTATTGGCTGAAAAGTTTTAATCAGCCAATAGGAATTAGGGCTGCTAAAATCCTATTGGCTGTTTAAATCAGCCAATAGGATTTAAGCAGCTCTCATTCCTATTGGCTGATTCGAAAATGGAGCCATCTGGATGAAGACCATTCAAGCGAGACTTCAGCAATTGTGAGTACCTAAAGAAGGGTTAGTGTTAGTTTTTTTTAAAGTTTTTTTGGGGTGTTTTTTTAGATTAGGGTTTGAGCATTTCTTAAAAGAGCTTAATGCCCTTTTAAGGGCAAGAAAAAGAGATGAATGCCCTTTTAAGGGCAATGCCCATACAAATGCAATTTTCATTGCAATGGGTAGATTCAGTTTTTTTTTAAGAGTTAGGTTTTTTATTTTGGGGGGTTGGTTGGGTGGTGGGTTTTACTGTTAGGGGGTCTGTATTTTTTCACGAAAAAAAAATGATTTCTTTAGGGCAATGCCCTACAAAAGGCCGTTTTAAGGGCTATTGGTAGGTTATTGTAGGCTAGGGGTGTTTTTATTTTGGGGGGGCTTTTTTATTTTGATAGAGCTATTAGATTAGATGTAATTTATTTGTTTTGGATCATTTCGTTTGTTATTTTTTGTAATTTAGTGTTTGTTATTTTTTTACTTTAGTATTTTTTATTTTTTGTCATTTAGTATTTTTTTTTTGTAATTGTAGATTTAATTTTTTTAGTAGGGTTAGTTTTCTTAATGTGTAATTTAATTAATTTATTTGATTTTAATTGATAGTTATTTTAATTTTAGTATAATAGTAATGTTAGTTTAATTTATAGTTTAAACTTAGTTTATTTTAATTTCATAGGTAAGTTTTTATTTATTTTAAAATAGGGATCTTGTAATTTTAATTTAAAGTTAGGGGGTTGTTAGGTTTAGGGGTAAATAGTTTAATTTAGTTTTTGGCGATGTGGGAGGCTGGCGGTTCAGGGGTTAATAGGTTTATTTAGTGGCGGCGATGTCAGGGAGCGGCGGAATAGGGGTTAATATCTTTATTATAGTGTGGGCGATGTTGAGGTGCGGGGGAATAGGGGTTAATAACTTTAGTATAGTGGCGACGGGGAGCGGCGGAATAGGGGTTAACACATTGTATTAGTGGCGGTGATGTCAGGAGTGGCAGATTAGGGGTTAATAACTTTAATATAGTGTTTGCGATGTGGGAGGGCCTCGGTTTAGGGGTTAATATGTATTTTATGGGTGTTATTGTACTTTATTAATAATAGGAAGGGGAAAGAGATGGATAAAGAAGGGGTTAAATAGCACTCATTCCTAACAACTTGTAATATAGTGCTGCTATTACGCAACTTAATAATCAGTAACAACTGTTAAATATGCTGTCATTCCAGCTAAGCAAGAAATTGTGGGATTGCTGTCTACATTAACAGCTATGTATAACTGAAGTTAAAATTTAACCTTTAATGGTAACCATTAAAAAAAAGTAAAGGCAAAATATAATCGCCAACAAATACCCCCTGTGAGTTCCACCAAATTAGAAAACTACCAAACAATTAAAACTAGATTGCTGGAAGTTGCTCCCCTGTATTCCTGGCCGATAGCAGGAATCGTCAGCTTCAGGTGCCAGGAGCAGCTAAGAACAGCGTTCTAGGTTAAAACTTGGGTTGAAATCTGAACAATTTCAAAACTCCAAAAAGAAAGGTGTTTTGCACACAAACGCGTTTCAGCTCTCACATCTGAACCTTTCTCAATGTGACAATTTGGATATTGTTTGACAAGACAAGCTTCTCTACCCGCTCTTTTTTAAACCCTATTGGCTACGGTATTCCACTAATCATTGGTGGTTCTCAGTACACGCCTTCTAGTCTTCCAATCCTGGGTTTTGTTTACCAATGATGAATGTTGGATGACGGTGTGTGATTGTTATATCATGTAACATTTTCTTATAACCCATCACTACTCTAATACATCTTAAACATTCTGATGATAATATCACATATTTGGTTACAATATTATTTCCCTTATATGGAAGTTGCGTGTTTATACTGTTGACATAACGGATGGGTTAAAAAAACAAAAAAGGAACGGAGGGAGAAATTGTGAGCAAGTTCATGAATGAATGAAATATGTGCACTTATTAGAGAGTTTGTTGCCATTCATTCCTAGCCGGCCTATAAGCTTTACCATATTGTGTGGTTACTCATATACATCATCAGTAGGTTCGTATGTCAAAAGCCAATATAGTAAAATGAATTAAACCGAAACGATATATGATGTCTACGGGATATATTGCAGAAGCCACTGTTATTATTACCATTATGTGATCTTAATTTTAATCAATAATATACCCCAAAACAACATGATATTGCTTCACATTGAGGTTGAATATGTAAATTCATTATTGATAACCTCATATTGTGTCAGATTACTCTGGGTGCACATATTTTTGGGTAAGAAACAAGTTTATTGTTTGGCCATACATTTATTTATATAATGTAAAACACATTCCATTGGACTGCAAAGTATCAATTTCATACTTTTATCACACTATACCTTTGGGGATAATATAGGAAGTTTTACATTGTGTTAGTCATTGTCCCATACTCTTTCATCAATATAATTCTTAGTCAGTGTGATAGATGAATCAAAATGATACTATAAGAGCAATATATATGGCTTTATACAACTTATAGGTTGACTTTACTCACACAGTCAATGAATAACACAATGTAACACTTCCTATATTATCCCCAAAGGTATAGTGTAATAATAGTATGTAATTGATACTTTGCAGTCCAATGGAATGTGTTTTACATTCTTTAAATAACTGTATGGCCAAACAATAAACTTGTTTTTTACCCAAAAATAATATGTGCATTTATCGAAACGATTAATCTGACACAATATGAGGTTATCAATAATAAATTTACATATTCAACCTCAATGTGAAGCGATATTATGTTGTTTTGGGGTATATTATTGCTTAAAATTAAGATCACATAATGGTATTAATAACAGTGGATTCTGCAATATATCCCGTAGACATCATATATCGTTTCGGTGCACATAATTTTCATTCATGAACTTGCTCACAATTTCTCCCTCCGTTCCTTTTTTTGTTTTTTAACCCATCTGTTATGTCAACAGTATAAACACGCAACTTCCATATAAGGGAAATAATATTGTAACCAAATATGTGATGTTATCATCAGAATGTATTAGAGCAGTGATGTATTAGAGCAGTGATGGGTTATAAGAAAATGTTACATGATATAACGATCACACACAGTCATCCCACATTCGTCATTGGTAAACAAAACCCAGGATTGGAAGACTAGAAGGCGTGTACTGAGAACCACCAATGATTAGTGGAGTACCGTAGCCAATAGGGTTTAAAAAGGAGTGGGTAGAGACACTCGTCTTGTCAAACATTATTCAAATTGTCACATTGAGAAAGGCTCAGATGTGAGAGCCAAAACGTGTTTGTGTGTAAAACACCTTTTTTTTTGGAGTTTCGAGATTGTTCAGATTTCAACCCAAGTTTTAACCTAGAGCGCTGTTCTTAGCTGCTCCTGGCACTGGAAGCCAATGATTCCTGCTATTGGCCAGGAATACAGGGGAGAAGCTTCCAGCAATCTAGTTTTAATTGTTTGGTGGTTTTGTAATTTGGTGGAACTCACAGGGGGTATTTGTTGGTGATTATATTTCGCCTTCACTCTTTTAATGGTTACCGTTAAAGGTTACATTTTAATTTCAGTTATACATAGCTGTTAATGTAAACAGCAATCCCACAATTTCTCACTTAGCTGGAGTGGCCAGCATATTTAACAGTTGTTACTGATTATTAAGTTGCGTATTAGCAGCACTATACTACAAATTGTTAGGAATGAGTGCTATTTAACCCCTTCTTTATCCATCTCTTTCCCCTTCCAATTATTAATTATATACTTAAAGGGACAGCACTGAGAGTTTTATAACCCTCTAATTCCTACATCACTATTGTATCCCAGTGCCAATTTATCTGTTACTCTTACTGTTATTGTACTTTGTAACAGTTTAGTTATGATTTTTATGGAACAGTTTTGTTGCATAAAACTCATAACTACTGCTCTCAGATGTCGGTACGGAACTTGTCATTATAGGGTGTAACGCAAGCTTTTTAGCCTCACTGCAAGACTTGTAATGGCAGGGCTATGGGAATCCCATGAAAAAACATATTTTTTTCGAGTGCGGGACTGACGTTGCGTTACAGGCTAAAAGGCTTGCTGTACAGCTATACCAACAAGACTCGTAATGGCTGCGTTGCTGTTTTAACGCTGAAATGGCCATTTTTTCAGCGTTAAAACACAAACGCAAAACTTGTAATCTAGGTGATAGTTAACTAGCTATATGTTTAGCCCCTGCACATTAGTTAAACGCATATAGGCAAAGTCCTGCTTGGTAACCTCAAGTATTATAGTTCTTGAGTATGAAACTGCCAGGGTGACAATCGGGAGCAGTGGTCACACAACCCAAAGATCACATTGTGTTCTTAGGACTTTATTCTTTTCAGGGCTTAAAAACATAGTGGTTTATCACAATCTATCGTTTGATAATTATCTGCATGTTAACAACTGCAGATGAGCCCTTTTCAAATTTGAGGTTATCATTGCTTATGAGCAGTAATAGTTTTCTTTTAAAATGCAAACGTTCTAAAACACCAGACTTCAGTGTATACATACAGAAGTCTATGATTTGCTTATGGCTGTCACGTGATACAGGGATCAGGGAATTGAAGGGGAATTTTAAAATTTATAGACAACCAGGTTAAGGAAGCACTCTAGGGCCTCCATTACATATGCAGCGTCGCCCGCAAAAGCAGGCGACGCCAGATTTTACGCGATTTTGGTATTACATATACTGCGTAGCATACAAGTTACACACGTATATTTCACCCTTCGGACATATTTTTTTTATCCATAGACTAACATAGAACAGACGCGCAATTTGGTATCCAATATACAGCGTAAGGACTTACGCGCGCAGAATTCAGAAAATCTACTCCATTCTCATCTCGCCACAAATTGCAGGCACAGCAACCCTTGCACTGACTAAAAAACCAAAGTAACTCTCTAAAGGCCTAACAAACGCATACGTAATCACATACATATCAGCCGCAAATCTCAAACAGTTAAACCTCTTCTAAGCATTTATTATTCCTGCCCCTGCAAGTGTGTCAAACGAATCACAAACAGCACAACCTCTCAACCCGGAAGCCTTTAAACACCTGGCAATGCACATCCTCATTAGCCACCATGTTTCCCCTGCAATACGTAGAGAGACAGCATCGTGGGGCACAAGGGGTGCTGGAAGCCCTACAAGCCCCTGTTGTTCAGGATATACCTGCTGATGCTATAGTTGCTGCTGAGGTCCCTGGTCATGGTGCTGTAGCCGTCCCTGCTCCTGTTTCTGTTGTCCCTGCTCCTCATGCTGCTGTCCCTGTTCCTGGTGCTGCCCCTGCTGCAGCTGGTCATAGAATTACATACTGCGGATTTCCACTGCATGTAAGTGAAACTACTACATCTCACCCCCCTTCCCTTAACCACCCTAATTACTGAAAATATCTCATTTGTTTAATCCATGTATAAGTCACTATGATTTATTGAACATACCTTATGTTCACACCTTCTGTAAATACATTATTATTAATATATATATATATCCATGTGTCAATTTCTATTGGATGTGAGCAACCTTGATTTACATCTTATAAGTGAATATTACTATATGTACCCTTCATACACAACTATGTGATGTGGTTTATAGAACATGAAAATGTCATAAACATGATATTACCTTTTTTTTTTGTCCATTTCCACACAGGTTATTATATTATTATTATGTTTTAACAATATTACTGTACTAAAACACACCTCACATGGATGTGGATGACAATTATATGGTAAATAACAGAGGACAAGATTTATGGTGAACTATAAGAATATTTATTTCTTTTTAGGCTTCTTGGATGAGGGAGCTGAGGTGACTGTAGTGGATTTCCTTGTTCTCCTGGTTTGAGAAGATTCTGATGTTTCTGCTGGTGTGCTGGCCACAGATGATAGGCTCAACCAACACACCCAAGAGTTGATTATGTTCTCGCCATCTATTGTTTATCTGCATCTGCATATCAGACAGAATTCGCATCATCTGTGACTGGTTTTGAACACTTCCACTTAATGATGCTGCCATGTCCCTCTGCAGCTCTATGCTATGCTTGAAGAACCTCTCTTGGCTCCTGAAGAACCTCTCTTGGCTCCTGTGGAACCTCTCTTGGCTCCTGTGGAACCTCTCTTGGCCTCTTTGTCTGCTCTCGGAGCTTGTTATGAGCCTCCTCTGGAGTGCAATGTATTCCTCACCCAGGGGAGAATACAATGCATCCACAGGCTCTTGAGCAGCAGGGCTTCTAGTTGCTGGAGGTGCAGGTTCAGCTGCATCTGCTGGTTCTGGTGGGGCAGGTTCAGCTGCATCTGCTGTTGCTTGAGTACTTTCTGCTATATTTTCATCTGTAGATGGTGGAGCTTGCCCAAGTGATGAGGATGGTAGAGCTCTCAGGGTTGATTGATAGTCCCACTGATGACCCGTGTGTGACCACTCTGCCTGTCCAGTTGTCACTTCTTGTGACATAGTCTGTGGGTAAAAGCCATGACTGCCATGAGATTGTGTTGGGGGGGGTAAATACATGGACCTTTTGTGGCTGTCTTGGCTCCCCCTCAAAGCAAAAAGAAGAATATTCCTCAGGCCAGGAATCTTGCCAGGGGTCATATGGCAATGGTGGTGGCATCACTCCTGGGTCCTCAACTGAAGCCATCCAACCATGCTCCTGCCTGGGAGCATACTGTTCATGTGGTTGCCTGAAGACTGGTGGTGGTGGTGACATGCCTGTTTGTATCCTCGTGACAGGAGGTTCTGTGGAGGAGTCAAATGATGAGAGGGATTAGTACAGTCAGATATATGTCCATGTGGGCATACAATGTACATAGATACATGCTAGGGCCTATACTGATTCTCATGTCAAACTCTATAACATGCATGTGCACATTGTGATTTGTTCTATGAGAGATTTGAATATGCACAGTATACAGGTATGTGTTTCATACAATAGTTATGTGTACATGTCAATGATGGAAAAAATGTGTTCTTTAAGTGACACTATGGTTACACAATTTACTTTAGCTTGATGTAGGCACAGAACCTGCTTTATTGAGCTAAAAGTATTGTGATGGCTATAGTGTCCATTTACTGAAAACTCTACATGTGGCTTGTGGCCTGTGTTACTCTGAGACATGTTAGTATTGCACTATTCCACCTCATATCATGAATTGCATTGTGTTAAGTAGCATTAATGTCAAATATAATTGTAGATGTTTTTGTTAGTAGGCCAAATACCATGCTCCTCATTGTGTACATGAATGTGTGATATTAAAGGATGTTATATCTCAAATACATATAATACTGGTGTGTGGGATGTTACTCACCAGCATGATGTGCTGTGGTTGCAGCCCCTGAGTCACAAGCCCCTGGAAGTCCACTGACTGCTGTGATACTCAGGGACCTGTGTATAATCTCCTGCCAGGTGTAATACTCTATGTCCAGGGATGGACCACCGCCTGTTCCCCTCTGGTGCATAGCTTCCTGCCCCATCTTTTCTTTGACCCGCCTCTTGCAGTCATTCCACCACTTTTTCATGCCCTCACCAGTCCTCCTCTGCGGGACCACACTGTTGACGATCCTCTACCACCAACCATGCCGTTTTTCTCCTTTTGGCACTGCCTTTGCCCTTCTCCTGCCCGAAGAGGGCACTGTAATTGTCCATGATGGCCTGGACTAGGGCAACATTTTCCTCAAATGAGAAGTTGGGACATCTCAACCTCTCATCCTCCATGGACACCTGGCTTGCTCCCTGTGATGTCCCTGGTGTGGGTTCCTCCCTATCCTCTCCCTCCTCCACCCTTCTGTCCACATGTGCACCCTCTGTCCCTCTCCTAGATGTGCCTGGTTTCTGGGGCTCTTGGGCACCTCCCCTCCCATCATCCATTCTAGCTCTCCCTCTCCCCACTCCACTTACTCCCTGATGGGAACCCCACTGCTCCTCCTGTACTCTCCAATACTCCTCTCCCCTCCTCCCCTCCGCCCTACCTCTCCCTGCCATCCTCACACTAAATCACACTACACACACTCACACTCACTCCCAGTTCAATCACACACAATCACAACCAAACACTCAGCCTATCACACTGTAAAATTGAAATAAAATGTGTGAGGTGTTAGAAAAAAAAGTGTGGTGTTTTTTGTATATGTATGTATGCAAAATGTGTGCAATATGTAAAAATATGTGTAAGTGTACAAGCTTAATCAAACAATAATGCATCCTAACTAACTCCTCTGTTTGCGCCTCTCTCTCTACTCTGACTAATCCTCCACTCCACTGTAGTGTGCTGTAGCTCAAAGAACAATCCAAACACAGAAAATGGCGGCTGCGCATAGGTTTATATATGAATTTTGAATAGCATAATTACGTGTCGCATTTATTTGAAATCGCGGTTCATTTTTACGAGTGTTAGCCTAATTTGCATAAAACTACTTTTTATTGACACTTTCCGTGGACAAAATGCTGGCATAAGTTACTTGCGACCACTAAAATGTGTATTTGCGCACATTTCAGAAGATCGCCAGTTTGTCCTACTTACGCCAGTTTAGCATCTAACGGCGCAGTATATGTAATACCCCGATGTGCAAGGTGAAATTACGGGTGGTGCAGGTTTCCACACTTTCGCCGAAACCTGCGCCGTATATTTGATCGCGCCCTAGCAGTGCTGCCACATACAGGACTTTATTTGCCCTTTGTCAGATGACTCTAAATTTAAATTTTATAGAAAAAAAAATCAAAGGAGTCATTACTGAGAGAATTTATGGCAGTATAAAAGACTAAAATTTTGAGTGGTAAGCAGGATTATAACATTCAGAACGTGTTAATGTGGAACTTTAGTGTTGATAAGAGAAGGGTCAAAACAACAGAAAGAAAAATAGTGAAAAATGATTTACTGATACTGACACATAATATGATTGTGACTTATGTGACTTTAAGGGAGTGGGGGGAAGATGCCCCTACTTTTTGTGGGGACATCCTGTTTTGTTCTTCATACTCATGGGACAGGGGGCGGGGAAAAACTCTATTGACATTCTATCATGTACGTTGTTAAGGGTTTAAAGCAGCTGGAAGTGATCCTGATCGCTTCCAGCCACTTTAAAGGTATTGCCATGATGCCTCGATATTGAGCAATCATTGCAATACCTTTTTTTAAACACTGATGCAGAGAGAGCCACTCTGTGGCCCTCTCTGCATCAGCCAGCGATGGTGCCGAACGTTGGTGGGTGGGAGGCCCATGGCTGGCAATCTTCCGGCCAGCAGTTGGAAACTAGTGTCGGGTGCGCCCGCGATCCGTAGTTCATAATGTTGAAGTGGTGGGAGAGGGTAGTGGGTGGCGGTTGTGGGTGGGAGAGGAGGCGGCAAATCATTTTCAAAATAGGTCTGGGAGGGGGAGGGGTAGGGTATGGAGGCAAGGGGGAAGCTACACTACAGAAAACAGTGGTTTATTTGTGGAAAAAACACATTTAAATGCAAAGTGGGTACTGGCAGACAGCTGCCAGTATCCAAAATGGTGGAAAGTAGTTAGTGGGGGGAGGGTTAGAGAGCTATTTGGGGGGGGGGATCAATGAGGTTGGGAGCTAAGGGGGGATCCTACACAGCAGAATATATATTTTAAATTATTATTTTTTTTTTTTTAAAAGCATTTTATTTTAGTACTGGCAGACTTTCTGCCAGTACTTAAGATGGTGGGGACAATTGTGGGGTGGGGGAGGGATGAGAGCTGTTTGGGAGGGATCAGGGGGTGGGATGTGTAAGTTGGGAGGCTAATCTCTACACTAAAGCTCCCTACAAGCTACCTAATTAACCCTGTCACTGCTGGCCATAATACAAGTGTGGTGTGCAGCGGCATTTAGAGGCCTTCTAATTACTAAAAAGCAATGCTAAAGTCATGTATGTCTGCTATTAACCCCTTAATGACCGGACCATTTTTCAATTTTCTTACCCTTAATGACAATGGCTATTTTTACATTTCTGCGGTGTTTGTGTTTAGCTGTAATTTTCCTCTTACTCATTTACTGTACCCACACATATTATATACCATTTTTCTCGCCATTAAATGGACTTTCTAAAGATACCATTATTTTCATCATGTCTTATAATTTACTACAAAAATTTTTATAAAATATGAGGAAAAAATGGAAAAAAACACACTTTTTCTAACTTTGACCCCCAAAATCTGTTACACATCTACAATCACCAAAAAACACCCATGCTAAATAGTTTCTAAATTTTGTCCTGAGTTTAGAAATACCCAATGTTTATATGTTTTTTGCTTTTTTTGCAAGTTATAGGGCCATAAATACAAGTAGCACTTCGCTATTTCCAAACCACTTTTTTTCAAAATTAGCGCTAGTTACATTGGAACCCTGATATCTGTCAGGAATACCTGAATATCCCTTGACATGTATATATTTTTTGTTAGAAGACAATCCAAAGTATTGATCTAGGCACATTTTGGTATATTTTATGCCACCATTTCACCGCCAAATGCGAGCAAATAAAAAAAAAACTTTACATTTTTCACAATTTTAGGTTTCTCACTGAAATTATTTACAAACAGCTTGTGCTATTATGGCACAAATTGTTGTAAAAGCTTCTTTGGGATCCCCTTTGTTCAGAAATAGCAGACTTATATGGCTTTGGCATTGATTTTCGGTAATTAGAAGGCCGCTAAATGCTGCTGCGCACCACACGTAAATTATGCCCAGCAGTGAAGGGGTTAATTAGGTAGGTTGTAGGGAGCTTGCAGGGTTAATTTTAGCTTTAGGGTAGAGATCAGCCTGCCACCTGCCACATCCCACCCACTGATCCCTCCCAAACAGCTCTCTTCCCTCCCCCACCCCACAAATGTCCCTGCCATCTTAAGTACTGGCAGAAAGTCTGCCAGTACTAAATAAAAAGAGTTTTTTTTTTTTTTATAAAAAAAATAAAATATTTTAGCTGTGATGGACTCCTGCCTTAGCCCCAACCTCCATGATCCCCCCCCCCAGCTCTCTAACCCTCTCCCCTATCTAATTGCGGCCATCTTGGGTACTGGTAGCTGTCTGCCAGTACCCAATTTGCCCCAAAAACAAAAGTGTTTTTTGTTCTTTTGGTTTTTTTATGTTTTCTGTAGTGTAGCAGCCCCCCACAATACCCCTATCCCCCTCCCCTTCCCAGATCCTTTTATATTATTTTATTAAAACATCTTTCCCCCCCCTCTTCCCTCCTCATTGGTGTCAGTGTCAGTGCCAGGTAATGCGTGTGCACGCACGCTCCCGGCACCCGGCGTGCACATTGCACTTCTAGGAACCGGATGCCGGGTAGCGATGGGCCGCCCACCCGCCTCCCTGTTACAGAGTGGCTCTCTCTGCATTGGAGTCTTCTAAAAAGGTATTGCAGGATGCCTCCATATGGAGGCATCACTGCAATACCCTGAGAGCTGCTGGAAGCGATTGCGATCGCTTCCAGCACTCTCTTAGACAACTGACGTACCAGGTACGTCCATTGTCATTAACTACTTGTTAATGCATGACGTACCTGGTACGTCAGTTGTCATTAAGGGGTTAATAAAAAAAATGGGATCCCATAGAAGCATTTAAATAACATTTGTGCCATAATTGCACAAGCTGTTTGTAAATAATTTCAGTGAGAAATCTAAAGTTGGTGAAAAAGTTTATGAAAAAGTGAACGATTTTTTTTATTTGATCGCATTTAGTGGTGAAATAATATACCAAAATGGGCCTAGATCAAAACTTTGCGCTGTCTACTACACTACACTAAAGCTAATATTAACCCTACAAGCTCCCTACAAGCTACCTAATTAACCCCTTCACTGCTGGGCATAATACAAGTGTGGTGCGCAGCTGCATTTAGTGGCCTTCTTATTACCAAAAAGTAATGCCAAAGCCATAAATGCCTGCTATTTTTGAACAAATGGGATCCCAGAGAAGCATTTACAACCAGTTTGTGCCATAATTACACAAGCTGTTTGTAAATAATTTCAGTGAGAAACCTAAAGTTGGTGAAAAAGTTTGTGAAAAAGTGAACGTTTTTTTTTTATTTGATCGCATTTGGCGGTGAAATGGTGGCATGAAATATACCAAAATAGGCCTAGATCAATGGGCCTAGATCAATACTTTGGGTTGTCTACTAAAAAAAATATATACATGTCAAGGGATATTAAGGGATGCCTGACAGATATCAGTGTTCCAATGTAACTATCGCTAATTTTGAAAACAAAATAGCAAAGCGCTACTTGTATTTATTGCCCTAAAACTTGCAAAAAAAGCAAAGAACATGTAAACATTGGGTATTTCTAAAATTAAGATAAAATTTAGAAACTATTTAGCATGGGTGTTTTTTGGTGGTTGTAGATGTGTAACAGATTTTGGGGTTCAAAGTTAGAAAAAGTGTTTTTTTTTTCCCATTTTTTTATCACATTTTATAAAAAAATTATAGTAAATTATAAGATATGATGAAAAAAAATCTTTAGAAAGTCCATTTAATGGCGAGAAAAACGGTATATAATATGTGTGGATACAGTAATTGAGTAAGAGGAAAATTACAGCTAAACACAAACACCGCAGAAATGTAAAAATAGCCTTGGTCCTTAAAGGGACATTAAACACTAAATACATGCTAGATAGAATGATGCATTCAAAGAAAAGATTAGTCCATGAGTAACATGTAGATGCATTTTTTAAAGTTTCATTAGTTGTTTAAAAAGTGACAAAATAAGTGTAAAGTTTTAGTGTCTATAAAACACTGGGAGCTGCCATGTTGTAACTTGTGTTACCTTCTTTGTTGTGGCCAATTAGGGACAGTTATAAATAGGTCATTAGAATGTGCGGCCAATGGTTGTGCTGGATTTAACAGTGTTCTGCAATTCCATTTCTAACAGGAACTGAAAAGCTCACAATATCAGAATGGAATTACAGGCAAAGAGGACAAAATAAATAATGAAAGTATATTGCAGAGTTGTTTTATTATATACAATTTATCATTTTATATTACCATCTCAAAGTGTTTAATGTCCCTTTAAGGGAAAGAACTTGAAAAATGGCCTTGTCCTTAAGGGGTTAATACCATAGTGGATCTAAATCAATTTTTAAGGTTCTTAATAAACCCCCCCCCAAAAAAAAAAAAACATTTAATTGATATTGAAAATGTGTGCACTATTTTATGCCTGATGAAAAACAGAGTATAGATTCTAATTCTGTCTCATTTTCCCATAAATATACATATTAGTATTTAATATCTTTAAGGGCAGTGGAGTCTCAATGTTTAAATTGTTAATCAATAATTTTAAGAAGTATTAAAAGGAAGTCTTCATTTTATTAGGCACAGATTTGTACAGCTGCTGTTATGTTTGACAAAACTGTAAAAATGGAATTAAAAGTGTTATATAAGAAGATTGAATGTAGAAATCATAAGAAATATAATTTGAGGAAACCTAAAACAGAGGTCATTGTGCAATTGAAATCCAGTACATATTTGGTGATACGTAACTTGGATAAGGTGGGGTAATGTAGTAGTTTTAGATCATACATTTTACATCACAATTTTAAACAGCTTTCCATTTTACTCCTATTAATCTATTTATTTTTATTTTCTTGTTATCCTTTGTTGAAAAACAGAAAGGTAGATTTAGAAGTATGCTCATGTGCAGCACTATATGGCAGCAGTTTTGCAACATTGTTATGTATTAGCAGGAGCACTAGATGGCAGCACTATTTCCTGTCATGTAGTGCTCCAGAAATGTGAATGCTACCTATCTAGATATCTCTTCAACAAAGAATAACACGCAAACAAAGTGCATTTGATAACAAAAGTAAATTGGATTTTTTTAAAATGTATGCTCTATCTGAATCATAAAATAAAAAATGTATGTTTGATGTCCCTTTAAGGAAAGTGGTGGTCATTAGAAATATTGACAATCACCAGAAAACTTTAAAAAGGTCCTCAAGCATGCAACATGGAACAACATAAGAAAATTGTATTTAAAAATTAAAATTAAAATGTCAGTATTAAGAATCAATAAGATACATTCCAAAACACATATTTACTCCTCTGGGGCAGGTACCTGTACTGGTCTGGAAAAATCAACTAACTGCAAAGTTATAAAGGAAAATAAAGGCCCCTCAGAGGGTGATACCATCTGGCACAGAAGCAAAATGTAACAATGCAGAACAACTCAGGAAATTGTAGGCACTGCATGTAGTGCTTGTGGTGTAGGCTGAAGTCGTAGGACTCATATTGGCAGCAATAGCAAGGGTGGGACTACAGTATCTCAGGGCTCCTTGATTATTTGACTGCTCATGCAGTACAGACCTACTAAACAGTAGATTTGCTATTGTTTTCTAGGCCCCCCCGAAGGTAACTCAGTTGAAAGCAATAGTAATAATATACATACTGTTCTGCATATTGATTTGGAGGATAGATGGACCTGCAGCCTGCACAAATAAAAGACTCCCATGCATTAGGATTGTGCACATTCTGCATATGCCTATATATTGCTATGGGCCTCTCAGCACTTGGGCCCTGGTGCCAATGTATCTGCTGCACCAATGGTAGTTCCACCCCTGTGCTCATGTATCCAGGTGTAATTCACAATAGGGATAGCCAGATCTGCTCAATAGAATTATATACACATAAAAAGCCAAGTGTTTTTCAACAATGTAACCTACTGCTGCACCATGAAGAGTGCTACATTCATCAATGAGAGTGCTACATTGTTGAGAAAGACATTGCGATTTATTTTTATTGATTTTACTTATAGATCTTTTACTTAGGACTTGCTATTTTTGCTTTGTCACACAATTTGGCTGCCTGAACAGTGCATGTATATTTCTTTTGGGAGGTTCTGGCTACCTCTGTTGTGGATACCAAATATTACGATTTATTATATCCAGTGTGTACTAGAAACACATTTGTTTAGTTTTGTTAGTCAAAATTATATGTATTTTTTTGTTTGAGAATTTTTTTTCATGAAAATTATTTTATCATAAAATGAGTGTATTAGTGGGCTCAGATTTTTTGACACTGCTGTATATATTAAGGCTTGACTAATTTGTTTGAAATCTATGAGCCAGGCATCTTAAGCATTATTTATAATACCCAGAATTTACAAAAAGAAAGCTATGCTGGTGCAAAAATCAAACAAATCCTTAGTTATCACAAATTCCACAATCAAAACAGGCTAAGAAGACCATCATTTTCAGTAGATTATATGTAAGGTAAACTCACATATTAAACCTGGACACAGTAGCTGTGTTCATAACAAGAGGTTTTAAACTAGGTTTACAGGCTCAATCTTCCTGTCGCTTAAATGAACAGCAATACAATAAAGTTATTTATAAGAACAGATCTGGATAAATTGAAGAGATAAAGCTGCTCTTAGCTGCTAAATACCTATAGGATCACTGCTGCACAGTTTACTTCACAACAACCTTCACCAGTCAGAGCAAAGTAATGAGAGCAGTAAATTCTCATTCCTCGTCAGCTGCTCTCACATAGAGCAGTAATCACTAGATGCCCCCTGCTACATAATCGGCTGTTCAATGTACCTTGCTGAGCACAGTAGAATGAAAAAAAAACTTAAGTGCAGATCTCAGCCCTAGGGGGCATATTTATCAAGCTCTGTATAGAGATGAAGGCTCGCCGGAAACAGAAATTATGAAGCAGCGGTCTAAAGACCGCTGTTCCATAACCTGTCCACCTGCTCTGAGGTGGCGGACAGACATCGCCAGAAATCAACCTGATCGAATACTATTGGGTTGATTGACACCCCCTGCAAGCGTATGCTGTCGGCATTTATCGATGTGCAGAGGACATGATCCACAATATCGGACCATGTCTGCTCGCACTATGATAATAAGGCCCCTAGATCTCTCTCCTTCTAAGGAGCATGGACATAGCTTGTTCTATAAAAAAAAAACACCACAGTTGGGGAGGGGCACATGGGTGGACAGCCATTTTCAAGTTGGCTGCAGTTCCCCCACCTGATCCCCTCTAGAGATACCTATTATTGACATTGTTCCTCACAAAATAGCAGGGGTGTTTTGGGTACTTGCACCTGCGTTAATGCCACTTCATCCACTCTGCCTTTTTCATTTTGTTCACATCCAGCATATTTCATGAACAAACATAAGGACCCATTAATATATCTACTTTCAAATTGAAAGAGGTAGTGTTTGCTCTAACCGACCAATTATTATACATCAAGACTGAATCAAGCTTATATTTTATGGATGCATATATTGCTACACCGAAATATTAGTATTTATGTTAACAATATATATATGTCTATGTCTAAATATATGTATGTATGTATATATATATATATATATATATATATATATATATATATATATATATATATATATATATATATATAAAATCCATTATAGAAGAGGACTGCACTCACTGGATTTGGTGCAATATAGTGTGTGCAATATAAAGCAACATAGCCCCTCCCATCAAACAATTAGTGAAATTGCGCCAAAACCTATGTAACCATGACAACAGGTGAATCACCTAATTAACAATATTCCTACCTTTACTAATGTGATAGTTAAAAACAGTATAATTGTGCAAACCATATAAGTGCATCTTAAAACTATTCTCAAACAATAAATGACATGACATATGAGTAGCACCTAAAACACTCAAGGTGCACCCAAAGAAATAAAATGTCCCCCTACAATGTGATGTGTGACATACTGAAATAGCTACCACAAAGAAACAACTTAACATCGATAAAGGCAGTCTATAGGAAACAGCGCTCAATAAAAGATAGTTGCAGGACCTAGGCAGTATATCAGCATTTAAACATTAGTGCATCAGTATCTCTCAGTAAAACATACTTCTCAGTAAACAAAGGACTAGTAGAAAAAAAGGACAAGTAGAGAAAAAGGGCTCATAGCCAGAAAAACACGTATGTCAAGATTTAGGCAAGCATGTAGATGTGTGTGTCAACTGTTGAATATCAGTAGGTATATTGTATAGCATCCATAGACTAATCTTAGAGAGAAAGAGGGTGTCATCACACCATCACCATATATATATGTGTGTGTTTATATGTGTGTAGATATGTATTTTTGTATTTACGTGTGTATATATGTATTTACAGACATATATACTCATATAAACACATAAATACATATGTACACATATATAGACATATATACTCATGTAAACACATAAATACATATGTACACATATATAGACATATATATGCAAATACATACATATACATCTTTAGAGATCTATATGTTATCTCTATGTTAAAGGCCCTTACCTGCCTTTTTTTCCTAACTCCTGAGACCTAATATCTTTGAGCCCTTATAACTTTTTTGTGCAATATAGACATATATAGAAGTGCATTGGAGCCCTTTGCCGTCAAGTAGATGAAAACATGTAAAAGCATTTTTATGCAATATTCATTTTTAATGAAGTTTTATAGTGTGTATATAATTTCCATATTTCACATTCCAATGTTCTGCACATAGCAGAATATGTTCTATGTATTTCTAAATAGATATTCCTATGTATATCTGTATATATCTATACATATAAATAATCATCTATATTGTACCAAAATACCATCATATATATATGTAGAAATATGTATTTATGAATAAATAGAACATATTCTGCAACGTGAAGAGCATTGGAATGTGAAATATTATTTTTTTCATGTTGGGTTAGTGCACTTGGGAATATGTAATTGGGTTTGCGCAAAAGTAAGGTGTTAGTTTTTTTTAACTTTTTTGCTCCATTGACTGTTATGGGGGAATACGTTAACGCAATTACGATATTCAAAGTTCGGCTTCTTGCACATCAGGTTTGTGCGCAAGTGAAACACTTTCAACTTGTAATATGAGCGCTACCCAACGCATGCAAAAAGCTTACTTTTAGAGGAGTTAACACTTGAGCAGGAGCGTTAAATAAGGCTCCACTTGTAATCTGGCCCTTTATCAGCCATTGTATTGTGAGCAAGGGAGAAGTGGGAGAAACTTCATGTATATTTTTCCATTTTATATAATAGACAGAGAGGCAAAAACCAGCATGTACAGTGTTACACTATGTAGTCATTTGCTTCAGATTTGTAGAACACAGCACAAGAATAGCAAAATAAATGAGACTATAGACTGTACAGAACAGAAATTGAGAATATCTTGACATGATAGCTAATAAGCATATATCTCTACAACTATTTCTCATTTCTCTGCACATGTTCGTGAGCTAACTAAAAAAATCTTCTCTTTCTGTTGAATCACATTTTTTTACATCTGTTTCACCTGACAGTAGAATAACTACACTTTATACTTTAATACATTTTATTTTTCCCCATTATTCTCATCACTATACATAAAACTTTAAATGACTGAATATAGTTAATTTGCACCGCAAACAAGTTTTCTCTCTTTTTTATTGCACTGCATTATAATGTTTTCTTCTGTTTCAAAGAGCTTCAATGAATATTTGCTGTGGTGTATCCCTCACCTTTGTTAAAACATTTTTTAAATAGTAATAATAATTTAAAGGATAGTTCCTTTATTACACATTCCTCAGTTTTGCATAACCATCATGGTTATATTAAAATAAATTTTACGTCTCTGATTACCTTGTATCTAGGCCCCCATATTTCACTTCTTTTGACAGACTTGCGTTTTAGCCATTCAGTGCTAACTCCACGGGAGTGAACACAATGTTATCTATATAGAGCACATGAACTAGCACTGTCTAGCTGTTAAAAACGGTAAAAATTTCAATGAGATTAGAGGCAGCCTTCAAGGGCTTAGAAATGAGCATATGAGCCTATCTAGGTTTAGCTTTCAACAAAGAACAAAGCACATTTGATGATAAAAGAAAATTGGAAAGTTGTTTAAAACTGCATGCCATATCTGAATCATGAAATATTCATTTTTACTAGACTGTCCCTTTAAGTGATGTTTGTCTCATTTGAATAAAGTAAAGGAGTTTGTATACAAATGGGCAAGCATTCATTAAAATATTCCAGTTATTTGACTCTTCATTAAAATAGTTTACTTTGGGCTAAATTACAAGTGAAGCTCTAACAGTTATGCACAAGCTAAAATGAGTTTATTGCGGGTGTTTATTGCTCATTTTACAAGTTGAAAGTAAACATGATCGTTGAGCACAATTGAAATTAATGCACATCAGGTTAGCGTGACCCCAGAGCTTTGGTTAATTGTTTTGCAAAACAAACAACAGATAAAAAAATTCATTAAAAAGTACAGTTACGCTCATAATAACACCATCTAATAAAAATTAATCAAAAAAAATATTGCACAAACAAAGTTATAAGGCCTCAAAGATATAAGATCTGAGGTGTTAGTAAAAAAAGGCAGGCAAAGAGCTTTAACATAGAGATGCATACACATGTCAAATATGTTTATGTATATATATAATTGGAAATTAACAACAAAATATAAGCAATTTCTATATCTTGGCCCATACCCTGGGTAATACTTACCAGTGAGACCCACTCTCCTGAGGCATGTGGACAGAGCTATCCACTCCCCTCATTTATATAAAAGCCCTAAGGAGACACCACCTCCTCCTAGAGATGTCCAGCCAAAAACAGGTAAACAAACATGGGAAGGGAGCCTGGTAAGTATTACCCAGGGTATGGGCCAAGATATAGAAATTGCATATATTTTGTTGTTAATTTCCAATTATCTTGGCCCCCCTGGTAATACTTACCAGTGAGAGAATATAGAGCAATAATGAAAATAAAGGGTGGGAAATAAATGAAAAAATAGACATAAATACTGCAGAAAATATAAATATTTATTCCATAACAACAGAAGATAATATCTTTCGGCCAAACTTGGTAGCAGCAGATTGACAATCATCGAGCTTATAATGTGAGACAAAAGTGTTATACGATTTCCAAACTGCGGCTTGACAGATTTCTTCTGGAGAAGCGTTAGCTTGAAGCACCCAAGAAGTTGATACAGCACTTGTTGAATGAGCCTTAAACTCTTCAGGTACCTGTTCCCCTTTTTCTTTATAGACCATTGAAATAGCCTGTACAATCCAATGAGAAATTGTTGTTCGTGATGGAGCTTGACCTTGACGAGGACCTTTAGGAACAATGAATAATCTTTCAGTCTCACAAATGTCTTGTGTCCTTGAGATATAAATATGAAGACATCTGACTATATTCAAACGATACGATGGTCTACTTTGAGAATCTGAGTTTTTAGTACAAAAAGGAGGAAGAACAATATCCTGATATTGATGAAATTCGGACACAACTTTTGGAAGGAACTCAGGAACAGTACGAAGTACTACTTTGTTTTGATGAAATACAATGTTAGAGTCTTTAACTGATAGAGCTTGAGGTTCATATACTCAGCGAGCTGATTTTATGGCCACTAGGAAAAAATTTTTCAAGGTGAGAAACCATAAGGAGATTTTATGTAAAGGTTCAAAGGGAGATTCCAGAAGGAAATCCAAAACCAAAGGCAGGTCCCAGGATGAAATTCGTGTTTTTGACAGATGGGCGGATATGGGCCAAAGCTTGAAAAAAAATGAGTTATTAGAGGGTCCTGTGCCCACCTAATGCCAGATATTGCAGAAATTTTAACTTTAAGAGTTTGAGCACTGAGGCCTTTAAGAAACCCATCATGAACGAAATCCAATAGAAGAAATATCTTGATTGTTGCTGTAGAGATATCATGTGAAATCGTCCATGATGAGAAGATGTCCCAAATATGATAGTATGTTCTGGATGTAGTTCTCTTCTGAGCTTGAAGAAGCATCTGAATGACCGGAGCTGAAACACTCAATTGTTGGAATCTTGAGAACTCAGCAACCAGGCCGTTAACCTAAATTGGTGTGGATTCGGATGAACCTCTGGACCTTGACTCAGCATGTCCCAAGAGATTGGAAGATGCCATGGTGGTTGAATTGCTAGTTTGAGTACTAGAGGAAACCAAGGCCTTCGAGACCAAAGGGAAGGATAACAATTAAGGTAGCTGACTCCACTAGAATCCTCTTCAATAATCTCGGAATGAGAGGAAAGGGAGGAAAGACATATAGAAGGTTTTATGACCAATTGTGGAGAAAGGCATCCACCCCCAATGCAATAGGTGTTGGGTAACGGCTGAAGAACCTCGGAACCTGGTGATTCGATGCAGAGGCCATGAGATTGACTTCTGGAAGTCCCCAGAGGCTGGTTATCCTCTGAAACAACCACCTGCTCAGTTGCCATTTGATTGGAGAAATTCGACTTCTGCTCAAGTAGTCTGCCTTGACATTCTCTATCCCCGGAACATGGACTGCAGAGAGGAACTGAATGTAACATTGTGCCCATATGAAAATTGGAGATACCTCCTTCAATGCATTTAAACTTCTTGTACCTCCTCGGAACTGGAAATAAGTTGCAGCTGTTCTGTTGTCGGTTAAGATCTTTACTGCTCTTCCTTCCAATAGTTGCTGAAATTCAAGGAGAGCCATGAATACTGCCCTGATCTCTAGAAGATTTGATGGAAGAGACTGATGTTTATTTTTCCACGTACCCTGGGCATATCTGTCTTGACAATGTGCTCCCCAACCGGTCTTGCAGGCATCTGTTTGTACAATAATCCAATTTGGCCCCTGAAGAGGAAGCCCCCTGTATAGGTGCTGGGACTGTGACCACCAAAGAAGAGATTTCCTCAGATTTATGGGTACTTTAATCTGCTGGGACAGACCTCTGCTTCCGTCGATTTTTTGTAAGAAATATGTCTGAAATTGACACATTCTCCACCAGGCCCATCTCACCATATGAATCACTGAAGACATGTGACCCAAGAGCTTCATCCATTGGCGGCCGTAAGGTATGTGACATGGCAGAACTGAAGGAAGTATGTTAGAAGAAATTTGACTCAGACATTTGGAAGAGATACAATCTCCTTCTGTGTATTGAAGTGTGTTCCCAGAAAAACTAGCTTTTGACAGGGTTGAAGCTGACTCTTTTGAAAATGTATGTTCCAGCCATGATCCTGAATGAAGTCGAAAAGGATGGACCTGTGAGCAATTGCTTATTGTTTTGAACTTGCCAGGAGAAGAATATCGTCTAGATAATGAATTATGAATAGCCCTTTGACATGTAGTTCTGCTATAAGAGGAATAAACACCTTTGTAAAGACCCTTGGAGCAGTAGATATTCCAAAGGGAAGAGCTGAAAATTAAAAATGGCAGTCTCCGACCGTGGAATATAGGAACCTTCTGTGCCGTCCTGCAATAGGTATATGGAAGTTAGCATCCTTGAGATCTATAGAAAGCAGGTATGCCTTTGGTGAGATAAGATTGGTTACAGATAGAACAGATTCCATCTTGAAACGCTGAACCTTGAGAAAGGTGTTGAGTATCCAAAAGTTCAGAACCAGTCTCCAGGAACCATCTTTCTTTTTTACCAGAAAAAGAGGTGAATAAAACCCTTTGTTGTGATCTTGGATTGGTATCCGTTGAATGACACTGTTGTACATGAGCTTGCTGATGAACTCCAAAATGGCCTTTAGTTTAACAGGATCCCTGGGGAGTGGAGATTTTACCAAGCAAGGAAGACTTGGCTTTTTCTGGAACTCTAGATGTTATCCATGCTGAAGAATCCCCAGAACCCATTGGTCTGATATACTGGATGCCCACCATCATTGTTTTTTAACCTGAAAGGAAGGAAAGGACTTACCACGTCCTCTACCTCTAAACTGAAAATGAGATCTTCCATCTTGATGTTGAAAGAACTCTTGTAGAGGAAACTTTGAAATTTTGATGCATATTATGCTGTCTGTGGACAAAAGTGACCCCTTTGGCCTCTGGAAACCTGTGGAAGAAATGGACTCTTACCTCCTGTTCTTTTTGAGATTAAAGTTTCCAATTGCTTACCGAAGACTCAATAAATTCAACTTTGAACCTTGATCAGCTTCCCAATGTCGCAACCATAGGGCTCTTCTAACAAGGTTGGCGGTAGTCATATACTTTGCATTAAGCTCCAAAATATTAGTAGCAGCTGATAAACAGAAAGAAGTTACCATATTAAAATCTGCAAGAAAAGGAGTTATATTTTCATTATGTTTAAAAGAATTAGACATATTTGAAGACCACACTTCAGTAGCTTTTAAGGTTAAAAATAGAACAAGCAGGGGATGAAATAAAGCCCCTTGTTGAAGATAAAGTTGCTTTAAATTTTGTTCCATATTTTTATCCATGACATCCTTAAAAGATCCTGCATCATCAACAGGAAAAATCATCTTTTTTGAGAGCCTAGCAATTGCAGCATCAATTTTGGGTGTTGAAACAAATTGGCTATGCAAAGCTTTTTCCAAGGGAACATTTTTATATATTTTATCTGGAACTCCAGACAAAAAGTTATAGTGTTCTGCGCCTTGTGACAACACCACACAAGCTCACTGGAGGTAAATGATAGTCCAACACAATCGTTCCTAATATAAGATATAGATATACAAGATAGGAGCGCTGTCTTCACAGGAAGAATGGCTTAAGTGCGGCATAGAGATGTATTATATAAACAAGTGTAACATTATTTAAGATTTATACAGTGTCTAGCAGTATGTCTGACCAAACCCAGATAGAGATTATGAAAAAAAATGTCATTGTGGTTATCAATTGTAATCAATAGAATGCAAGAGTATGTGCTTAGGAAGCTTAATACAATATAACAAAGTGTATAGAGAGGTAGCACTGTGTTAAAGTTGTGTACAGTGTCCTGAGGATAAATAAGTGGTTTGTGAAATAGAAAGTGACTAATCTTATAGTCAAAACATAATAGCTACTTGTGTATCAAAAAGTAGCTTGTATCAAAAAGAAAAAGAAGAAAGCGGAAGCCTTATAGCTACTTTTGTATAGAGGAGGGGCAATGTAAAAATTGCAACACTGTCTGTTGCAAATTGCTACAAACGCTAACAAACATTCAGTGTTAAAGAGAGTAGTGAATCAAACGTGTTGTAGTGAAAAAAAAGTAGTGAAATTACGTGGTGTGTGAAGATTTCAATCTTTGCAATCCTTGCAGATTCAAGATGGAAGTACAATAAGCTATAATGATTTACTAGTAACCTTTTATTTGATGAAATATAAAATTAAAATTAATGTATCTCATATAAACATTTTATACATGGTAAAACGTATTAGAACATAATATCATATGGTAACATACTAGAACGTGTTAAAATGTGGTGACATATGAATGTTATATTAAAACATGGTTACAGGGTAATTACTGCAATAAAAATGACTCAAAACGTTTGATACTTCCTTTGTTTCCTTTCAGCCCAGAAGTATAAAAAATGGAGAGGGACCCCTATCCCTGTCCACCTAACAGGCTGGACAGAACTAGGAGGAGGATGAGGTGGTGTCTCTTAAGGGCTTTTATGTAAATGAAGGGAGGGGATAGCTCTGTCCACGCCCCTCAGGAGAGGGGTTCTTACTGGTAAGTATTACCAGGGGGGCCAAGATATATATACAGGTAGCCCTCAGTTTATGCCGGGGCTAGGTTAAAGAAGGAATGGTTTTAAATCGAAACCGTTGTAAATTGAAACACAGTTTATAATGTAAGTCAATGGGAAGTGAGGGAGTTAGGTTCCAAATTGGCATAAGTAACAGCTAATACATTATTTTTAAAGCATTGAAATGAAGACTTTAAATGCTAAACAGCATTATAAAACTAATACAATAATCACACAACACAGAATATATAATTAAACTAAGTAAAATGAACAAAAACATTTGCTAAACAGCATTATAAATCTAATAAAATAATCACACAACACAGACTTTACTTGCATTTTTCTGCAAACAGTTCTTTCTATGCATTCCAATCTGGACTGATTAATAGACAGGAAGAGCTTGCTCCTTTGTAAGCTGCTCGATAGCTCAGGTCTGGTTAAACTGATTAATTTCAGCTTGCTTGGCTTGCATATATTTGCTGCAACACAAGCGGACAGCTCTACCTACTGGCTATTTTAATCAATGCACTGCTTCTCAATGCTTTTCAATAGCAGTCACATGACTGAAAAAAAGGTTGTTATTATGAAACGGTGCAAATTGAACCGTTGTAAACCGAGGTCCACCTGTGTATATATATATATATATATATATATATATATATATATATATATATATATATATATATGTGCATATATATGTATTTAAAGACATATATACACATATAAACACATAAATACATACAGGGAGTGCAGAATTATTAGGCAAATGAGTATTTTGACCACATCATCCTCTTTATGCATGTTGTCTTACTCCAAGCTGTATAGGCTCGAAAGCCTACTACCAATTAAGCATATTAGGTGATGTGCATCTCTGTAATGAGAAGGGGTGTGGTCTAATGACATCAACACCCTATATCAGGTGTGCATAATTATTAGGCAACTTCCTTTCCTTTGGCAAAATGGGTCAAAAGAAGGACTTGACAGGCTCAGAAAAGTCAAAAATAGTGAGATATCTTGCAGAGGGATGCAGCACTCTTAAAATTGCAAAGCTTCTGAAGCATGATCATCGAACAATCAAGCGTTTCATTCAAAATAGTCAACAGGGTCGCAAGAAGCGTGTGGAAAAACCAAGGCGCAAAATAACTGCCCATGAACTGAGAAAAGTCAAGCGTGCAGCTGCCAAGATGCCACTTTCCACCAGTTTGGCCATATTTCAGAGCTGCAACATCACTGGAGTGCCCAAAAGCACAAGGTGTGCAATACTCAGAGACATGGCCAAGGTAAGAAAGGCTGAAAGACGACCACCACTGAACAAGACACACAAGCTGAAACGTCAAGACTGGGCCAAGAAATATCTCAAGACTGATTTTTCTAAGGTTTTATGGACTGATGAAATGAGAGTGAGTCTTGATGGGCCAGATGGATGGGCCCGTGGCTGGATTGGTAAAGGGCAGAGAGCTCCAGTCCAACTCAGACGCCAGCAAGGTGGAGGTGGAGTACTGGTTTGGGCTGGTATCATCAAAGATGAGCTTGTGGGGCCTTTTCGGGTTGAGGATGGAGTCAAGCTCAACTCCCAGTCCTACTGCCAGTTTCTGGAAGACACATTCTTCAAGCAGTGGTACAGGAAGAAGTCTGCATCCTTCAAGAAAAACATGATTTTCATGCAGGACAATGCTCCATCACACGCGTCCAAGTACTCCACAGCGTGGCTGGCAAGAAAGGGTATAAAAGAAGAAAATCTAATGACATGGCCTCCTTGTTCACCTGATCTGAACCCCATTGAGAACCTGTGTTCCATCATCAAATGTGAGATTTACAAGGAGGGAAAACAGTACACCTCTGTGAACAGTGTCTGGGAGGCTGTGGTTGCTGCTGCACGCAATGTTGATGGTGAACAGATCAAAACACTGACAGAATCCATGGATGGCAGGCTTTTGAGTGTCCTTGCAAAGAAAGGTGGCTATATTGGTCACTGATTTGTTTTTGTTTTGTTTTTGAATGTCAGAAATGTATATTTGTGAATGTTGAGATGTTATATTGGTTTCACTGGTAAAAATAAATAATTGAAATGGGTATATATTTGTTTTTTGTTAAGTTGCCTAATAATTATGCACAGTAATAGTCACCTGCAAAAACAGATATCCCCCTAAAATAGCTAAAACTAAAAACAAACTAAAAACTACTTCCAAAAATATTCAGCTTTGATATTAATGAGTTTTTTGGGTTCATTGAGAACATGGTTGTTGTTCAAAAATAAAATTAATCCTCAAAAATACAACTTGCCTAATAATTCTGCACTCCCTGTAGATAAGTTAAGTACAGTAGATGAAAAAATGAAAAAAACATATTTATGCAATATTCATATTTAATAAAGTGTTTGCGTATGTACTGTAAATATTTCACATTCCAATGTTCTGCAAATAGCATGATATGTTCTATAAATTTCTAAATAGATATTCCTATATGTATCTGTGTATATATATACTTATATATAATCATGTATATATATATATATATATATATATATATATATATATATATATATATATATATATATATATATATATATATATAGATAGATAGATAGATAGATAGATAGATAGATATGAACCAAAATACCATCAGATTTATGTGGAAATGTTCTTTTATGTTAAGAACATTGGAATGTAAATTATTCATATTTTCATGTTGGTTAGTGCACTTGGGTATATACGATCGGGTTTGCGTGCAAGTAGGGTGTTAGGTTTTTTCCCACTTTGCTTGCTCCATTGACTTCTATGGGGGAATATTTTATTGCATGCGTGATATTCTAAGTTCGGCTTTTTATGCTTGTTGGGTTTGCGCACAAGTGAAAACTGTTTACTTTTAACTTGTAATATGTGTTCTACTCAACATGCACAAAAAAAATTACTTTTAGTGCAGTAAATTTTCGAGCTCCACTGGCCCTTTAAAAGTTTTATAAGAAGTGCACAGTTGTCAAAAACTAGCCAGCAAAGAGAGAAATCATCAACTTATTTTACTGAGCCTTTTATTATAAATGAAGTGTCTCTCCTTAACATAAAGCATGTTAGTAAACTCCCCTTAATGAGATACACAGTTATCAAGGTAAAAATGGCCTTTATAAAATTTCCAGGAGGGCCTCTAAAATTCTAATGAAGCATCTTTCAGAATCTTACCACACCAGAAAGCTTTAGAGAATTAAGTCCATAGTCGTTAGATGTTTAAACTCATCGAAAAAGTAAAGAATAAGGGACATCAAGAAGAAGTGCGCAATAACTGCCTTCATAATGTGTAGAAATAATTTTATTTTGACAAAGAATAGCTTCCTATGCTGCGGAATACAAATAAAAAAAAAAGATTTTTGCTAATTAGCATTTCTGTTCATTGTTCTATATGTTCCATTACACAAACATTCACAGTTAAGAATCACGGGCCCGATCCGATATGCAGCGTCCCCGCAAAAGCCGGCGACTCCAAATTTTGCGCGTGTTTGGTATCACATATACGGCGTAGCATACAACTTACGCGTGTATATTTCTGCCTTCGCCCGTATTATTTTTACCCATAGACTGACATACAAAACACGTGCAGTTTGGTATCCAATATACAGCGTAAGTACTTACGCGCGCAGATTTCAGAAAATCTACTCCATTCTCATCTCGCCACAAATTGCAGGCACAGGAGCCCTTGCACTGACTAAAAAACCAACGTAACTCCCTGGAAGCCTTAACAAACACACACATTTAAGCAGCATCTCAAGGTTAAAGGGACAGTATACTATGATATTGCTTTTTTAAGGTTTATTTGTGTATTTGAAATAGTTTGAAGCCACAGCATAATCAAATGGATTATGGATATATACTTGCTTATTTACTTTCAATTGTATTACCTTCATCTCTTTAGAACCCACTGGAGTGTAATTTATTCTAATGCTAACACAGCTTGGCACTGATGCCAAAATATATAAAGGGACAGTCAAGTCCAAAGAAAACCTTCTTCTTTTAAAAAGGGCATGTTATTTCAAACTACTTTCAGATTTAATTAGAACACTTGCTTTGTTCTCTTGGTATTCTTAGTTGAAAGCAAAACCTAGGATGGCTCATATGATCATTTCTAAGACCTTCTTGAAGGCTGCCTCTTTGCAATTGTGTCAAACCAATCACAGACACCACAACCTCTCACCTGCAGACATAAAACACCTGATAATGCACACCCTATCAGTAACATCACTACTATATATACCAATGTGTCAATTTATATTGGATGTGAGATACATTGATTTACATCTTAGAAGTGAATATTACTATATGTACCCTTCAGAAACAACTATTGTGGATGGGAGTTATAGTACAAGAATATGTCAGAAACAGGATAATATTACTTTTTTTGGGCCATTTCCACACAGGCCTTATTATATGTTTTAACAATAATACGGCTAGATTTAGAGTTCGGCGGTAGCCGTGAAAACCAGCGTTAGAGGCTCCTAACGCTGGTTTTAGGCTACCGCCGGTATTTGGAGTCAGTGATTAAAGGGTCTAACGCTCACTTTTCAGCCGCGACTTTTCCATACCGCAGATCCCCTTACGTCAATTGCGTATCCTATCTTTTCAATGGGATCTTTCTAACGCTGGTATTTAGAGTCATTTCTGAAGTGAGCGTTAGAGCTCTAACGACAAAACTCCAGCCGCAGGAAAATAGCAGGAGTTAAGAGCTTTCTGGGCTAACGCCGGTTCATAAAGCTCTTAACTACTGTACCCTAAAGTACACTAACACCCATAAACTACCTATGTACCCCTAAACCGAGGTCCCCCCACATCGCCGCCACTCGATTAAATTTTTTTAACCCCTAATCTGCCGACCGCCACCTACTTTATACTTATGTACCCCTAATCTGCTGCCCCTAACCCCGCCGACCCCTGTATTACATTTATTAACCCCTAACCTGCCCCCCACAACGTCGCCGCCAGCTACTTACAATAATTAACCCCTAATCTGCCGACCGCAAAGCGCCGCCACCTACGTTATCCTTATGTACCCCTAATCTGCTGCCCCTAACACCGCCGACCCCTATATTATATTTATTAACCCCTAATCTGCCCCCCTCAACGTCGCCGACACCTGCCTACACTTATCAACCCCTAATCTGCCGAGCGGACCTGAGCGCTACTATAATAAAGTTATTAACCCCTAATCCGCCTCACTAACCCTATCATAAATAGTATTAACCCCTAATCTGCCCTCCCTAACATCGCCGACACCTAACTTCAATTATTAACCCCTAATCTGACGACCGGAGCTCACCGCTACTATAATAAATGGATTAACCCCTAAAGCTAAGTCTAACCCTAACACTAACACCCCCCTAACTTAAATATAATTTAAATCTAACGAAATTAATTAACTCTTATTAAATAAATTATTCCTATTTAAAGCTAAATACTTACCTGTAAAATAAATCCTAATATAGCTACAATATAAATTATAATTACATTGTAGCTATTTTAGGATTAATATTTATTTTACAGGCAACTTGGTAATTATTTTAACCAGGTACAATAGCTATTAAATAGTTAAGAACTATTTAATAGTTACCTAGTTAAAATAATAACAAAATTACCTGTAAAATAAATCCTAACCTAAGTTATAATTAAACCTAACACTACCCTATCAATAAATTAATTAAATAAAATACCTACAATTACCTACAATTAACCTAACACTACACTATCAATAAATTAATTAAATAAACTACCTACAATTACCTACAATTAACCTAACACTACACTATCAATAAATAAATTAAATACAATTGCTACAAATAACTACAATTACATAAACTAACTAAAGTACAAAAAATAAAAAAGAACTAAGTTACAAAAAATAAAAAAATATTTACCAACATTAGAAAAATATTACAACAATTTTAAACTAATTACACCTACTCTAAGCCCCCTAATAAAATAACAAAGACCCCCAAAATAAAAAATTCCCTACCCTATTCTAAATTAATAAATGTAAAAGCTCTTTTACCTTACCAGCCCTGAACAGGGCCCTTTGCGGGGCATGCCCCAAGAAAATCAGCTCTTTTGCCTGTAAAAAAAAACATACAATACCCCCCCCCCAACATTACAACCCACCACCCACATACCCCTAATCTAACCCAAACCCCCCTTAAATAAACCTAACACTAAGCCCCTGAAGATCTTCCTACCTTGTCTTCACCATCCAGGTATCACCGATCCGTCCTGGCATCCGGTGCTGAAGAGGTCCAGAAGAGGGTCCAAAGTCTTCCTCCTATCCGGCAAGAAGAGGACATCCGGACCGGCAAACATCTTCTCCAAGCGGCATCTTCGATCTTCTTCCATCCGGTGCGGAGCGGGTCCATCTTGAAGCAGCCGACGCGGATCCATCCTCTTCTTCCGTTGTCTCCCGACGAATGACGGTTCCTTTAAGGGACGTCATCCAAGATGGCGTCCCTCGAATTCAGATTGGCTGATAGGATTCTATCAGCCAATCGGAATTAAGGTAGGAATATTCTGATTGGCTGATGGAATCAGCCAATCAGAATCAAGTTCAATCCTATTGGCTGATCCAATCAGCCAATAAGATTGAGCTCGCATTCTATTGGCTGTTCCGATCAGCCAATAGAATGCAAGCTCAATCTGATTGGCTGATTGGATCAGCCAATCGGATTGAACTTGATTCTGATTGGCTGATTCCATCAGCCAATCAGAATATTCCTACCTTAATTCCGATTGGCTGATAGAATCCTATCAGCCAATCGGAATTCGAGGGACGCCATCTTGGATGACGTCATTTAAAGGAACCGTCATTCGTCGTTCAGTCGTCGGCCAGGATGGATGTTCCGCAATGGAGGTCTTCAGGATGCTGCCGCTTCGCTCCGGATGGATGCCGCTTGGATGAAGACTTCAATCGGATGGAAGAACTCTTCTGCCCCGCTTGGATGAAGACTTTAGCTGGATCATGGACCTCTTCAGCCCCCCGCTTGGGCTTGGATCAGGACATCGGAGGAGCTCTTCTGGACCGATCGGTGAACCTGGTATGGTGAAGACAAGGTAGGAAGATCTTCAGGGGCTTAGTGTTAGGTTTATTTAAGGGGGGTTTGGGTTAGATTAGGGGTATGTGGGTGGTGGGTTGTAATGTTGGGGGGGGGTATTGTATGTTTTTTTTTACAGGCAAAAGAGCTGATTTTCTTGGGGCATGCCCCGCAAAGGGCCCTGTTCAGGGCTGGTAAGGTAAAAGAGCTTTTAAATGTATTAATTTAGAATAGGGTAGGGCATTTTTTTATTTTGGGGGTCTTTGTTATTTTATTAGGGGGCTTAGGGTAGGTGTAATTAGTTTAAAATTGTTGTAATATTTTTCTTATGTTTGTAAATATTTTTTTATTTTTTGTAACTTAGTTCTTTTTTATTTTTTGTACTTTAGCTAGTTTATGTAATTGTAGTTATTTGTAGGAATTGTATTTAATTTATTTATTGATAGTGTAGTGTTAGGTTAATTGTAGGTAATTGTAGGTATTTTATTTAATTAATTTATTGATAGGGTAGTGTTAGGTTTAATTATAACTTAGGTTAGGATTTATTTTACAGGTAATTTTGTTATTATTTTAACTAGGTAACTATTAAATAGTTCTTAACTATTTAATAGCTATTGTACCTGGTTAAAATAATTACCAAGTTGCCTGTAAAATAAATATTAATCCTAAAATAGCTATAATATAATTATAATTTATATTGTAGTTATATTAGGATTTTTTTTTACAGGTAAGTATTTAGCTTTAAATAGGAATAAGTTATTTAATAAGAGTTAATTTATTTCGTTAGATTTAAATTATATTTAAGTTAGGGGGGTGTTAGTGTTAGGGTTAGACTTAGCTTTAGGGGTTAATCCATTTATTATAGTAGCGGTGAGCTCCGGTCGTCAGATTAGGGGTTAATAATTGAAGTTAGGTGTCGGCGATGTTAGGGAGGGCAGATTAGGGGTTAATACTATTTATGATAGGGTTAGTGAGGCGGATTAGGGGTTAATAACTTTATTATAGTAGCGCTCAGGTCCGCTCGGCAGATTAGGGGTTAATAAGTGTAGGCAGGTGTCGGCGACGTTGTGGGGGGCAGATTAGGGGTTAATAAATATAATATAGGGGTCGGCGGTGTTAGGGGCAGCAGATTAGGGGTACATAAGGATAACGTAAGTGGCAGCGCTTTGCGGTCGGAAGATTAGGGGTTAATTATTGTAGGTAGCTGGCGGCGACGTTGTGGGGGGCAGGTTAGGGGTTAATAAATATAATACAGGGGTCGGCGGTGTTAGGGGCAGCAGATTAGGGGTACATAGGGATAACGTAGGTAGCGGCGGTTTACGGAGCGGACGATTAGGGGTTAATAATATAATGCAGGGGTCAGCGATAGCGGGGGCGGCAGATTAGGGGTTAATAAGTGTAAGGTTAGGGGTGTTTAGACTCGGGGTACATGTTAGGGTGTTAGGTGCAGACGTAGGAAGTGTTTCCCCATAGAAAACAATGGGGCTGCGTTAGGAGCTGAACGCTGCTTTTTTGCAGGTGTTAGGTTTTTTTTCAGCTCAAACAGCCCCATTGTTTCCTATGGGGGAATCGTGCACGAGCACGTTTTTGAGGCTGGCCGCGTCCGTAAGCAACTCTGGTATCGAGAGTTGCATTTGCGGTAAAAATGCTCTACGCTCCTTTTTTGGAGCCTAACGCAGCCTTTTTTTGAACTCTCGATACCAGAGTTAATTTTATGGTGCGGCCAGAAAAAAGCCCGCGGAGCGTTAACAGCCCTTCTACCGCCAAACTCCAAATCTAGGCCTTAGTGTACTAAAACACCCCTCACATGGATGTGGATGACAATTATATGGTAAATAACAGAGGACAAGATTTATGGTGAACTATAAGAATATTTTTTTTTTCCGGCTTCTTAGATGAGGGGGCAGAGGTGACTGGAGTGGATTTCCTGGTTCTCCTGGTTTGGGAAGCTTCAGATGATTCTGCTGGAGTGCTGGCCACAGATGAAAGGCTGAAGGCAGTGTCCTGCTGGTGTGTGAAGTGCTCAACCAACACACCCAAGAGTTGGTTTTGTTCCCGCCATCTATTGTCCATCTGCATCTGCATATCAGACTGGATTCTCATCATCTGAGACTGATTTTGTACAATTCCATTTAATGAGGCTGCAATGTCCCTCTGCAGCTCGATGCTACGCTTGAGTAACCTCTCTTGGCTCCTATGAAACCTCTGTTGGACTCTTTAAATGCTCTCGCAGCTTGTTATGAGCCTCCTCTGGAGTGAAATGTATTCCTCGCCCAGGGGAGAATACAGTGGATCTACAGGCTTTTGAGCAGCAGTGATTCTAGGTGCAGGTTCTGCTCTATCTGCTGGTGCATCAGGGACAACTTCAGCTGCTGGTGCTTCAGGGACAACTTCAGCTGCTGGTGCATCATGGACAACTTCAGCTGCATCTGCTTCATAGACAACTTCAGCTGCATCTGCTTCATGGATAACTTCAGTTGCTGGTGCTTCAGGGACAACTTCAGCTGCTGGTGGTTCAGGGACAACTTCAGCTATATGCTCATCTGAGGATGGTGGAGCTCTCCCAAGGGAAGCGGATGGTGGAGCTCTCCCAAGGGAAGCGGATGGTGGAGCTCTCCCAAGGGAAGCAGATGGTGGAGCTCTCCCAAGGGAAGTGGATGGTGGAGCTCTCAGGCTGGATTGGTAGTCTCATTGATGACTAGTGTGTGACCACTCAGCCTGTCCAGTGTGCGACATCCCCTGTGTGCAAAAGCCATGACTGGCCTGATATTGTGTTGGGGGGGTAAAGACATGGACCCTTTGTGGCTGTCCTGGCTCCCCCTCAAAGCCAAAAGGATATTCCTCAGGCCAGGTATGTTGCCAGGGGTCATATGCCAATGGTGGTGGCATCACTTCTGGGTCCTCAACGGAGGCAATCCAACCCTGCTGATGCCTGGGAGCATACTGTCCATGTTGCTGCCTGAAGACTGGTGGTGGAGGTGGCTGCATGGCAGTGACTGGTGGTGGTGGTGGTGGAGGTGGCGGCATGCCTGTTTGCAGCCTGGTGACAGGAGGTTCTGAGGAGGAGTACAATGATGATAGGGATTAGTACAGTCATATATATGTCCATGTGGGCATATACATTGATACATGCTAGGGACAATACTCATGCTCATGTCAAACTGTATAACATGCATGTGCACAATGTGATTTGTGATATGAGGGATTTTAATCTGCACAGTATACAGGTATGTGTTTCATACAATAGTTATGTGTACATGTCAGTGATGGAGAAAATGTGTTCTTTAAGTGACACTATGGTCACACAATTTACTTTAGCCTGATGTAGGCACAGAATCTGCTTTCTGAGCTAAAAGTATTGTGATGGCTATAGTGTCCATTTACTGAAAACTCTACATGTGGCTTGTGGCCTGTGTTACTCTGAGACATGTTAGTATTGCATTATTCCACCTCATATCATGAATTGCATTGTGTTAAGTAGCATTAATGTCAAATATAATTGTAGATGTTTTTGTTAGTAGGCCAAATACCATTCTCCTCATTGTGTACATGAATGTGTGACATTAAAGGATGTTATATCTCAAATACATATCATACTGGTGTGTGGGATGTTACTCACCAGCATGAGGTGCTGGAGCCCCTGGAAGTCCACGGACTGCTGTGATTCTCAGGGACCTGCGTATCATCTCCTGCCAGACATTGTATTCTGCTTCCAAGGGTGGACCACCGCCTATTCCCCTCTGGTGCATGGCTTCCTGGACCATCTTCTCTTTCACCCGCCTCTTGCAGTTGTTCCACTTTTTTTTAAGTCCCTCGACAGTCCTCCTCTGTGGGACCACACTGTTTACAGCATCCTCTACCGCCAACCATGCTTCCTTACGCCTTCGGGCAACGCCTTTGCCCTTCTCCTGGCCAAAGAGGGCTCTGTGGTTGTCCATGATGGCCTGGACTAGCGCAACATTCTCATCAAATGAAAAGTTTGGGCATCTCATGCGCTCCTCCTCTGTGGCCACCTGGCTTCCTCCCTGGGATGTCCCTGGTGTGGGTTCCTCCCTATCCTCTCCCTCCTCCCCCATTCTGTCCCCATGTGCACCCTCTGTCCCTCTTTTAAGTGGTCTCTGGGCATCTCCCCTCCCATCATCCCTTCTAACTCTCCCTCTCCCCACTCCACTTACTCCCTGACGGGGGCCCCACTGCTCCTCCTGTCCGCTACAATACTCCGCTCCCCTCCTCCCCTCCGCCCTACCTCTCCCTGCCATCCTCACTACACACACTCACACACTCACACTCACTCCCAGTTCAATCACACACAATCACAACCAAACACTCAGCCTATCACACTGTAAAATTGAAATAAAATGTGTGAGGTGTTAGAAAAAAAAAGTGTTGTGTATTTTGTATATGTATGTATGCAATATGTGTGCAATATGTAAAAATAAGTGTAAGTAAATGTACAAGCTTACCCAAACAAAAATCCGATTTAACTAACTATTATGCTGCGCCTCTCTCACTACTCTTACTAATCCTAAACTCACTGTAGTGTGCTGTAGCTCAATGAACCATCCAAACACACTGAGGAAAATGGCGGCTGCGCATGGGTTTATATATGACTTTTGAATAGCGTAATTACGTTGCGCAGTATCGGTTAATTTTTACGAGTCTTAGCCAAATTTGCATAAAACTACACTTTATTGAGACTTTACGTGAACAAAACACTGGCGTAAGTACTTGCCACAACTAAAATGTGTATTTGCGCACTTTTCGGAACAATGCCAGTTTGTCCTACTTACACCACTTTAGCATCTGACGGCGCCGTATATTGTATAGCCCGATGTGCGAGGTGAAATTACGGGCGGCACGGGTTCCCTCGCTTGCGCCAAAAACTACGCCGTATATAGGATCGCGCCCCACATTTTCTTGTACTTTGATAAGATGAACTTGCATTTCAAGAGTAGAGATCTAAAAAGTTATCTTTATCAATGCCTGAAGCAATTTTGCCGTACCATTTTTTTTTCAAAATATGACTTAGTGTCATAAAATAACTATATTGCTTTCCATTTTCACTGACAGTCCAAGGAAAAAGCAATGCATACAAATCATTTTACTGTTTAAAAGTTTTGAATAAAACATTCTAACCTTGTCATACTAAGTGACAGACAGAAATGTCACTATTGTTTGCCTGGGACAAATAATCCATACACTTCATGTATAATTCATCTGATCTTTAGGAATGTTTAACAATATTGAATTTAGATAAATTTCAATGCTGAAGTGAATCAGTTTAACTTTTTTTTCAGTTTACATTCATGTCTCATCATCTTCAGTCTATTTGTATTTCTTTATTAGAAGAATTTGAACAACTTTATGTGAAATTAGTACCCTGTTATCATATTAGTGTCCCGCGATAATGAAATGAATCATTTACCTGCATTTGCTATTTTATATGCTATAAAGACTTGCCCAAGAAAGACACAATTGCCGAACATTTGGAAGTCAGTTCAAGCCCTGAAAAAAAATGAAGAACATCAATTTGATTATTTCTGAAATATTAAGATAAAAACAATTTTAAGCATGCTGATGTGAGTATGTCTTAGATAAAGGTACACAAAAAATATGCTAGACTCGGGATGGAGTATATTTGCTGTGTGCACAAATAGTAAATCTGGAGATATAAAGCTTCAAAGTTGCTCGCAAATTTTCAGTAAAAACAACCAAAATGCTTTTTGTGAACATGCGTAGATTATATTTTTCAGGCGTTATCACATTCTGTAGTATTCTTCAAATTTTGAAGCTATGCTGATGTTAAACATTTAATTTGATTTTATTATGGTTGAATTAACTGTTCAATGAAGAAGAAAAAAACAGCTTTGTTGAATTGTAGAGCCCATAAACAGGTTTTATTTTTATCACAGAGAGCACAAAATTTGGTGGCAAATAAAAAACACGTGTAAAAGTTTTTAAATTAGAAAAGCTGTCACATATGCCTACCTGCTATCACTGTCCATTTAAGACTGCCTTCCCAGCTTCTGTCATTCATGCTGTTTGGGCATAGTCTGCATTGATTCTGCTGCTTGGTCTTTCCTACCTAATTAATCATTCTTGCACCTGATTCTCACAGCCTCTATTTAGCCATGTTCAGGCCTATTACTCTTTGCACTAACTTTGAAGTCTGTTAAGGATTTACTGTGCCCTGTGTTTGTTTCCAGCATCCCTTTCCTATAGATTTTCAAGTTCCCCCATTTCCCAAAAAGACTTTCAAGTTATGCCTTACCTAGAGATTGTAAAATCATGTTTTTCCTGTCTTCCGAAGCCTGAATTCTACTAACTGCAAGTTACCATATATTTTCTGCTTTGTTTCCTGAACACTGTTATTTTGCAAACTCTGAACTCTATCTCAATTACAAGTTTGTATTTTCCTATGATCATTCTCTGATTGCTACAACTGAAACTTACTCTGAACTTTACAACTATTCACTGGTACAAATTGCCATTGCTCACTATCTTGCTACAAATATATATATTCAGAACTCTGCATTTATATGTTCCTGTTAACCAAACTGCTTTCCTGTGATTCTCTAATTATTGCCACAACAGTAATTAATACTCTAACTTGCAACTTGCCTATCACCTGATCTGCTCCAACTTGTATTGTGTACTGTGAATCATGCATTACCACTTTGTTTGCTAGAGGTTGTGGCATGCATTTTGAATAATTCAGCACCAGTGGCATATTTAGGTTTTGAGCTGCCCTAGGCACTCAAAATTCTGCTGCCCCCTCCCCCCAAAGGTTTTATGCATTTTTCTCCCCTTAATAATTATTGGGTCAGTGTGTACATTTTTTCCCATAAAATTTCAAAAGAAAATGGGCTAGCAAAACACTTGCATGTAGGTGGGTTGAATTGCATGCGTCTCATACCATTTTCTCCCTGAGAGAAGGGAGAGAAAAGAAGGGGAGGGGAGAAAACAGAAGCAAAGGAAATGAGGTAAGGAGAGAGAGAGAAGATAAAAGCGGGAGGGAGAGGAGAAAAGGAGGGGGGGGGAAGAAGGGAGCAAGGGAGTGAGTTGAGAGAAAGAATGGAGGGAGGGAAAGAAAGAAGGGAGGGAGAAAGGGAATGAAGGGAGAGAGGAAGGAAGGGAAAGAAGAATACACTTTGAAACAATCACTGCCCTTTACATGCAATAACATACAGTAATTACTATCATTCAAATAATACAACTTTTTAAGTGTCCATTTACTATTTACTCCGTGGGTTCATGAATGCAGATAAAGCTAGCTATTAATAGCTAAAATTACATTAGTGCTGAGAAGTGTATGATTAGACATCACAAGCTGATCTAAGCAGTGCAGAGACAAATCCAGTTTGTTAGTTACTAAGACCTGCAATAAGCAGCATATCGGCACAAGGTCTTCTCCTCCAGCCTCACAGTGTAAGCATATCCCCAGGAAAGGTTCTCACCAAGAAAGCTTCCACTGCAAAAATGCTGCACACGTGCCTTGTCTTCTCTGTAAAAGCCTGCACTTTATCGCTCACTGTACTGTGTGCTGGCTTTTAGAGAGAGGATAGGGCAGATAGGGACCCTCCCAAATCCCTAGGCACTGGCCTTGTTGGCCTAGGACATAATACGCCCCTGTTCAGCACCCTTTCAAGTTTGCTTATTGTCAATTTATCTCCTATCGTTCATACTGTACTCTCTGGATCTTTTGCTTTGTATGTCTAAGATTACAGTCATGCTCACTGAAGCTCAATACTATGTTTCCTTTGAAGCCTGAATATGTTGCATTGATATGTTTTACACTTTATGAACTGTGCAATAACTCCTAGCAACTATGTATCACAGTATCTGCTATTTGTTTCCTTTGAAGCCATTGGGGTTTCCAAATGTATAAATAGCACAGTCATGCTACACCAAACCTCATAACTTTAAATCTGACTAAAGGATGTTATTGTTCTTCTTTGATTTTTTTCAATAATGATGTATCAAAGCTCAAATTGGAAAGTCTTTAGCTTACAAATACATTTACAACTCATTTGCACATTATTGGCTTGTAAACATATTTGACCTACAGTATGACTATGATAAAGTAACAGTCTGCTTCTGTATGTGATATTATTATGAAATTGTAAATGACTTAAAAACGTATTAACTATCCAGATAGCTTAGGAGATAGACTACCTCACTTCTATATTAACATTTACAAATTATTAAAAAACTTAAAGTACTATTAAATACAGTAAGTCTGCATTATCAACAAATGCATAAGAGTAATAACACTTAGGGCCCGATAATCTAACATTTTCTGCTCAAGCATGATGATCTAAGAAGCCTCGTCAGTACAGCAAGGCCCCTCAAATAATATTAGAAAGGCAAATTTTAGCTTGTGATCTGTTTATGTCACTATGCAGGGATATAGATGTTAAAGGGACAGTCAACACCAGAATTGTTGTTGTTTAAAAATATAGATAATCCCTTTATTACCCATTCCACAATTTTACATACACAACACTGTTATAGATAGCTTGTATCTAAGAGGCCCATTTATCAAGCTCTGTATGGCCGCGAGTCAGCAAGGGGCGGCGTTGCACCAGCAGCTCTTGTGAGCTGCTGGTGCAATACTGAATACGGAGAGCGTATTGCTCTCCGCATTCAGTGAGGTCTTGCAGACCTGATCCGCACTGTCGGATCAGGTCCGAAGACCTTTCATAAATTGGCCTCTATGCCTCTGCAGACTGCCCCCTTATTTCAGTTCTTTTGACAGACTTGCACTTTAGCCAATTAGTGCTCACTCCTAAGTAACTTCACGTGCATGAGCTCAAAGCTATCTATATGAAATACATGAACTAATTCCCTCTAGTGGTGAAAAACTGTGAAAATGCTTTAAGATTAGAGGCGACCTTCAAAGTCTAAGAAATTAGCATATGAACCTCCTAGGTTTAGCATTCAACTAAGAATACCAAGAGTACAAAGCAAAATTGGTGATAAAAGTAAATTGGAAAGTTGTTTAAAATGACATGCCCTATTTGAATTATGAAAGTTTGTTTTGGACTTGACTGTCCCTTTAGTGAGAGACTTCTACATTACAATATAAGGTCTAAAAAAACCATTTTGTTGCGTAATTTCTCTCCATGCCTGTGAATTTTTGATCATTGGGCCCATAGCCTGAATTTTAGAGGAGCAGTAGATTTTCTTCTGGCAAATATCAAAGTTACTTCCATTTCCCTGTCCCCTGTATCATGTGGCATCCATCAGCAAAAGACAAATGCATATACATTACACTGTTAATTCTTGCACATGCTCAGCAGGAGTTGGTACCTCAGAAAGTGAGCATATTAAACAACTGCACATTTTGACAGTGGGAGTAAAATGGAAATTTGTTTTTTAAATTGCATGCTCTCTCTGAATCATGAAAGTTTCATTTTGACTTTAGTGTCCTTTTAAGCCAGTGTTGATAAAAAATTACCAAAACTTTCAAAGAGACTGATCTAGTATAGCTCAAACAAATGAAGAAGGGAAGCAGCGATATATGTAAAACTTTACTTTCAATGTTCAAAGGTTAAAATCCCAACGGAGTGCTTCAAACAGGTATACAGTAACAAACAGTTTAAGCATTTCAGTGTGGAGCCGTACTCGTCACAACTGATTAAAGGCATACAAGCACACCTCCTTAAAAAGGGTGTACTAAACACCCATTGGATAAAAGGTAACACACCTATTTTATTATATCACAAATACCTGGAATATGCTATATGATACTGTTATACTGTTAGAGCAGTATCAATTCATATAAAATTTCTCCTAATAATATAGAATGATACTCCTAATAATTACTTTATACAATACACAGAAATGATGATATAATTCGTATAGTTGGAAAATACAATTTACGTAGCATGTCTACATGCGTAAATAATGAAGAAACTAACAAAGCAAAACAAAAGGGAAAATAAATAAAGATATTGATCAAGAGACTTATGAAAGATATAAGAACAAAATGTTCAGTATATTTACAATACACTAGAGGGCTTAATAAATGTCTAGAACAGGGTAAATCATTATATTAAATTATTAAATTGTTAATTTAAGTTAATTTTAGAGAATCTAACAAAAGCCTAAAGGTAAATACACATGAATGTGTATATATATATATATATATATATATATATATATATAAACAGATGCCAGAAATACAGGATCTGTCAAGACCTACTCCCAATAATTAATCAGGTCGTATTCCGCATTCAGTCCTAAGGGCACTCTGGTAGACAATTTAAGACCATAACATTTCCCTGTTATCTAAGAGTCTCTGTCTGTCAGTTCCACCTCCATGTTTGGGGTATGGTACCTTATCAATTGCTTGACATTTGAAGCTAGCGAGATTCTTGTCATGTACCTGAACAAAATGTTGTACTATAGGGCAAGATGACTTGCCAACATTTATAGTTGACATATGATCCCTGTTACAGGTCCTGGTATCTCGGGTCGTGAGCCAAATGTACTGAATTTTGCATGAAGTGCATGTTATTAGATATATGACATAATTAGACATGCAATTCAGGCAATAACTCATGTCAAAAGTTTGGTTGGTAACAGTAGAAGTAAAAGAGTCAGATATAACAATGTAGTCACAAGCCTTGCATCTGGTGCTGCCACACCTTTAACCAAGAGCTTGTCATATTACAAGGATGACTCAGTACTGTGGGGGACAAATAGTTACCCAAGGATTTATTCCTGCGATAGGAACACCTGGTACCTTTAGTCACACAGTCAGTGAGCTTATCCTCAGCCAGAAGAAGTTTAAAATGCTTTCTCACAATGTTACATATCTGAGTGTATTCAGAACTAAAATCTGTTACAAACGTAACCCTTTTGTTATCATGTATGGATTTAACACTTGACTGTTCTAACAGCAGGGTTTTTCTGTCTATTTCTTGTACTTCACGACTAGCTCTTTTTATAATTCTTTTGAGGTAACCCCTTTTCTCCAAATGACCTATCATGTCTTGTTTCTGTTCAAGGAATATCCTCTCATTAGAGCCCTTAGCTATTGCGTAAGATACATGTTTGGGATGGCAGCTGCTGGCGTGCAACACAGAATTACCAGAAATGGGTTTTCTGTAGATGCTGGTTTCAACATTGCTATCCCTGGTTCCCTTCAGAGTGATGTCTAGGAAATTGATAGCTGTCTCTTGTATCTCATAAGTGAACTTAAGGTTCAGATTATTGTCGTTGATGTAGCTGCTAAATCCACATATACTTGCCCTATCTCCTTTCCAGATAAAGAGGAGATCATCAATGAAATGTCCATAATAAATGATATTGGCCCTGAAGGGGTTGGCATCCCCAAAGATGTGGGACAGCTCCCAGCAATCCATATACAGGTTGGCATAGGAAGGGGCAAACTTTGCCCCCATAGCTGTCCCACACCTCTGGTGATAAAAAAAAACCTCCCCTCAAACTCAAAATAATTGTGGTGTAAGAGGAAACCAGCTACACCAATCACAAATCTCCAAAAGTCAGGACTTAATGTAGAATAATGACTAAAGACAAATTTCAGAGCCTGTAGGCCCATATCATGGGGAATGGAAGAGTACAAGGCAGTAATGTATACCATCATCCAATTTTAAGTGGAACATGTTTGGTGTCTTGAAGGTAACTGGGTAGCACCTGAACCAAAGGACATAGTAATGCGTCCAGCCATTCAGGAATGTGTTCAAAGTGTGAGCCAATTCCACTCACAATGAAGCGGCCTTTGACATGTCCCAGGGACTTATGCACCTTTGGGAGGTGGTGAAAAACCGGGATAACAGGGTGTTCTACAAATAGATAGTCAAAAGTGTCTCTATCTATAAACCCTTGTTCTAACCCATCGTTCAAAAGATGCATAAGTTCAACCTTGTATCGCCTGGTGTGGTTCACAGAAAACATACAGTATTGCTCAATATCAGTCAATTGTCGAGGGGCCTCATCCTTATATACATTTCTATCCATAACCACAACAGAGCCCCCCTTGTCCACAGCTCAGATCACTATGCTTTCATTATTGTGTAATTATTTGAGAGCTTGTCTTTCAAGTTTAGTTAAATTATCTGTGATCCTCTTTTTGTTAGATGCTAAACATTGCAAATCATTTTCCACTCTCCATAGAATTTCTCAATAAAGGGACCCCTGCTGTGGATAGGATAGAAATTTGAAGATGGATTTTTAAAACCCACAAATTTATTTACCTCATTGTGGTCCTGTGTTACACAACATTCCCTTGCCATATTATCTAAAGAAATCCAGTTGAAAGTTTCAGAAAAAGAAAAGTCAGTATTTAGATTTATTCCCGCCACATTAAAATCTTTGTTATCAACATAAGCAGAAGCTATTGATTGCTCAGAGCTAGAGAAATGTTTCCATAATATAATATTTCGGACTAGGCGATTAACGTCAATCATTGTCTTAAATGTATCAAACCCGGTCACGGGTACAAAACCTTAGCCAAAACTCAAGAGTTTTATCTGAAATTCACTTAAGACAGTGCTTGAGAGGTTAATTACACTGATGGTTTGTATTTGGTGGCTGTTTTTTTCCTCCTGCGGGGGTAACCTACTCTGTGATTCCCCAATGCTCCCTCCCCCTTCCGGGTTCCTCGGGGCTACAAAAAAACCTGCTCAAGCTGTCCAATACCCTGATCATGATTAGCCAAATGGACCCCTTTCCTAGTGGTAGAACCTGACGTATTAGTTGTCCCACTAGTCGTGATGTTAAAATTGGCTTTATCTTTGGGTCTAACCACAGGTTGTGCTCCTGTGCCTTGTATGTTTTCCCTATTTGCCCCACTGTCAAGTGTGTGTTTGAGAATCCCTTGTTTTTCTTTGTTAGTCATTTCCCTTTCTGAGGAATTTCGATCCTCTCTTGATTCTACATCACTGTCAGAGAAGGTGACATGTTGAGTATTAGTAGATCTACCCCCTTTATTTCTGCTACATGATCTGCCCCTGCTCCTATTCATATTGTGATATCTGTGCACATTAAACCTTTGTTTTCTATTCCAGACATGCACTGTATTGGTATGATAGTCTGCCTGGTCACGCAAATATTTGGTATGTTTCACATTGATTACCATGGCTTTAGGATCAGCAACAGATTTCCTAAGTATTTTGTCAAATCTAGGATAATCTATTTCATGTTTACGCTTGTTTAATTTAGATTTAAAAACATTAATACTATCCCTCAGTGAGGACAACATCTTAACTTTGCATGCAACCAGCAAAACCATCAATCTCACAGAGCACTCATTCAGTATATCATTCCAATAGTTAATAAACTCAGTGTCCTCCACCTCAAAGGTGGGATATTTAGTTATTCTTAGGCCCCTGGGTACTATGTTCAAGTTTATATATTTCCCCATGGTCCATATGTCCCACTGAAGTTTAGTCTCTTTAGTGCATAATTCATCCATGTCCTCAAAGAGATCATTAAGTGCAAAGTCCGATTTGCTGGTTGAAAAAACTCATGACAATTCTGTATCCGGCTCATCCCATGGGAGTACCGGGACGAGATAATAAAATTGAAAGCCCTCCATGGTTAAATCCTCCAAACAGTACAGGATGTAACCCAGCAGCGCTGCCAGAATGCACTGAATAAAAACTAAGAACCAAGAAGAGGCTAGGCTCTATCCGTACTGATTAATGAAATCTGGTGACTAATGTCTAAATTTCCAGAGGAATAAGATCCCACTCTGTGGTTTAAGTGGCCAAACGATACCTTCTGCAGACCAGACCCCTTCACGGACTCCGGACAATCGGGGAAGTCTCTTCAGCTGCTGGTATCCGCAGCTCACAATGTTCTCAGTGTGAATGCTTCCTACCCAACTCACATCCAATTGGTATGACCAGGTCACATGGTTCTGTATTGCCCATGTCACAGCAACAAATCCTTCCAATCAGGCCACATAGAAAGCCGTAACATCAGGAGGTATCGCTGCTTCAGTCAGGCACAATAAAGCTCAACCAAATGAAGAAGGGAAGCAGCGATATATGTAAAAATTCACTTTTAATGTTCAAAGGTTAAAATCCCAATGGAGGGCTTCAAACAGGTTTACACTAACACTCAGTTTTAACGTTTTGGCGTGGAACTGTACTCACAACTGATAAAAGACATACAAACACACCTCCTTAAAAATGGTGTACTAAACACCTATTGGATAAAAGGTAACCCACCTATTTTATTACATCACGAATACCTGGAATATGCTATATGATACTGTTATACTGTTAGAGCAGTATCAATTCATATAAAATTTCTCCTAAAAATATAGAATGACACTTTATAAAATATATACACAGAAATGATGATATAATTCATATATTTGGGAAATGCAACTTACGTAGCATGTATTGCTAAAAATAAATACACAGAGCGCCTCCTAAAAGGCTAACGCCTAGATTTAGAGTTCTGCGGCCAAAGGGGTGCGTTAGCTACGCGTGCTTTTTTTCCCCCGCACCTTTTAAATGCCGCTGGTATTTAGAGTTCACAGAATGGCTGCGTTAGGCTCCAAAAAAGGAGCGTATAGCATATTTACCGCAACTTCAACTCTCGATACCAGCGGTGATTACGGACGCGGCCAGCTTCAAAAATGTGCTCGTGCACGATTCCCCCATAGAAAACAATGGTGCTGTTTGAGCTGAAAAAAAACCTAACACCTGCAAAAAAGCCGCATTCAGCTCCTAACGCAGCCCCATTGTTTTCTATGTGGAAACACTTCCTACGTCTGCACCTAACACTCTAACATGTACCCCGAGTCTAAACACCCCTAACCTTACACTTATTAACCCCTAATCTGCCGCCCCCGCTATCGCTGACCCCTGCATATTATTTTTAACCCCTAATCTGCCGCTCCGTACACCCCCGCCACCTACATTATCCCTATGTACCCCTAATCTGCTGCCCTAACATCACCGACCCCTATATTATATTTATTAACCCCTAATCTGCCTCCCCCAACGTCGCCTCCACCTAACTACACTTATTAACCCCTACTCTGCCGACCGGACCTGAGCACTACTATAATAAATGTATTAACCACTAATCCGCCTCACCCCCGCCTCAATAACCCTATGAATAAATAGTATTAACCCCTAATCTGCCCTCCCTAACATTGCCGACACCTAACTTCAAGTATTAACCCCTAATCTGCCGACAGGAGCTCACCGCTACTCTAATAAATTTATTAACCCCTAAAGCTAAGTCTAACTTTAACCCTAACACCCCCTAAATTAAATATAATTTAAATCTAACAAAATACATTAACTCTTATTAAATAAATTATTCCTATTTAAAGCTAAATACTTACCTGTAAAATAAATCCTAATATAGCTACAATATAAATTATAATTATATTATAGCTATTTTACGATTTATATTTATTTTACAGGTAACTTTGTATTTATTTTAACCAGGTACAATAGCTATTAAATAGTTAAGAACTATTTAATAGCTAAAATAGTTAAAATAATTACAAAATTACCTGTAAAATAAATCCTAACCTAAGTTACAATTAAACCTAACACTACACTATCAATAAATAAATTAAATAAACTACCTACAATTATCTACAATTAAACCTAACACTACACTATCAATACATTAATTAAATACAATACCTACAAATAACTACAATTAAATAAACTAACTAAAGTACAAAAAATAAAAAAGAACTAAGTTACAAAAAATAATAAAATATTTACGAACATTGGAAAAATGTTAAACAATTTTAAACTAATTACACCTACTCTAAGCCCCCTAATAAAATAACAAAGACCCCCAAAATAAAGAAATGCCCTACCCTATTCTAAATTAAAAAAGTTCAAAGCTCTTTTACCTTACCAGCCCTGAAAAGGGCCCTTTGCGGGGCATGCCCCAAAAAATTCAGCTCTTTTGCCTGTAAAAAAACACATACAATACCCCCCCCCAACATTACAACCCACCACCCACATACCCCTAATCTAACCCAAACCCCCCTTAAATAAACCTAACACTAAGCCCCTGAAGATCTTCCTACCTTATCTTCACCTCACCGGGTATCACCGATCGGTCCTGGCTCCAAAATCTTCATCCAACCCAAGCGGGGGCTGGCGGTCCATAATCCTGCGGCTGAAGAGGTCCAGAAGAGGCTCCAAAGTCTTCATCCTATCCGGGAAGAAGAGGGGATCCAGACCGGCAACCATCTTGATCCAAGCAGCATCTTCTATCTTCATCCGATGAGGAACGGCTCCATCGTGAAGACCTACAGCGCGGATCAATCTTCTTCCGATGACGTCCAACTGAAGAATGACGGTTCCTTTAAGGGACGTCATCCAAGATGGCGTCCTTCGAATTCCGATTGGCTGATAGGATTCTATCAGCCAATCGGAATTAAGGTAGGAAAATTCTGACTGGCTGATGGAATCAGCCAATCAGAATCAAGTTCAATCCGATTGGCTGATCCGATCAACCAATCAGATTGAGCTTGCATTCTATTGGCTGTTCCGATCAGCCAATAGAATGCAAGCTCAATCTGATTGGCTGATCGGATCAGCCAATCGGATTAAACTTGATTATGATTGGCTGATTCCATCAGCCAATCAGAATTTTCCTACCTTAATTCCGATTGGCTGATAGAATCCTATCAGCCAATCAGAATTCGAGGGACGCCATCTTGGATGACGTCCCTTAAAGGAACCGTCATTCTTCAGTTGGACGTCGTCGGAAGAAGATTGATCCGTGCTGGAGGTCTTCACGATGGAGCCGTTCCTCATCGAATGAAGATAGAAGATGCTGCTTGGATCAAGATGGTTGCCGGTCTGGATCCCCTCTTCTTCCCGGATAGGATGAAGACTTTGGAGCCTCTTCTAGACCTCTTCAGCCGCAGGATTATGGATCGCCAGCCCCCGCTTGGGTTGGATGAAGATTTTGGAGCCAGGACCGATCGGTGATACCCGGTGAGGTGAAGATATGGTAGGAAGATCTTCAGGGACTTAGTGTTAGGTTTATTTAAGGGGGGTTTGGGTTAGATTAGGGGTATGTGGGTGGTGGGTTGTAATGTTGGGGGGGTATTGTATGTGTTTTTTTACAGGCAAAAGAGCTGAATTCTTTGGGGCATGCCCCGCAAAGGGCCCTGTTCAGGGCTGGTAAGGTAAAAGAGCTTGTAACTTTTGTAATTTAGAATAGGGTAGGGCATTTTTTTTATTTTGGGGGGCTTTGTTATTTTATTAGGGGGCTTAGAGTAGGTGTAATTAGTTTAAAATTGTTGTAATATTTTTCTAATGTTTGTAAATATTTTTTTATTTTTTGTAACTTAGTTCTTTTTTATTTTTTGTACTTTAGTTAGTTTATTTAATTGTAGTTATTTGTAGGTATTGTATTTAATTCATTTATTGATAGTGTAGTGTTAGGTTTAATAGTAGGTATTTTATTTAATTTATTTATTGATAGTGTAGTGTTAGGTTTAATTGTAACTTAGGTTAGGATTTTTTTTACAGGTAAATTTGTAATTATTTTAACTAGGTAACTATTAAATAGTTATTAACTATTTAATAGCTATTGTACCTGGTTAAAATAAATACAAAGTTACCTGTAAAATAAATATAAATCCTAAAATAGCTATAATATAATTATAATTTATATTGTAGCTATATTAGGGTTTATTTTACAGGTAAGTATTTAGCTTTAAATATGAATAATTTATTTAATAAGAGTTAATTTATTTTGTTAGATTTAAATTATATTTAATTTAGGGGGGTGTTAGTGTTAGGGTTAGACTTAGCTTTAGGGGTTAATACATTTATTACAGTAGCGGCGAGATTCGGTCGGCAGATTAGGTGTTAATAATTGAAGTTAGGTGTCGGCGATGTTAGGGAGGGCAGATTAGGGGTTAATACTATTTATTATAGGGTTATTGAGGCGGGGGTGAGGCGGATTAGGGGTTAATAACTTTATTATAGTAGCGGTGCAGTCCGCTCGGCAGATTAGGGGTTAATAAGTGTAGGCAGGTGGAGGCGACGTTGAGGGGGGCAGATTAGGGGTTAATAAATATAATATAGGGGTCGGCGGTGTTAGGGGCAGCAGATTAGGGGTTCATAGGGATAATGTAGGTGGCGGTGGTGTACGGAGCGGCAGATTAGGGGTTTATAATAATATGCAGGGGTCAGCAATAGCGGGGGCGGCAGATTAGGGGTTAATAAACATAATATAGGGGTCGGCGGTGTTAGGGGCAGCAGATTAGGGGTACATAGGGATAACGTAGTTGGCGGCAGTGTACGGAGCGGAAGATTAGGGGTTAAAAAATTGAAATATAGTGGCGGCGATGTGGGGGGACCTCAGTTTAGGGGTACATAGGTAGTTTATGGGTGTTAGTGTACTTTAGAGCACAGTAGTTAAGAGCTTTATAAACCGGCGTTAGCCCAGAAAGCTCTTAACTACTGACTTTTTTCTGCGGCTGGAGTTTTGTCGTTAGATTTCTAACGCTCACTTCAGCCACGACTCTAAATACCGGCGTTAGGAAGATCCCATTGAAAACATACGCAAATGACGTAAGGGGATCTGCGGTATGGAAAAGTCGCGGCTGGAAAGTGAGCGTTAGACCCTTTCCTGACTGACTCCAAATACCGGCGGTAGCCCAAAACCAGCGTTAGGAGCCTCTAACGCTGGTTTTCACGGCTACCGCCCAACTCTAAATCTAGGCCAATGACACTAGTAGTGACAAGATTATTTAAATAAAAAATATATTGAAATTCTATAGGGGTATATAAAATATTTTATAAGCTACTTATAGCTAAAATATACAAACAAGATACAAAAGTGGATCCACTTAAAATTAACAATAAAATATGCATATATCTATATAAAAAACAATACAATTGTGGTTAAAAACCACAACAATATACAATCTTACTCACAAAATAAATTACAATAAAACAGCTGTTAACTGATAGGCTGGTTAATGGTTGGATAAAAAAATATAAATATATAAAAACATCAATTTACTGAATAGGTGTCCATAAATATGTAGGTCCCAAACTTTAAATTCTTTCCAGAGAGTGAATGTCCAATATGAAGATTCTATTTCAAAACATTTATCCTTATATATCCCTTGATAAATGGTGAAATGATGAAGTGTGTAAAAAAGAAAAACTTAGTGGTTTTCAAATCAAATTTCAAAAATTATTGTGAATATCCAAAAAATCCTGAAAAGATGATGTGATGAAGTGGGCGTGAATAATAAAAAATGTGTGTACACAAAAATCAAAAAAAGAAAAAGGAAAAAATGTGAAAAAATAATCCAAATGAATATTTAGGATGTGTTAAAGTGAATAACACACTTATAAAGTGACCCTTATGTGAATACAAGATGTGAAGAGATGCACTACATTCACCTTTTTGGGGGCGCTGGTACCCACAATACTAGGAGCTATAGACACAAGGTTGAGCGCTGTCAGATTTTAACAGATTTACGTAGCATGTATACATGCGTATATAATGAAGAAATTAACGAAGCAAAACAAAAGGGAAAATAAAGATATTGATCAAGAGTATCAGAACAAAATGTTCAGTATATTTACAATACACTGGAGGGCTTAATAAATATCTAGAACAGGGTTAATCACTCAGGCATATTGTTCCCCAAAACGTTACTACTTTTCACAGTAAAAGAGTGTGTTAAAAACTTGAGTGCGATTTTTTTGTTACTATATACAGGGAGTGCAGAATTATTAGGCAAATTAGTATTTTGACCACACCATCCTCTTTATGCATGTTGTCTTACTCCAAGCTGTATAGGCTTGAAAGCCTACTACCAATTAAGCATATTAGGTGATGTGCATCTCTGTAATGAGAAGGGGTGTGGTCTAATGACATCAACACCCTATATCAGGTGTGCATAATTATTAGGCAACTTCCTTTCCTTTGGCAAAATGGGTCAAAAGAAGGACTTGACAGGCTCAGAAAAGTCAAAAATAGTGAGATATCTTGCAAAGGCTGAAAGACGACCACCACTGAACAAGACACACAAGCTGAAACGTCAAGACTGGGCCAAGAAATATCTCAAGACTGATTTTTCTAAGGTTTTATGGACTGATGAAATGAGAGTGAGTCTTGATGGGCCAGATGGATGGGCCCGTGGCTGGATTGGTAAAGGGCAGAGAGCTCCAGTCCGACTCAGACGCCAGCAAGGTGGAGGTGGAGTACTGGTTTGGGCTGGTATCATCAAAGATGAGCTTGTGGGGCCTTTTCGGGTTGAGGATGGAGTCAAGCTCAACTCCCAGTCCTACTGCCAGTTTCTGGAAGACACCTTCTTCAAGCAGTGGTACAGGAAGAAGTCTGCATCCTTCAAGAAAGACATGATTTTCATGCAGGACAATGCTCCATCACACGTGTCCAAGTACTCCACAGCGTGGCTGGCAAGAAAGGGTATAAAAGAAGAAAATCTAATGACATGGCCTCCTTGTTCACCTGATCTGAACCCCATTGAGAACCTGTGGTCCATCATCAAATGTGAGATTTACAAGGAGGGAAAACAGTACACCTCTCTGAACAATGTCTGGGAGGCTGTGGTTGCTGCTGCACGCAATGTTGATGGTGAACAGATCAAAACACTGACAGAATCCATGGATGGCAGGCTTTTGAGTGTCCTTGCAAAGAAAGGTGGCTATATTGGTCACTGATTTGTTTTTGTTTTGTTTTTGAATGTCAGAAATGTATATTTGTGAATGTTGAGATGTTATATTGGTTTCACTGGTAAAAATAAATAATTGAAATGGGTATATATTTGTTTTTTGTTAAGTTGCCTAATAATTATGCACAGTAATAGTCACCTGCACACACAGATATCCCCCTAAAATAGCTATAACTAAAAACAAACTAAAAACTACTTCCAAAACTATTCAGCTTTGATATTAGTGAGTTTTTTGGGTTCATTGAGAACATGGTTGTTGTTCAATAATAAAATTAATCCTCAAAAATACAACTTGCCTAATAATTCTGCACTCCCTGTATATATATATATATATATATATATATATATATATATATATATATATATATATATATATATATATATATATATACCGGAAATGTGGGATCTGTCAAAACTTACTCTAAATAATTAATCAGGTCGAAAGTCCTAAGGGCACTCTGGTAGACAATTTAAATATCCATAACATTTCCCTGTTCTCTAAGAGTCTCTTTCACCTCCCCGTTTGGAGTAGGGTACCTTATCAATTGCTTGCCATTGAAGCTAGCAAAATTCTTGTCATGTACTTGAACAAAATGTTGTACTATAGGGGAAGATGACTTGCCAACATTTATAGTTGACATATGTTCCCTGATACAGGACCTGAGATCTTGGGTCGTGAGCCCAAAGTACTGAATCTTGCATGAAGTGCATGTTATTAGATATATGACGTAATTAGACGTGCAACTCAGGCAATAATTCAAATCAAACGTTTGGTTGGTAACAGTAGAAGTTAAAGAGTCAGATATAACAGCTTCATAACGCTGCTTTTTCCCGAAAGCCGCCATTACAAGTCTTGTAGCTATAGGTGTACCGCACACCTTTTTGGCCGTCATGCAACGTCAGTACCGCACTTTTAAAAAAGTCATTTTTTTCAATGGGACTTCCATAGCGCCGGTATTACGAGTTTGCCTGGGAGGACAAAAAGTGAGCGGTGCACCCTATAACCGTAACCGACAAGATCCGTACCGTCTTCTAAAGTCAGCAGTTATGAGTTTTATGTTACAAAGCTGTAGCATAAAATTTATAACTAAAGTGTACACTAACACCCATAAAAGTGTACACTAACACCCATAAACTACATATTACACTAACACCCATAAACTACATATTAACCCCTAAACTAAGGTCCTTCCGCATCGCAAATACTAAAATAAAATTATTAACCCCTAATCTGCCGCTCCGGACATCGCCGCCACTATTAAACTGTATTAACCCCTCTTCTGCCACTCCCGACATCGTCGCCACAATAATAAACCTATTAACCCCTAAACCGCCGCCCTCCCGCATTGCAAGCACTACTTAAATATTATTAACCCCTAATCTGACGTCCGCCCACACCGACACTATAATAAACCTATTAACCACTAAACCGCAAGCCCCCCCACAACGAAATATACTAAATTAAACTATTAACCCCATAACCTCTGGCCTCCCACCTCACTACATAAATATATTTACCCCTAAACCTAACCCTAACGTAACCCTAAGCATAATTCTTACCCTAACCCTAACACCCCCTAACTTAAATATAATTAAAATAAATCTAAATAAACCTTACAATTATTACCTAAATATTTCCTATTTAAAACTAAATACATACATACCTGTAAAAAAAAACCTAAGCGAGCTGCAATATTACTAATAGTTATATTGTAGCTATCTTAGGTTTTATTTTAATTTCACAGGTAAGTTTGTATTTATTTTAACTAGGTAGACTAGTTAGGAAATAGTTATTAACTATTTACTAACTACCTAGTTAAAATAAATACACATATACCTGTAAAATAAAACCTAACCTGCCTTACACTAAAACCTACCATTACAATCAAATCAAATAAATTAAATAAATCAAATACAATTAGCTAAATTTCAACCCCCTCCCCACTAAATTACACAAAATAAAAAATTTAATTATCAACAAAAAAAAAAAACGAATGACTCCTAATCTAATAGCCCTTCAAAATAGAAAAGCCCCCAAAATAATAAAACCCCTAGCCTACACTAAACTGCCAATAGCCATTAAAGGGGCCTTTTGCGAGGCATTACCCCAAAGAATTCAGCTTTTTTTCCTGGCAATAACAATTACAACCCCCCCAACAGTAAATTCCACCACCCACTCAACCAAACCCCCCAAATAAAACTCTATCTAAATAAACCTAAGCTAACCATTGCCCTGAAAAAGGCATTTGGATGGGCATTGCCCTTAAAAGGGCATTTAGCTCTTTTATGGTTCCCAAACCATAAGCTAAAAATAAAACCCACCCAATAAACCCTTAAAAAAAACTAACACTAAACCGACGATCCACTTACAGTTTTCGAAGACCGGACATCCATCCTCATTCAAGCAGACAGAAGTCTTCATCCAAACGGGCAGAAGTCCTTATTGAAGCCGGCAGAAATCTTCATCCAAGCGGGCAGAAGTCTTCTTCATCCATCCGGCGCAGAGTGGGTCCATCTTCAACACATCCGGAACAGAGCATTCTCTTCTTCCGATTGTCGCTGGAAAATGAAGTTACCTTTAAGTGACGTCATTCAAGATGGTGTCCCTTACATTCCGATTGGCTGATTAGATCAGCCAAGAGGAATTAAAGGGGAAAAAATTATATTGGCTGATCCAATCTATTCAAATCAGACAATAGAATGCATGCTCAATCCTATTAGCTGATTGGGGGACTTTTTTATTTTAATAGGGCTATTAGATTAGGAGTAATTTGTTTTTGTTTTTTTGATAATTTTGTTTTTTATTTTGTGTAATTTAGTGTTTTTTGTAATTTAGATAATTGTATTTGATTAATTTAATTTATTTGAGTTGATTGTAATGGTAGATTTTAGTGTAAGGCAGGTTAGGTTTTATTTTACAGGTAAATTTGTATTTATTTTAACTAGGTAGATAGTAAATAGTTAATAACTATTTCCTAACTAGTCTACCTAGTTAAAATAAATACAAACTTACATGTGAAATAAAAATAAAACCTAAGATAGCTACAATATAACAATATAACTATTAGTTATTTTGTAGCTATCTTAGGTTTTTTTTACAGGTAAGTATGTATTTAGTTTTAATAGGAATTATTTAGTTAATAATTGTAAGATTTATTTAGCTTTATTTTAATTATATTTAAGTTAGAGAGTGTTAGGGTTAGGGTTAGACTTATGCTTGTGGGAGGCCAGAGGTTTAGGGATTAATAACTTTAGTATAGTGGAGGCGATATTGGGGGCAGCAGATTAGGGGTTAATAAGTGTAGGTAGGTGGCGGTGATGTTAGGGGCAGAAGATTAGGGTTTAATAACTGTAGGTAGGTGGCGGCGATGTCGGGGGCAGCAGATTAGGGGTGTTTAGACGTGGTTTTTATGTTAGGGTGTTAGGTTTAAACATAACTTTTTTTTTCCCCATAGACATCAATGGGGCTGCGTTACGGAGCTTTTGTTTCCGCGATCGCAGGTGTTAGGCTTCTTTTTTGCCGGCTCTCCCCATTGATGTCTATGGGGAAATCGTGCACAAGCATATCAAAGCAACCATATCGCCCACACAAGCCTGCCTTTAACAAACTTGTAATAGCAGCACTATAGGGAGGTGAATTAACGCCGCTTTTGTGGTGGTCGTTAATTTCCCTATAGTGCTCAAAACTCGTAGTCTAGCTGAATGTTCCTCACAGTGGACACTGACAGCTTAAATCTCTGTGATAGCTTTTTATAGCCTTCCCCTAAACCATAATGTTGAACAATCTTTGTTTTCAGGTCATTTGAGAGTTTTTTTGAGGCCCCCATGTTGCAACTCTTCAGAGGAGAGTCAAAGAGAACAACATCTTGCAATTGACCACCTTAAATACCTTTTCTCATAATTGGATGCACCTGTCTATGAAGTTCAAGGCTTAATGGGCTCACCAAACCAATTGTGTGTTCCAATTAATCAGTGCTAGGTAGTTACAATTATTCAAATCAACAAAATGACAAGGGTGCCCAAATTTATGCACCTGTCTAATTTCGTTTTGATGCATATTGCACATTTTCTGTTAATCCAATAAACCTCATTTCACTACTGAAATATTACTGTGTCCTTCAGTTATTTAATAGATCATACTGAAATTGCTGATCCAAACACCCAATTATTTATAAATGAAAATCATGGAAATTGTCTGGGGTGCCTAAACTTTTGCATACGACTGTATATATATATATATATATATATATATATATATATATATATATATATACATACAGTATATATATATATATATATACAGTATACATACATACATACATATAAATATTTAGACATTTATCTGTATGTATCTCTATGTTAAAGCCCTTTGTCTTCCTCTTATTCTCTAACACCTAAGACCTCATATCTTTAAACCTTTTTTATAAAATACTTTTTTTAAAGGGACAGTCTACACTAGAATTTTTATTGTTTAAAAAGATAGATAATTAGTGATTTTGCGAACATAAAATTTTGCGTTCGCGAACTGCGAACGCAAACTACTGCAAAAGTTTGCGAACGGGCGGACCGGGCGAACCGCCATTGACATCAATAGGCAGGCGAATTTTAAAACCCACAGGGACTCTTTCTGGCCACAATAGTGATGGAAAAGTTGTTTCAAGGGGACTAACACCTGGACTGTGGCATGCCGGAGGGGGATCCATGGCAAAACTCTCACGGAAAATTACATAGTTGATGCAGAGTCACCTAACATTCCTAAATTGTTTTATCAATCAGGTAGTGTAAGGGTTACGCCCGCTTCACAGTGACAGACTAAACTCCCCATTTAACACACCGCAAACAGTCTATTTGCACCACTGCAAACTCCCCATTTGCACTAGGTTGGATACCAAGCTAGCCATGTCCTGTTCCTTGTCCTCACTGATGTCATTGAAGGTCTCTTCCTCCACCCAGCCACGTACAACACCAAGGGTCCCCGAAAGGTGACAACAAGCCACCTGGGACGCCTGCTGTGTTTGGTTTTCCACCTCCTCAAACCACCTTCCTTCTCTGACTCCTCTTCTTCAGACTCCTCTCTCTTCATTGCCTCTCTCTACGATATTATAAGGTGTGTTAAGTAGTACTATTCCTATCAGTTTAATCCCTGTTACGTCCCCTATTAGGGGACGTGTATATGGCATGGATTTTAGGAACCGGGAGATGGAAAAAGATGCTTGGTCGGTCCTCCTACTTGAAATTTGGGGCACTGCGCATGCAATCTACTGTGCCACCAGATATGAGTGGTGTGTTAAGTAGTACTATTCTTATCAGTTTAATCCCTGTTACGTCCCCTATCAGGGGATGTGTATATGGCATGGATTTTAGGAACCGGGAAATGGAAAAAGATGCTTGGTCAGCCCTCCTACTTCAAATTTGGGGCACTGCGCGTGCAATCTAATGTGCCACCAGATAGGAGTGGTGTGTTAAGCAGTACTATTCTTATCAGTTTAATCCCTGTTACATCCCCTATCAGGGGACGTGTATATGGCATGGATTTTAGGAACCGGGAGATGGAAAAAGATGCTTGGTCGGTCCTCCTACTTCAAATTTGGGGCACTGTGCATGCAATCTACTGTGCCACCATATATGAGTGGTGTGTTAAGTAGTACTATTCTTATCAGGTTAATCCCTGTTACGTCCCCTATCAGGGGACGTGTATATGGCATGGATTTTAGGAACCGGGAGATGGAAAAAGATGCTTGGTCGGTCCTCCTACTTCAAATTTGGGGCACTGCGCGTGCAATCTACTGTGCCACCAGATATGAGTGGTGTGTTAAGTAGTACTATTCTTATCAGTTTAATCCCTGTTTCGTCCCCTATCAGGGGACGTGTATATGGCATGGATTTTAGGAACCGGGAGATGGAAAAAGATGCTTGTTCGGTCCTCCTACTTCAAATTTGGGGCACTGCGCATGCAATCTACTGTGCCACCAGGTATGAGTGGTGTGTTAAGTAGTACTATTCTTATGAGGTTAATCCCTGTTACGTCCCCTATCAGGGGATGTGTATATGGCATGGATTTTAGGAACCGGGAGATGGAAAAAGATGCTTGGTCGGTCCTCCTACTTCAAATTTGGGGCACTGTGTGTGCAATCTACTGTGCCACCAGATATGAGTGGTGTGTTAAGTAGTACTATTCTTATCAGTTTAATCCCTGTTACGTCCCCTATCAGGGGACGTGTATATGGCATGGATTTTAGGAACCGGGAGATGGAAAAAGATGCTTGGTCGGTCCTCCTACTTCAAATTTGGGGCACTGTGCGTGCAATCTAATGTGCCACCAGATAGGAGTGGTGTGTTAAGTAGTACTATTCTTATCAGTTTAATCCCTGTTACGTCCCCTATCAGGGGACGTGTATATGGCATGGATTTTAGGAACCGGGAGATGGAAAAAGATGCTTGGTCGGTCCTCCTACTTCAAATTTGGGGCACTGCATGTGCAATCTAATGTGCCACCAGATAGGAGTGGTGTGTTAAGTAGTTCTATTCTTATCAGTTTAATCCCTGTTATGTCCCCTATCAGAGGACGTGTATATGGCATGGATTTTAGGAACCGGGAGATGGAAAAAGATGCTTGGTCGGTCCCCCTACTTCAAATTTGGGCACTGCGCGTGCAATCTACTGTGCCACCAGATATGAGTGGTGTGTTAAGTAGTACTATTCTTATCAATTTAATCCCTGTTACGTCCCCTATCAGGGGACGTGTATATGGCATTGATTTTAGGAACCGGGAGATGGAAATAGATGCTTGGTAGGTCCTCCTACTTCAAATTTGGGGCACTGCGCGTGCAATCTAATGTGCCACCAGATAGGAGTGGTGTGTTAAGTAGTACTATTCCTATCAGTTTAATCCCTGTTATGTGCATTTTTTATTGGTTTGGTTTTTGAAGCCACAGTGCTGCACCAGAGGCCAGAAAAATTAGGCATGTACACATGCCTGAAAAATTAGGTATTGTTGCAGCTGCTGCTGTAGCAGCGGCCAGAAAAATTGATGTTTGTTTCCCAGGCAGAAAGTGCCCTAAAACATTGCGGCTTGAACCCTAGTTGGTGGCGGATAAGTCACGCAAGTCATCCGGCATTCAAAAATAAAATACAGCAGCGTGTGGACCATTTTTAGCCCAAGGCAGCTCATCTCATCAGGTCTTTTTTAGTCGAATGTATCGCCCAATGTCAGTCCCTTCGGGATCCATCCCTCATTCATCTTAATAAAGGTGAGGTAATCTAGACTTTTTGACCTAGGCGACTTCTCTTCTCAGTGACATAACCTCCTGCTGCACTGAAGGTCCTTTCTGACAGGACACTTGAAGCGGGGCAGGCCAGAAGTTCTATCGCAAATTGGGATAGCTCTGGCCACAGGTCAAGCCTGCACACCCAGTAGTCAAGGGGTTCATCGCTCCTCAGAGTGTCGAGATCTGCAGTTAAGGCGAGGTAGTCTGCTACCTGTCGGTCGAGTCGTTCTCTGAGGGTGGACCCCGAAGGGCTGTGGCGATGCATAGGACTTAAAAAGCTCTGCATGTCCTCCATCAACAACACGTCTATAAAGCATCCTGTCCTTGCCGGTGTGGTCGTGGGAGGAGGAGGATTACTTTAAAATCTTCCCCTGTTAGATTCCCGTTGTGCTGTGACATCACCCTTATACGCTGTGTAAAGCATACTTTTTAATTTCTTTTGGAACTGCTGCATCCTTTCCGACTTGCGGTAATTCGGTAACATTTCAGGCACTTTATGCTTATACCGGGGGTCTAGTAGCGTGTACACCCAGTACAGGTCATTCTCCTTCAGCTTTTTTATATGAGGTCCCTCAACAGGCACGACAGCATGAAAGACCCCATTTGCATAAGGTTGGATGCCGAGCTACTCATGTCCCGTTCCTCATCCTCAGTGATCTCACTGAAGGTATCTTCTTCCCCCCAGCCACGTACAACACCACGGGTACCAGATAGGTGACAACGAGCACCCTGGGATGCCTGTTGTGGTTGGTCTTCCTCCTCCTCCTCAAAGCCACATTCCTCCTCTGACTCCTCTTCCTCACAATCCTCTTCCAGCGTTGCCGCTGGTCCAGCAAGCAATGCTGATAAGGCTGTTTCTGGTGGTGATGGTGACCACAACTCTTCCTCTTCACGCTCATCTACGGCCTGATCCAGCACTCTTCGCAGGGCACGCTCCAGGAAGAAAACAAATGGTATGATGTCGCTGATGGTGCCTTCAGTGCGACTGACTAGGTTTGTTACCTCCTCAAAAGGACGCATGAGCCTACAGGCATTGCGCATGAGCGTCCAGTAACGTGGCAAAAAAATTCCCAGCTCCGCAGAGGCTGTCCTAGCACCCCGGTCATACAAATAGTCATTAACGGCTTTTTCTTGTTGGAGCAGGCGGTCGAACATTAGGAGTGTTGAATTCCAACGAGTCGGGCTGTCGCAAATCAAGCGCCTCACTGGCATGTTGTTTTGCCGCTGGATATCTGAAAAGTGCGCCATGGCTGTGTAGGAACACCTGAAATGGCCACACACCTTCCTGGCCTGCTTCAGGACATTCTGTAAGCCTGGTTACTTATGCACAAAGCGTTGTACGATCAGATTACACACATGTGCCATGCATGGCACATGTGTCAACTTGCCCAAATTCAATGCCGCCACCATATTTCTTCCATTGTCAGAAACCACTTTGCCGATCTCCAGTTGGTGCGGAGTCAGCCACTGATCCACCTGTGCGTTCAGGGCGGACAGGAGTGCTGGTCCGGTGTGACTCTCTGCGTTCAGGCAAGTCAACCCCAAGACGGCGTGACACTGCCGTATTCGGTATGTAGAATAGTACCTAGGGAGCTGGGGGGTGCCGTTGATGTGGAGCAAGACGCAGCAGCAGAAGAGGACTCATCCGAGGAGGTTATGGAAGAGGATGGAGTAGGAGGAGTAGAGGAGGTGGCAGCAGGCCTGTCTGCAAGTCGTGGCGGTGTCACCAACTCCTCTGCAGAGCCACGCATTCCATGCTTGGCAGCCGTCAGCAGGTTTACCCAATGCGCAGTGTAGGTGATATACCTGCCCTGACCATGCTTTGCAGACCAGGTATCAGTGGTCATATGGACCCTTGCCCCAACACTGTGTGCTAGACATGCCATTACTTCCTTTTGCACAATCGAGTAAAGGTTGGGGATTGCCTTTTGTGCAAAGAAATTTCGGCCGGGTAACTTCCACTGCAGTGTCCCAATAGCTACAAATTTTTTGAACGCCTCAGACTCCACCAGCTTGTATGGTAAAAGCTGGCGGGCTAAGAGTTCAGACAAGCCAGCTGTCAGACGCCGGGCAAGGGGGTGACTTTGTGAAATTGGCTTCTTACGCTCAAACATGTCCTTGACAGACACCTGACTGTGGGCTGATGAGCAGGAACTGCTCAAGGCGAGAGATGGAGTGGTGGATGGTTGAGAGGGGGCAAGGAGGACAGCAGTGGTTGACATGGCTGAAGATGCTGGACAAGGAGGAGGATGGCGGCTTTGAGTTTGTGTGCTGCTTGTACTCATGTGTTGATCCCATCGGTGTTTGTGATGTGCGATCATGTGCCTTCACAAAGCAGTTGTACCTAGGTGGGTGTTGGACTTCCCACGACTCAGTTTCCTTTGGCACAGGTTGCAAATGGCATCGCTGTTGTCAGCGGCAGACACACACACAAAATGCCACACTGCTGAGCTCTGCGATGACGGCATTCTGGTGGTGGCAACAGCATGCGTTGATTGGCGTGCTGTCTGGCTGACCCCAGGTGCCGATGCATGCTGTCTGACTGTGCCACTAGCTCCTTGCAATGACCTCCCCCTGCTTCCAACTCATCTCCTCCTCCTCCTCTCTGTCTCCCCATCTGAACTTTCCCCCTGTTCTTCTTCTCTTCTAGCGTGCACCCATGTGACATCCACGGACGCATCGTCATCATCAACCGCTTCACTTGTATCTGACAACTCAACAAAGGAAGCAGCAGCGGGAACAACATCGTCATCATCACACCGTACGTCCATGTCTGTAATGCTGCCTGACTGAGACATAACACTGTTATCTACATCCTCTGTCAATGATGGTTGCGCATCACTCATTTCTTCAAACTGATGTGTAAATAACTCCTCTGACAGATCAAGTGAAGCGGCTGTGGTGCTAGTGTTGGTGGTGGTGGCAGGCGGGTGAGTGGTAACTTGAGAAGTGCCCAAAGCTAAGCTGGAGGAGGATGGTGCGTCAAGGTTCCAAGCGGAAGCTGTAGAAGATTGGGTGTCCTGTGTTAGCCAGTCAACTATGTCCTCAGAACTTTTCGAGTTCATGGTACGTGGCCTCTGAACACTGGGCATTATTCTAGGGCCAAAGGGAATCACAGCACCACGGCCACGATGGCACCTGCGGGGTGGCCTGCCTCTGCCTGTCATTTTTTTTTAAATGTACACTTACACTACACTACTATTAAACAAGATATGAGTGGTGGCACTGGGCAAGTGGGCACAGTATACGCTGTGAGCCTGACACAAAAAAGCAGACTGATGTTTCACAGTCAAAAAAGTTTTGTTTTTTTAAATGTACACCTACACTACTATAAAACAAGATATGAGTGGTGGCACTGGGCAAGTGGGCACAGTATACGCTGTGAGCCTGACACAAAAAAGCAGACTGATGTTTCACAGTCCAAAAAGTTTTTTTTTTTTTTTAAATGTACACTTACACTACTATTAAACAAGATATGAGTGGTGCCACTGGGCAAGTGGGCACAGTATATGCTGTGAGCCTGACACAAAAAAGCAGACTGATGTTTCACAGTCCAAAAAGTTTTTTTTTTTTAAATGTACACTTACACTACTATTAAACAAGATATGAGTGGTGGCACTGGGCAAGTGGGCACAGTATACGCTGTGAGCCTGACACAAAAAAGCAGACTGATGTTTCACAGTCCAAAAAGTTTTTTTTTTTTTTTAAATGTACACTTACACTACTATTAAACAAGATATGAGTGGTGCCACTGGACAAGTGGGCACAGTATACGCTGTGAGCCTGACACAAAAAAGCAGACTGATGTTTTACAGTCCAAAAAGTTTTTTTTTTTTTAAATGTACACTTTCACTACTATTAAACAAGATATGAGTGGTGGCACTGGGCAAGTGGGCACAGTATACGCTATGAGCCTGACACAAAAAAGCAGACTGATGTTTCACAGTCAAAAAAGTTTTTTTTTTTAAATGTACACTTACACTACTATTAAACAAGATATGAGTGGTGGCACTGGGCAAGTGGGCACAGTATACGCTGTGAGCCTGACACAAAAAAGCAGACTGATGTTTCACAGTCAAAAAAGTTTTTTTTTGTTTTTAAATGTACACTTACACTACTATTAAACAAGATATGAGTGGTTCCACTGGGCAAGTGGGCACAGTATACGCTGTTAGCCTGACACAAAAAAGCAGACTGATGTTTCACAGTTCAAAAAGTTTTTTTTTTTAAATGTACACTTACACTACTATTAAACAAGATATGAGTGGTGGCACTGGGCAAGTGGGCACAGTATACGCTATGAGCCTGACACAAAAAAGCAGACTGATGTTTCACAGTCAAAAAAGTTTTTTTTTTTAAATGTACACTTACACTACTATTAAACAAGATATGAGTGGTGGCACTGGGCAAGTGGGCACAGTATACGCTATGAGCCTGACACAAAAAAGCAGACTGATGTTTCACAGTCAAAAAAGTTTTTTTTTTTAAATGTACACTTACACTACTATTAAACAAGATATGAGTGGTGGCACTGGGCAAGTGGGCACAGTATAAGCTGTGAGCCTGACACAAAAAAGCAGACTGATGTTTCATAGTCCAAAAGTTTTTTTTTTAAAAATGTACACGTACACTACTATTAAACAAGATATGAGTGGTGCCACTGGGCAAGTGGGCACAGTATACGCTGTGAGCCTGACACAAAAAAGCAGACTGATGTTTCACAGTCCAAAAAGTTTTTTTTTGTTTTTAAATGTACACTTACACTACTATTAAACAAGATATGAGTGGTTCCACTGGGCAAGTGGGCACAGTATACGCTGTTAGCCTGACACAAAAAAGCAGACTGATGTTTCACAGTTCAAAAAGTTTTTTTTTTTTAAATGTACACTTACACTACTATTAAACAAGATATGAGTGGTGGCACTGGGCAAGTGGGCACAGTATACGCTGTGAGCCTGACACAAAAAAGCAGACTGATGTTTCACAGTCCAAAAAGTTTTTTTTTTTTTTTAAATGTACACTTACACTACTATTAAACAAGATATGAGTGGTGCCACTGGACAAGTGGGCACAGTATACGCTGTGAGCCTGACACAAAAAAAGCAGACTGATGTTTCACAGTCCAAAAAGTTTTTTTTTTTAAATGTACACTTTCACTACTATTAAACAAGATATGAGTGGTGGCACTGGGCAAGTGGGCACAGTATATGCTGTGAGCCTGACACAAAAAAGCAGACTGATGTTTCACAGTCAAAAAAGTTTTTTTTTTTAAATGTACACTTACACTACTATTAAACAAGATATGAGTGGTGGCACTGGGCAAGTATACGCTGTGAGCCTGACACAAAAAAGCAGACTGATGTTTCACAGTCAAAATTTTTTCTTTTTTTTTTTTTAAATGTACACTTACACTACTATTAAACAAGATATGAGTGGTGGCACTGGGCAAGTGGGCACAGTATACGCTGTGAGCCTGACACAAAAAAGCAAACTGATGTTTCACAATCAAAAAAGGTTTTTTTTTTTTTAAATGTACACTACTATTAAACAAGTTATGCGTGGTGGCACTGGGCAAGTGGGCACAGTATACGCTGTGAGCCTGACACAAAAAAAGCAGACTGATGTTTCACAGTCAAATTTTTTTTTTTTTTTTTAAATGTACACTACTATTAAACAAGATATGAGTGGTGGCACTGGGCAAGTGGGCACAGTATACGCTGTGAGTCTGACACACACGCTGGCAGGCAGGCAACTGCAATTAGATTACACAAGCAGACTGATGTTTCACAGTCAAAAAGTTTTTTTTTTTAAATTTACACTACTGTTACACCAGATATGAGTGGTGGCACTGGGCAAGTGGGCACAGTATACGCTGTGAGCCTGACACACACGCTGGCAGGCAGGCAACTGCAATTAGATTACACAAGCAGACTGATGTTTCACAGTCAAAAAATATATATTTTTTTTAAATTTACACTACTGTTACACCAGATATGAGTGGTGGCACTGGGCACATGGGCACAGTATACGCTGTGAGCCTGGCACACACGCTGGCAGGCAGGCAACTGCAATTAGATTACACAGGAAAAAAAAAGAGACTGATGTTCTAGCCCTAAAAAGGGCTTTTTGGGGTGCTGTCCTTACAGCAGAGATCAGATGAGTCCTTCAGGACTGTAGTGGACACTGAATACACTAGCCTAGCTATAGATTTCCCTATTAATCAGCAGCAGCTACACTGTCCCTCCTCTCCCTAAGAATGCAGCTTCCGAATGAATCTAAAATGGATGCTGTCCAGGAGGTAGGAGGGTCTGGGAGGTAGGGTCTGCTGCTGATTGGCTGGAATGTGCCTGCTGACAGTGAGGTACAGGGTCAAAGTATTACTCAATGATGACGAATAGGGGGCGGATCGAACATCGCATATGTTCGCCGGCGAACTATTCGCGACATCACTATAGATAATCCCTTTATTACCCATTCCCCAGTTTTGCATAACCAACACAGTTATATTAATACACTTTTTACCTCTGTTATTACCTTGTATTTAAGCTTCTGCACACTGCCCCCTTATTTCAGTTCTTTTGATAGACTTGCATTTTAGCCAATTAGTGCTGACTCCTAGGTAACTCCACGTACGTGAGCAAAACATTATCTATATTGCACACATGAACTAATGACCTCTAGTTATTAAAAACAGTAAAAATAAATTCAGATAAGAGGTGGCCTTCAAGGGCTAGGAAATTAGCATATGAGCCTACCTAGCTTTAGCTTTCAACTAAGAATACAAAGAGAACAAAGCAAAATTGATTATAAAAGTAAATTGGAAACTTGTTTAAAATCCCATGCCCTATCTGAATCATGAAAGTTTATTTTTGACTAGACTGTCCCTTTAATCATTTTTATTAGATAGTGATATTAGGATTGTAATTGTACATTTAAATGTATTTTTGATGTGTTTTGTGACACTTTTTTGTTTGTGCAACAGTTAACCTGAGGTTACGTTATCCCAATGTGCCTTAAATTCAATTGTGCTCATGGTTACTTTCAACTTGTAATATGGGCGCTACACCTGACATGCGCAAACAGCCACAATAAGCTTGATATCGCTTGCAATGTAGCTATTACCCCACCACTGGTAATCTGGCCCAAGATAGCTAATCGAAAATGGCTATGCTATGAGACATGAAGTGTTGTTATGCAGTATTTTAAAGGGACACTAAACCAAATGTTTTCTTTCATCATTCAGACAGAGCATGCAGTTTTCTAATTTACTTCTATTATCAATTTTTCTTCGTTCTCTTGCTATCTGTATTTAAAAAATGAAGGCATCTAAGCTAAGGAGCCAGACATTTTTTAGATTAGACCATGGACAGCACTTGTTTATTGGTGCTGTCCAATCAGCAAGGACAATCCAGGTTCTGAACCAAAAATGGGCCGGCTTCTAAACTTACATTCTTACTTTTCAAATAAAGATAGCAAGAGAATGAAGAAAAATTGACAATAGGAGTAAATTAGAAAGTTGCTTAAAATTGTATGCTCTATCTGAATCACGAAAGAAAAAATTGGAGTCAGTGTCCCTTTAAGGTTAAAAGTTATCCTTGTTTTGATTTCAGCAATTGGAGTGAGAAGTAAATTTTTTTAAGAATATACATCTGATTTTATTGTTCCTGCACTGGGTTGGTTGGAAGCAAATCTGTCTCTATGTGAGCCTGTGAATGATTCAGCTGTGAGACTTGTGGAAAATTCCCATCATGCGTTATTTAGCACTGTGCAATCAGGTGCTTCATTCTTGACAGTGTATTTTATCTATTTCTTCTTAATACTGAAATTATTTTCAAAGTTAATGCACAGTTTTGGCAACCTTCTGTTTACTTTTTTCACTAGTATATGGTTCTCCCCCGTCTTCAGACCAACACAAAATACAAAAACACTCACCCATATATACAGAACCACCGTGTACCTCCAAACAGCTGGGCTCCTGCACGTTTGAATAGCGCAACTGTGCATGCGCTAGGTCATTACAGAGCACCAGTAAGGGCAGAAAACTAAAAGCAATAAAAAATCATTGTGAAACGGTTGTTACATAAACTACATGCATAGCAACAGGAGTCTAGACAGAAAACACTAGAAACTAATCTGGACATAATACCTATAAAGACCTAACATCATAATACATTTTTTTTTTTTTATATAATTTTTATTGAGGTATAAAAGAAAACAATATTGTAACCACAAACAAAGACCCCCATCCCGTGGGGGCAATTTGCACAAATATACATTACTATGCATACACTGAGTATTACAACAGAAATTTAAGGCACAAATAATAACTTACATTTCCCGAACCATAAATAGTAAAGATCTAATGGCCAAAGGTAGTTTCTAGTAATGTACGGTTATCTAAGTGGTTGACGGACCTAGAAATTAGCCTCAGAGTTTTTATTTTTTGATATATAGGATCTCTTTTGGGTCCTCACATCTATAATTTTCAATATATGATAAAAGAAAATTTAACATTAGTCACTTAAGTTATGCACATAGAAATGGACTATAAGAGACAGACCTATAAATTGACCTCAAATTTTTTAGGTTTTAATATATAGGACCTCCATTGGGCCCTCACAACTATAATTCTCAATATATGATAAAAGAAAATTTAGCTCTAGTTACTATAGTTATTGCTCATACAAATGGACCATAAGAATTTAAAGATTAAAGGAATCTGTGTTCCGATGCTTATAAAATAAACCAATTGTACAAGCAGTATATAAAACAGCAGGAAAATTAAATGGAATCTGTGTTCCTATGTTTAATTGTTAAACAGATACTAAGGGAAGAACCCCTTAGGGGGGAAATCGGAGCCAGACAGCAAACAGTATAAGACTAAACAAGTAGGACTGTGAGGGAAAAAGGTTCACAACTAACCCATGGACATAGCTAATAAATGTCCATGTAAAGGCAGTTAAGGACTATCCTTGATGGTTTACAGAATTATATATATGTACATACTATTAGCTTTGAAAGAACTATATATTAGCACTCATACTAAACTTTAACTTCCCTTGACTAATAATGAGATACAAATACAGTCACAAAGTTATTGCAAACATTTCTCAATGGACTATCCTTATATCACACTGGTGTAACCTAACACATATAATGCTATATCAGAGTAAGACAGAGCAAGTTAACTCGGCTAACTAACCGCTTGATCTGACTTAATGCCATCATTTAATCCAATGCATTTGTTGGAGTGAGTATTCTCTGCTATAAGATGAGACAGGCTGTTTTGTTGAAATAAACTAAGGGATGCAGTCTCTACCAATAAACAGGATTCAAGGGCTCGATTGGCAATGGTAATCAAACATAAAGCCAGTAACTAATAGATATAGAAACATACAGTACGCAAAATGTAGGATAACAATTCCATATATACAATATAAATAGTATCTGTCCTTATGTACAGCGCAATAAGATTTCTATTAATCATACACATCTAGAGCACATTAAAATGGATATATAAAGCAAAAAGAGGTATCCTTATAACTAAACTTGCAAGTTACTACCTAATAGCGTTATATATTATAATGTCTTCAATTAGGGGCACATATATCAAAAAGTACACTATATCCCCCACCCAGGAGCACGGGCCCTATACACCTGGGCTAAGGATAGAACCTTAATCTTCCCAATAATCATTATAAAACTTTAACTAATAAAAGAAAGTTAGCAGGTTAGCAAAAGGACCATTAAAATACTATATTAGTCTAGCTGGTACTGTTATGGCTTAAGACAAATATACATATAGGTATATCTTATGAACTTTAATCGTTTCCATGAAGCATATTGTATAGCATGCAATCACTGAATTGCAAAGCCTATAATAGTATATATGTTAGGCACGACTCATCACACACCATACACCTAGCAATATATATATAAATGAAAATAGTATCATATCTGGAATTAGATCTAATAATGAAGCCATCTATGTAGCACCTAATATAACTGTATGAGCATTGTCTATAGCACAAAGACTTTAAGCCTATGGGGCAAGGTATCACTAAAAACAGCCTAGTGGTTTTGTGAAAATACTATAATAACAAATCGTTAAGGTATATTGAACTAATACAACTAGCATCTATTAAACACAGGGACCTATGTCAAGTCTAACAAACCTTGTGATATATGTGTATATAGGCTTGTAAATATACACCGGGCAAGAAACACAAGCTCATTGACGCTAGAGTATGTGTTAAACTACATGCATACAGCTATAGCATATGACATAACACGTAGTGAATCAACTATCAGGAGAGATAAAATCAGTACAACGCCATTCAAACAAGAGCGTGTGTTAAGATACATGTATACGACTATAACACATGGCATAGCAAGTGATGAAATACCTATCAGGGTAGATAAAATCATTACATCAAAATGGTACAAACAGTAAATAAAGCTTATGTAGTGTAAATCCATCATCATAGAAAGGGAGACCTGTGTCTCAACTGTAACCATGAACAATAATATTATACTATAACCTTACTAGTGTAACGTTCAGTCTTTTTAATAACTTACTAACTAACAGTTGCATAGAGCGCTATAAATTGCCTAATAGCAAGAACTCGTATATCAGGGTATCAGGCCTTCATATAGAGTGAATGCCATATGCTGTCTCGTATATCATCTTAGTCTTTGTTGTGGCATGGACTAGCAAGTAAACATATCAAACAGCTAACAGGACACATATCAGACCTAAACCCTGCATGTCCCGTAGCTGTCAGAGCAGCTCTGTGATGTCCTCATCCCACACCGGCTCGAGCCACAAGGGACCTGTTCTCCGTATGAATAATGGACTCAATTAGCTGGCAGGGACAGCTTGAGGAGTGTGCCAAGTGTATGACGGCATTATCTTCAGGCAAGATCAAGCAAGGTATCATAGCCGCTTCTACCTTCGGTTTCGCTATTAACAATTGATTCTGAGCATATGCGAAAGATGGTATCCCCTCATACATGTGCACGGCAGTTGTATATAAAGTTTCCTCGGGCACTGGTATCACCTGTACAGACGGTGAAGGAGAGAGAGCTGCTGGTCGACTCTTCTCGTAGGGTCCAAAACCCAGCGTGATCCTGTCAGGTTTTTTTTCTAGATTACCCTGGATGTCGCCTGTAAGGGCCAAATAGCCCCTGGCACACTGAGCAGAATCTGTGGTCTCGGCTGCATGGATCAGTTGCGGTGCAAGAGCTGATAGTGAAGACCTTAGATCATCTTTCAGGCGCTCAAAGTGCTGGTCTAGTAGTTGTTGGCTACGATGCTCCCAATTTTCTAGAGCCTCTAGGGCTTCCATATCAGCGGTATCGTTGTAGTAATGGTGCCGTCTGGAATCTCCACGTGGCACAGCTTGAAAGTAATCAGCAGTATTATGCTCAATAGGTATATAATCTTCGGTTTTATGAAGTGTACCACAGGCAGTACTAGCTTTCCTTAGCTATATATGAAAGATTTGGGCTCTCAAAATAATAATTAAAGCCTTTATTAGTATCTAAGAGACCAGAGCTATATAGACACACGTCTTGCAATCTCGGTAGTTGGCTCCGCCCCCCCATCATAATACATTTTTGAAGGTATTGAGCAGCACATGTTTAAGGATATATTCCATACTAGCCAGACAGTCATAGAAAATATAGCCTGAGAGATTACAGCCTAATAGATCTAATCTGTTGCACTATCCAAACATATGTAGTCAGCTATACTTAAAGATACAGTGAACCTCAAAAAATAGTAATAATGATGGAATATTCTAACTATTAATCTCCAACTAATGTATTGCAGTATTATATACATGATCGCATACCCAACTGTAATTAACACATATCATATTACAAGCTGACAAATCTCATTTGCAAATCACTAGAACAGAAGAAATGCATACATCTTAATATCATTGGATACTAATGCTAGGCACTAAACCACGCCTAAATTTCCATAAGGAAGGCAATTTTCAACCGACCACTACAAAAAGCACTGGTAGTCAAGAGACATATTCAGTCCCTTTGGATACATAGGCCTCTATTTATCAAGCTGTCAACCGCAAATACGCTGGAATTCCGCAGCGTATTTGTAGCGAGCCTGATTCGCCGTAGTTATCAAACCCTACAGACCGGCAAAAGTAGAATATAGTGACGTAACATATGATTCGCCGGACACAGATCGATGGTTATGTCACTACAGATGTTCCGAACGCAAGTTTGGCACAATCTGACTACTTTTGGAAGTTATCAAAAAACTAGCAGGTACGCGTACCTGGTTTTCAATCCGCTGCCCTGGAGGCGGCGGATGCCATGGGAATCAATGGGAGTCTGACAGCAGCGAAAGCTCATGTTCGCTGCTGCCTGATATCCCATTGATTCCTATGGGAACGTCTACACCTAACACCCTAACATGTACCCCGAGTCTAAACACCCCTAATCTGCTGCCCCCTACACCGCTGCCACCTACATTATACTTATTAACCCCTAAACCACCGCCCCGGACCCCACCGCAACTAAATAAAGTGTTTAACCCCTAAACCACCGTTCCCAGACCCCGCCGCCACTTACATTATATTTATTAACCCCTAATCTGACCCCCCTACACTGCCGCCACCTACATTACATTTATTAACCCCTAAACCTAAGTCTAACCCTAACCCCCCCTAACTTAAATATAATTTAAATAAATCTAAATAAATATTCCTATCATTAAATAAATTATTCCTATTTAATACTAAATACTTACCTATAACATAAACCATAAGCTAGCTACAATATAACTAATAGTTACATTGTAGCTTGCTTAGGGTTTATTTTTATTTTACAGGCAACTTTGTATTTATTTTAACTAGGTACAATAGTTATTAAATAGTTATTAACTACCTAGCTAAAATAAATACAAAAGTACCTGTAAAATAAAACCTAACCTAACTTACAATTACACCTAACACTACACTATCATTAAATTAATTACCTAAACTAAATACAATTAAATACAATTAAATAAAATTAAATTAAATTATCTAAAGTACCAAAAAAAACAAACACTAAATTACAGAAGATAATAAAATAATTACAAGAATTTTAAACTAATTACACCTAATCTAATCCCCCTAATAAAATAAAAAAGCCCTCCAAAATAAAAAAAATCCCTACCCTACACTAAATTACAAATAGCCCTTAAAAGGGCCTTTTGCGGGGGGCGGAGCTTGGCCGCACTGGGTAATGTCCGCGTTCTAGAGAAGCTCCTGGGCCCTCTTTACCCAGTCGGCACTAAACAGCATACATGCAGGGGAGAAAAAGCTTCCTATGAAGGGACCAAGCTACGGTGATTAACCGAAGACCACCGGACCGCTACTAAACAGACAGCTAACAATAACAAATACATCGGAACATCTTGTGCGCTATACCGCATGTGCACGCGAGCGTAGCATCAGACAGCTAGAGCGTGATAAAGCATGGCGCAGAGCTGTGAAGAAGCTTCTAGGGAAAGTGAGGAGAGAGGGCGGCTCACAACAAAACACCGGAGCGGCTGGATCCGCTGCACTTAAACCACTCGAAGATCGCCGGGGAGGTATCAGGTGAGCGCCTAACCGATAACTAGCACAGCACTGCACAGGCCTGCACTGAGAGACCACAAGACAATAGAGAACCAACGCAGCCTGTTAAACATACTAACTGCCCACAATACATAAAAGGGGGAAAAAGAAATAGTGCCCACGCATAGGGGACAAATGGATAAATAAATAAAGGGACTTTGGTACAAGAGTGCTGGAAAGAAAGGACAGAACATAAGGTCCACGTGGCATCAGATATTCACCCCTACACAGCCACTTTACGCACGAGCAGAGTGCCTGTATCTAAATAAGAGAGATCATAACCTGGAAATCCGTTGGGAGACAAGATATACCCCTATCTATAGCACAAAATATAAGCTGCATTTAACAACTTAACCTATATTAACATCTAACGTAGAGGGCTAACTTTTATGAAGCACACTTATACTCATAGTGCATAACTAGCGAATTTAGCACACGGGTGCAATCTCACATGCAGGGAGAAATTGCAATATACAAAAACCTTGGGTATGCCAGCAAAAAAACAACCTAAGACAGACACCCCAGCGAAACTAAAAGAATAAACCAATATCTGAAGCCTATAGAGAACTCTAGAAATCAGACCACAGACTCTACAGAAATGGCTCTCAAAACAGCGCAAGACCCAGACCTGCAGTCTGCTAGTGCTTCATGTGACATCACTAAAGCTGACTTACAATATTTAGCAACCAAAGACGATATTAAATCTGCTATGTCTGAAATGAAAGAAGTGTTTAATGAGATGAAAAAATACATTAAGAAAGTAGAAAGAAAATTGTCAACCCTAGAAGAGGGGCATAATGTGGTAACGCAAGACATACAGCACTTGTCCCAGCTTTCCTATGATCAAGAAGAGGTTATACACAACCTCATGGAGAAGGTGGAAGACCTCGACAATAGAGGGCGTCGCAATAACTTGAGGATAAGAGGTGTCCCCGAAAGCATTCACCCTCCTGCTATACCGGGATATTTGCAAGACCTTTTTAGAACCATAAAGGGAGACAATACGGCCCCGACTGTTACTCTTGAAAGGGCCCACAGAGCACTAAGAGCTAAACCTCCAGCAAAGGCCCCTCCGAGAGACATCATCGTAAAATTCCTTAATTTTGCAGAAAAAGAGGAAATATTAAAGCACTCACGTCAGAAAAAGCAGATCACACATGCTGGAATAGATATCCAGATCTTCACAGATTTGAGCCCAGCTACTCTACAAAAGCGCAGAGACTTGCAACCTGTGACATCGGTTCTGAGAGCCCAGAAGATCCCATATAGATGGGGGTTCCCAGTGAGCCTTGTTGCTACAAAGGGAGATAAATCAGCAGTACTTCGCACATTAGATGATATCCCAGCTTTCAGCGAAGCTTTACAGATAGAGATCACAGTCCCCACGGACCTACCGAAAACCACATACAAGTAGAAAACTCTTCACAACAATATCCAGAGATAATCCGAATCCACCCTTCTCTAAGTCCACAGAAAACTAAGATGTCATCTTGAAGAGAAACCCTGTCACTGGGTTTTTACTATCCACTTAATAGCATGGACATGTTGTATATTGTTATTGAGAATAAGCAGATGGCCATAAGCTCAGCGTTCACAGGACAGATGAGTATATTGCTTATGTAACTGTTCAAGATAGTATTGTTTAAAAATGTCATCTAACTGCTTAACTTGATCCTAAAATCTGTATATTTATGTCTTGTGGATAATGAGATCCAAGTATAGACAATGAACACTACTAAACCACAAGCTCAGCTCTAAGAAGTAGTATACCCTTCGCATGCTATACTTGGATTTTATATTCACAACCCCCTGCATGCAGAGATCTCATGTGCTAGCATGAGTGACCTATATTTATTTTATCTTATGTTTGGTGCCCCTGGGAGAGGGGGCCCCTTCCCTCAATTTGTGCACCAAGGTTATAAAAGTTTTGATTTATTGTTTAGATTAAATTATATTTGCCTTTGTGCTACCAAGATACCTATACTGAGCTTTACTTATTTCATTGTTGCTGGCATTTGATTTCCTTCCCCTACCTACCCCCTACCCCGACTTAATTCACAGGGCATTCCTAAAAGCCTAGTCATTAGGAGATACAACACTCATATAACTACTGGAGTTAGGTGGGAATACCCATATAAAAAGCTTATAGTCCGCAGCACGCACTAGCATAACTCACAACCTGGATATGGCTTCATTCCCCAAAACACATAAGATTAACATCTTATCGGTTAATGTCAAAGGGTTCAATATCCCCCAAAAAAGGTCAATCATCACACATGATTTAAACAAACTGAAAGGGGACATAGTCCTACTTCAGGAAACACATTTCAAAAAAGGGGCCGAACCAAGATGGTTTAACCGCTCATACCCCGCCGCTTATTTTTCCTCTGGACCAACGAAAAAATGCGGAGTGGGAATCCTCATCAGACAAAATATACCTCTGAAAATTACAAACATAGAAAAAGACACAGAGGGTAGACTACTTATACTGAATGGCTTATTACATGGGCGGACGATTACAATAATAAACGTTTATTTCCCAAACAGAGCACAGGCATCATTCATGCGGACTCTGTCCGGAAAATTTTTAGACAATATGCAGGGGGTGACTTTCTTGGGCGGAGATTTAAACGTACCACTTCACCCAGAAATAGACACATCAAGAGGCATCTCCAACATACCCAGAAGAGACATCAATCATATAAATAGCCAAATAAACACATTAGCTTTGTATGATACATGGCGTACATTCCATCCATCGGTCAGAGACTATACTTTTTTCTCTAACCCGCACGGTATATACTCAAGACTCGATTATATATTTACTGACTCTATAGGCCTCACAATGATCAGGCACACCTCGATACATCCCACTACATGGTCAGATCACGCACCAGTGACCTGCCAATTAGAGTGGCCTAACACTCCGATCACACCATATATATGGCGACTAGATGACAGTTTACTAGACCACCCTCTGATACACCCAGACATTGACAAAACCTTATCTGAATACTTCCAGATTAATGACACTCCAGACGTGACATGGCCAAACATATGGGAGGCACACAAATGTGTAGTGAGGGGAACGCTATTGAAACATAAAGCAAACTTGATTAAACAAAATAGGACCAGATATGATAGCACACTCCAAGACCTTAGGAAACTAGAACAAGAGCATAAAAAAGATCCCAAAAACACAGAACTTAGAATACGTCTGGAACACACCAGATCGGAGTTTAATACATTACTGCAACACGAACAGCATAAGAGAGCTCTTCGTTTACGCCAGCGCTACTATGATCAAGGAGATAAGGCAGGGAAATTGCTGGCAAGAACACTAAAACGTAGACAGCTCAAAACACACATACACCAAATAAAAAATAAGGCTAACCAGATGAAACACGACAGTACATCAATTGCCGAGGTATTCCGCTCATACTTCTCATCCCTGTATAATTTAAGTTCTAAGACAGCCGATAACCCCACACTAGACACAAAGAAAAAATTAATAGCTGACTACCTGGAAGGAGTCGAATTACCCAAACTAGACAAAGATCAGGCAGAAAAATTAGACTCACCGTTCCACATTAAAGAAATCCAAGATGCAATAAAATCCCTCTCATCAGGGAAAAGCCCGGGCCCAGACGGATTTGGAGTAAAATATTATAAAAAATTTATACATATACTTGCCCCGAAAATGCTACTTCTCTTTATCTCGATTAAACAGTCAGGAGGCTTCCCGGCTTCTATGCTAGAGGCACATATTATCATGATACCAAAACCCGGTAAAACCCCAGACGCACCCGAAAATTTTCGTCCGATCTCCCTCCTGAATACAGACATTAAGGTATATGCCAAAATGATGGCAAATAGATTAAACCCTCTGCTCACACAATTAATATCTTCTGATCAAGTTGGTTTTATACTGGGGAGGGAGGCAAGAGATAACACTATTAAGGTGTTACAGCTAGCATCCTTAGCCCGAAACTCTGACCAGGACTTAGTCCTGATCTCTACGGATGCCGAAAAAGCCTTCGACAGGGTGGACTGGGATTTCCTAGAAGCCACCCTGCGAGGCATGAACATAGGTAACGACTTCATTGCAAATATCCTGTCTCTATACGCTAACCCAACAGCTAAAGTCAGGACCAATTCGGTCCTGTCTGAGCCCTTTAACATCAGAAACGGGACCAGACAGGGGTGCCCACTGTCGCCTCTCCTGTTTGCCGTGTCCATTGAGGTCCTGGCTTGTAAGATCAGATCACAAAAAGAAATAAAAGGCATTCTCACCAAAGATAAGGAATACAAGCTTGCAATGTATGCTGACGACATACTGTTAACACTGACCAAAATAGAAAGCTCCCTTCCACCTCTGTTAAAAACCTTTAAGGAGTATGGCAAAGTCTCAAACTTCCACTTAAATCTGTCCAAGTCCGAATTAATTAATATTAACGCCCCAGCACCAGTCATATCAGCTCTCAGATCTATATGCCCCATCAAAATACAACAATCCCAAATAAAATATTTAGGCATACAAATCACCCAACATTTTGGCGACCTAGTCAAACAAAATTATATTCCACTCTTAAAAGAAATTACAAACGACTTGTCTAGGTGGAAAAATAAAACACTGTCCTGGATAGGTAGAATACACGCAGTAAAGATGAACATTCTCCCTCGCATTTTATATGTCCTGCAAGCGCTACCTATCCCTTTACCAAAAGATTATCTAAGCCAGCTACAGGGCAACATAGAGAAGTTCATATGGAATGGAACCAAACCTAGAGTCCCCAGGAAAACTTTACACTTGCCAAGGGAAGGGGGCGGACTGGGGTTACCAGATCTCAACCTGTACAGGATGGCAATACTTTTACAGAGAATAGTAGAATGGAGCCATAATCTAGACAACAAACAGTGGATCGACTTAGATAGGGAGATATTACATGTTAACAATGTAGGGGGGGCTGGCCTGGTTACAAACAAAACAGAGACCAGAAAATATCAAAGACTTCCCGTTACTAGAGGAAGTATTTCAAAAGTGGGACTCACTGATAACCACTAGCACACATATAACAACCAGACCGGCACCACTGACCCCACTCCTGGGGAATCCCGACCTCCCATTCATGACAAAACATAAACTACCCCCAAACAAACCGAGTCAATTGAAAGACCACATATTCAATACAGTTATGTGCGAGGGGAAAATGTTACCACTGGCGGACCTAGCAGAAACAATAGGTGAACACCCACAAAACTGGTATATACATGCACAGTTATCTCATTTTGTGAATACACATAAATCACAAAACAACCTAAATAGACGACTCACACGCTTTGAAAACCTGTGTACTGCACCGCTCCCCCCTCATCACCTTATTTCAAAATTATACAATTTGCTAATGAACGTTGACGAGAAGCAACTACCCTCATATTGCCATAAATGGCCCAGAGAATTTTTCATATACAGAATGGAAGCGGATTTTCCGCAACCACAAAAAAGCATCAGTCTCTGCCAAAGTTCAGGAAATGAACTTTAAATTTATATCCAGGTGGTATCTTACTCCTGTGATATTACAAAAACTTTACAAACAGGCGAGTGATAGGTGTTGGAGGGGATGCGGAGTGGCTGCAGATATGCATCACGTGTGGTGGGGCTGTGTAAAGGTGGGAAATTTCTGGGAAAATGTCATAAGATGCATAAACAAAACTCTGGACACACAAATAGCCATAGACCCTAAAATACTATTGTTTCATAACCTACCAAACTTTAAAGACGACTCCAAACAAAACCTCTTGTTTATATTGATTAATAGTGCTAAATCCCTGATACCGCTAAATTGGAAATCTGTGGAAGTCCCTAGCCTAGATTCATGGAAACAGCAAGTGGACAATCTCCTCCTTATGGAAAGATACCACTTCCTCGTGATAGGCAAACTAGAGACCCATGAATATATGACGATGCGATGGAATGCGCATAAGAACGACTGACATAGATATACAATCAGATTCAGGGTGTTTCGGCTACTAGACCAACACCAAAAATTTCGCCAAACATACACTCTGCAGTTAGTTTTGCCCTGACAACTTCCACAACTTCCTCCCCTCCCACCCCTTCCTACCCTACTACCCCACCCTTAATGCCGTTTAAACTGTTACAATTTGTTACATGCATCATCTACATACGAAGTAGTTGAACAATCCAGCTCATGTTTCATAAATAAATTATGATTAGATCGACATTACCCCTTTCCAAACGGGGAACTTGCTCTCATAACCCTCACCACCCAACTTGGACTATAGACTTTGCTCAGCCCAAAAGCGGCTGGAGAAAACACCTGGGATTGGTGGAGGTTAAATTATATAATTAACAACGAGCTCAGAAAAGACTCAATCCTGTTAATCTACAATTTTCAGTAGCCATTACTGTTTATTTATGTTATTTTTCTGGAATGTTATATAGGCTCATATTGTAACCAGAGCCAAGTTTGTATATGGGATTTTATGCTAATAAAGCTCTTTGAAAAAGTAAAAAAAAAAAAAAAAAAAAAGGGCCTTTTGCGGGGCATTGCCCCAAAGTAATCAGCTCTTTTACCTGAAAAAACAATACAATACCCCCCCAACATTAAAACCCACCACCCACACACCCAACCCTTCTCTAAAACCCACCCAATCCCCCCTTAATAAAACCTAACACTACCCCCTTGAAGATAACCCTATCTTGAGACATCTTCACCCAACCAGGCAGAAGTGGTCCTCCAGATGGGCAGAAGTTTTCATCCGATCTGGGCAGAAGAGGACCTCCAGATGGGCAGAAGTATTCATCTAGGTGGCATCTTCTATCTTCATCCATCCGGAGCGGGTCCATCTTCAAGACATCCGACGCGGAGCATCCTTCCAGGCCGACGACTACCCGATGAATGAATATTCCTTTAAATAACGTCATCCAAGATGGCGTCCCTTGAATTCTGATTGGCTGATAGAATTCTATCAGCCAATCGGAATTAAGGTAGAAAAAATCCTATTGGCTGATGCAATCAGCCAATAGGATTGAGCTCGCATTCTATTGGCTGATTGGAACAGCCAATAGAATGCGAGCTCAATCCTATTGGCTGATTGCATCAGTCAATAGGATTTTTCCTACCTTAATTCCGTCGGCCTGGAAGGATGCCCCGCATCAGATGTCTTGAAGATGGACCCGCTCCGCTCCGGATGGATAAAGATAGAAGATGCCGCCTGGATGAAGACTTCTGCCCGTCTGGAGGTCCTCTTCTGCCCGGATCGGATGAAGACTTCTGCCCGCCTGGAGGACCACTTCTGCCCGGTTGGGTGAAGACGTCTCAAGGTAGGGTGATATTCAAGGGGGTAGTATTAGGTTTTATTAAGGGGGGATTGGGTGGGTTGTAGAGTAGGGTTGGGGGTGTGGGTGGTGGGTTGTAATGTTGGGGGGGTATTGTATTTTTTTTCAGGTAAAAGAGCTGATTACTTTGGGGCAATGCCCCGCAAAAGGCCCTTTTAAGGGCTATTTGTAATTTAGTGTAGAGTAGGGATTTTTATTATTTTGGGGGGCTTTTTTTATTTTATTAGGGGATTAAATTAGGTGTAATTAGCTTAAAATTCTTGTAATTATTTTATTATTTTCTGTAATTTAGTGGTTTTTTTTTGGTACTTTAGATAATTTTATTTAATTTTATTTAATTGTATTTAATTGTATTTAGTTTAGGTAATTAATTTAATGATAGTGTAGTGTTAGGTGTAATTGTAACTTAGGTTAGGTTTTATTTTACAGGTATATTTGTCTTTATTTTAGCTAGGAAGTTATTAAATAGTTAATAACTATTGTACCTAGTTAAAATAAATACAAACTTGCCTGTAAAATAAAAATAAATCCTAAAATAGCTACAATGTATCCATTAGTTATATTGTAGCTATCTTAGGGTTTATTTTATAGGTAAGTATTTATTTTTAAATAGGAACAATTTATTTAATGATAGGAATATTTATTTAGATTAATTTAAATTATATTTAAGTTAGGGGGTGTTATGGTTAGGGTTAGACTTAGGATTAGGGGTTAATAAATTTAATATAGTGGCGGCTGTGTAGGGGGGGCAGATTAGGGGTTAATAAATATAATGTGGAGGTTTAACACAGAGCACCTTTTCGGTTCACCCCTGGACTAACAGGAGATTCTACATCAGGCATAGGGTGACTTGCATAACAATGTTTGTTGTCTATCTACTACACTGTCCGTTTGGCAGTTTTTATGTGGGTAAGACCCAGGACAATCTAAGGACCAGAATGGCGAACCACTGGTCTGCCATTCGCAGTGCCATCAAAAATGAAGAATCTGAGCAGCAGGTGGCAAGGCATTTTTTGATGAATGGCCATAGTGTCTCTGACCTGAGATATATTATAATAGACCACATACCAGTTCCATCTAGGGGAGGTGATAGAGCCAAATGTCTATTGCAAAAAGAGTCCAAGTGGATTTTTAATTTGGATAAAATGTATCCAAAGGGACTGAATATGTCTCTTGAGTACCAGTGCTTTTTGTAGTGGCCGGTTGAAACTTGCCTTCCTTTTGGAAACTTAGATGTGGTTTAGTGCCTAGCATTAGTATCCAATGATATTAAGATGTATGCATTTCTTCTGTTCTAGTGATTTGCAAATGAGATTTGTCAGCTTGTAATATGATATGTGTTAACTAAAGTTGGGTATGCAATCATGTATATAATACTGCAATACATTAGTTGGAGATTAATAGTTAGAATATTCCATCATTATTACTATTTTTTGAGGTTCACTGTATCTTTAAGTATAGCTGACTACATATGTTTAGATAGTGCAACAGATTAGATCTATTAGGCTGTAACCTCTCAGGCTATGTTTTCTATGACTGTCTGGCTAGTATGGGATATATCTTTAAACATGTGCTGCTCAATACCTTCAAACATATATTATGATGTTAGGTCTTTATAGGTATTATGTCCAGATTAATTTCTAGTTTGTAAAACAGCATTGTATAACGAGTGTTTTCTGTCTAGACTCCTGTTGCTAGGCATGCAGTTTACGTGACAACCGTTTCACAATGATTTTTTATTGCTTTTAATTTTCTGTCCTTACTGGTGCTCTGTAACAATCTAGCGCATGCGCAGTTGCGCTATTCGAACGTGCAGGAGCCCAGCTGTTTGAAGTACACGGTGGAGGGTTCTGTATTTTGTGTTGGTCTGAGGACGAGGGAGACCTCAAAAATGTTTACTGCTTTATTAAAGTGAAAGTTTATAATGGAGAGTGCCTTCCTGACTTTTTAATTTTTTGTATGCAATACTTTTGAAGTGTACCCCGGCAGTTGTACTCTGCAAGTGAGTGCTGGATCCCAGTTTTCTATTTTTGTGTGTATATATATATATATATATATATATATATATATATATATATATATATATATATATATATATATATATATATATATATATATATATATATATATATGTGTGTATAAATGTTTGTGGGGACAGTAAAGTCAAAATTAAACTTTCATGATTTAGATAGAGCATGCAATTGTAAATACATTTCCAATGTACTTCTGTTATAAAATTGTCTTTGTTCTCTTGGTATCTTTTATTGAAGAGTAAATCTAGGTAGGTTCATAAGAGCTCAGGAGTGTGCACGTGCCTTTAGTACTATATAGCAGCATTGTTTTGCAACATTATTTGTAACTTTGTTATACAATGTTGCAAAACACTGCTGCTATAGAGTACTAAAGACATGTGCACACTCCTGAGCTCTTAAGAGCCTGTCTAGTTTTACTCTTCAATAAAAGATTTTCAGAGAACAAAGCTAATTTGACAACAGATGTAAATTGAAAGTTGTTTAAAATATAATTTCCATTACAAAGTTAGGCTGGTAAGGGGCTATTTTTAAGGATAACATTAATTGCTGGTGAGCTGTTTTCAATCTAACATTTATCATTATTTGCTAATAAAGTCAATAAATGTGACATCAAATCAAACATTAAAACAGTATAAAATAAAATGTAAAATACCTTAGAAAAGCATTTTTTCCTCTCATGTGCTAATTGCTTCAGTACCTTTTCTCTGTATATGTATGAAGATGATGAAACCGGTGACAAATGTGTAATCATCTTCTATGGATTTTTCTGAAACCTCAATACAATGAATATAACTAAGTAACTGCATAAAGAATTACATTACATTTTTATCATAACTGGAGGCTTATTGTGTTTTCATTCTTTTCAAAGCATTACTGGCAGTCATTAACTCCTATTGACTGCTGAAGATTATACTGATATTTGTGTATAGAATTAAGATAACAGATAATAAATAGTGATGTCACGAATAGTTCACCGGCGAATAGTTCCCGGCGAACATAGCATGTTCGCGTTCGCCACGGCGGGCGAACATATGCGATGTTCGATCCACCCCCTATTCATCATCACTGAGTCAAACTTTGACCCTTTACCTCACAGTTAGCAGACACATTCCAGCCAATCAGCAGCAGACCCTTCCTCCCAGACCCTCCTATCTCCTGGACAGCATCCATTTTAGATTCATTCTGAAGCTGCATTCTTAGTGAGTGGAGGGACAGTGTAGCTGCTGCTGATTTAATAGGGAAATCGATAGCTAGGCTAGTGTATTCAGTGTCCACTACAGTCCTGAAGGACTCATCTGATCTCTGCTGTAAGGACAGCACCCAAAAAGCCCTTTTTAGGGCTAGAACATCAATCTGCATTTTTTTTCCCCTGTGTAATCTAATTGCAGTTGCCGGCCTGCCAGCGTGTGTGTCAGACTCACAGCGTATACTGTGCCCATTTGCCCAGTGCCACCACTCATATCTGGTGTAACAGTAGTGTAGATTTAAAAAAACAAAACACTTTTTTGACTGTGTTAAATAATAGTAGTCGGTTTCCTTCACACGTGTGCGTTTCAGTGCCTGCCTGCCAGGGCACAGTGTGTCAGAATTTTGGCATGTGGTTCTATACCTTTAAGAGTTTCTAACCAATAGTTGCATCACGCCCCTTATAAAACACCTGTTCACACCTAGCACCTTGCTTAGTATTTTGTGAACTTCCTGTAGTCACTCTCGCCTAAGCTGGAGCTAATCTTTGTTACCTCACAAAACCAGTCTGTCTTACTTGCAACTGAAACATCAAGTGTGTCAGAACCAAAAAATCATCAGAGCTGCCAAGTAACTCTCAGCCCAGAAAACTACTAACTGAATTCCCAGGATTCTACTTACCAAGGTATCCCTTGCTTTACCGCTATTGTAAACAACTCACCTCTACCTAATCACATTCTGCAGCTCTCCCTCTCGGCATCTACTGTCTGCACTGTGACGTCACACGCTGATCTCTAACTCGAGCGGTCTCTCTGCTGAGTCACCTCCCCCTCTGCATTCAGAGCCTCAAGGAGCTACCGTTAACGCCGGACTTCATATCTGCCTTCTGAGTAAGTTACTATTACCTAAATTTACCAGGACTGTTTAAGCTTTATCTAAAAACGGAACCTGCATATAATTTTACTCTGCAGCAATTGATTCCTTTCTTACTGTGTGCGTTACTACCAACTCAGAGACTGTTTTCTCTCAATTGTGAAAGCATCACATTTCTGTCTAAGTCTTGCTGCCTGCTACTACTAACCTGCTTAAAGGACTGTTACTACTAACAATTTTGTCTACTGAGTCTGTGGTTTCTTAACTGCTGACAATAAGCTAAACAAACCTCTGACTGTTAAAGAAACAGTTCAGTGTATTCCTACCTAAAAATCTTAACTTGAAAAAGTACACTAATTTAAAGGTGGCACTTGCAGTAATGCTCACTTTAGACTTTGGTGTAACAAACTACATATTTTAGAATAAGATTTCCTTCCAACAATTACTCCATAATCCTAAAAAGTATTAGGATTATTACACAGTGTCACCCCAGTGCAACTCATATCTGGTGTAACAGTAGTGTAGATTTTAAAAAAAAACAACACTTTTTTGACTGTGTTAAATAATAGCAGTCAGTTTCCTTCACACGTGTGCATTTCAGTGCCTGCCTGCCAGGGCACAGTGTCACCCCAGTGCAACTCATATCTGGTGTAACAGTAGTGTACATTTAAAAAAAAACAAAAAACAGTTTTTTGATTGTGTTAAATAATAGCAGTCAGTTTCCTTCACATGTGTGCGTTTCAGTACCTGCCTGCCAGGGCACAGTGTCACCCCAGTGCAACTCATATCTGGTGTAACAGTAGTGTACATTTAAAAAAAAAAACAGTTTTTTGATTGTGTTAAATAATAGCAGTCAGTTTCCTTCACACGTGTGCATTTCAGTGCCTGCCTGCCAGGGCACAGTGTCACCCCAGTGCAACTCATATCTGGTGTAACAGTAGTGTACATTTAAAAAAAAAAAAAAAACAGTTTTTTGATTGTGTTAAATAATAGCAGTCAGTTTCCTTCACACGTGTGCATTTCAGTGCCTGCCAGGGCACAGTGTCACCCCAGTGCAACTCTTATCTGGTGTAACAGTAGTGTAGATTTAAAAAAAAAAAAAAACACTTTTTTGACTGTGTTAAATAATAGCAGTCAGTTTCCTTCACATGTGTGCGTTTCAGTGCCTGCCTGCCTGCCTGCCAGGGCACAGTGTCACCCCAGTGCAACTCTTATCTGGTGTAATCGTAGTGTACATTTAAAAAACAACAACAGAGATTAAACTGATAAGAATAGTACTACTTAACACACCACTCCTATCTGGTGGCACATTAGATTGCACGCACAGTGCCCCAAATTTGAAGTAGGAGGACCGACCAAGCATCTTTTTCCATCTCCCAGTTCCTAAAATCGATGCCATATACACGTCCCCTGATAGGGGATGTAACAGGGATTAAACTGATAGGAATAGTAATACTTAACACACCTTATAATAACGCAGAGATAAGAGTCTGAAGAAGGGGAGTCAGAGGAGGACGGTGGCTTTGAGGAGGTGGAAGACCAAACACAGCAGGCCTCCCAGGGGGCTTGTTGTCAACTTTCGGGGACCCTTGGTGTTGTACGTGGCTGGGTGGAGGAAGAGACCTTCAATGACATCAGTGAGGACAAGGAACGGGACATGGCTAGCTTGGTATCCAACCTTGTGCAAATGGACTGTTTGCGGTTGTTTGCGGTGCGTTAAACGGGGAGTTTGGTCTGTCACTGTGAAGCGGGCGTAACCCTTACACTACCTGATCGATACAACATCATACCTGACAATTTAGGAATGTTAGGTGATTTATGCCCTTTATGGATTAAAACCAGACTCTGCATCAACAATGTAATTTTCCATGGGAGTTTTGCCATGGATCCCCCTCCGGCATGCCACAGTCCAGGTGTTAGTCCCCTTGAAACAACTTTTCCATCACTATTGTGGCCAGAAAGAGTCCCTGTGGGTTTTAAAGTTCGCCTGCCTATTGAAGTCTATGGCGGTTCGCCCGTTCGCGAACAGTTCTGGAAGTTTGCGTTCGCTGTTCGCGAACCCAAAATTTTAGGTTTGCGACATCACTAATAATAAACAGTAATTTAATTGACTTAGTTTATTCAAAGACTTTTTAGAACAGAATAAATTCTTAAAATATGAATTAAATATATTAATGTTATTGTTTATTTTTTAACTAAATATACCATGTGTAATATTATAGACATTGGTTTCCAATAAATAATAATGTTACCAACTTCTGCATCTCCCAACACATCACTTTTTAAGTCAATATCAGATGCATTCATTAGTGCAGAACAAAACATTGCATTTTAGTAGACTGTTTAATAACACCTGGGGAAGAGCCCTGGGAAAAACTGTACAGGAGCTATGAGTAATGAAGTACCTTTATTGAAAGGGACACTGAAGTCAAATTTTGTCTTTCATGATTCAGATAGAGCATGACATTTTAACCAACTTTCTAATTTACTCCTATTATCAACTTGTTTTCGTTCTGTTGCTATCTTTTTTTTAAAAGCAGGAATGTTAATCTTAGCAGCCAGCCCATTTTTGGTTCAGCACCATGGATAGCGCTTGCTTATTGGAGGCTTACATTTATCCACCAATAAGCAAGCATAACCCAGGTTCTCAACCAAAAATGGTCCGGCTCCTATGCATCGTATTCCTGCTTTTTAAAGAAAGATAGCAAAGGAACAAAGAAAAATTGATAATAGGAAAAAATTAGAAAGTTGCTTAAAATGGCATGCACTATCTGAATCATGAAAGAAAAATGCGGGTTTAGTGTCCCTTTAAGTACTCTACAAATAACAAATTAAATATATGAAAATGTGCTTTTTTTGTAAATAAGTAAAATGAAAGCCATTACACGATTCATATATTTTGATTTCAAATAAATATTACATTATATTTTTATTCTTGCATGCTGTGCATATTTAACAGTATAGTAAACAAATTGTTACCCTCATAGATTTAATAGGCATTTTTCTGCATTCAAGTGTAGTTATAGATCAGGGTAGTTCCTCCCTATAGAGCCCTCCAAGAACACAATTATTTAATAATTGAGGCAGGACTTTTGCAGGTACTAAAAAGGAACTGCATGTTTCCCTATATTGCTTATGAGCAGTATGTGATTATTTTTACTTGATAGAGACGTTAATAAGGTTCTAAACTTAAATCCTCTGGAAATTTGTTTTGTTAATAAGTTATCTGTTTTTACTATTCTCTGTTAGCATATGTTACTTTGAAAATAAGGCTTACTTTATTTATAAATGCGTTTTTTTTCCAGATTTATGCGTTAAATAGGATTCTATGTTTTAACACATTTATCTTCCCATGGCAACCAATAACACCAGTTACACAAATTCTATGATGCCTTAACACAAAATAAATTACAGCTAAACACAAAGGGCTCCATGTACAAAGCAGGAAAAGCTGCTCCGGAGCCTTTGCGGGGCAGGTTCCCGCAATGTAAGAAGCAGCTCGCTCGCTCTTGGTGATTGACAGCCTCTTCAGTTGCGTGATTGGTAATTCGAATGAAGGGGCGGGCATTACACACTGTAGCTATCTTAGGGTTTATTTTATAGTTAAGTATTAGTTTTAAATAGGAATAATTTAGTTAATTATAGTAATATTTATTTAGATGTATTTAAATTATATTTAAGTTAGGGGGTGTTAGGGTTAGGGTTAGACTTAGGTTTAGGGGTTAATATATATAATGTAGGTGGCAGCGGGCTCCGGGAGCGGCGGTTTAGGGGTTAAACATTTTATTTAGTTGCGGCGGGCTCTGGGTGCGGCGATTTAGGGGTTAAATAATTTATTTAGTTTCCGCCGGTCCGGGATCGGCAGGATAGGGGTTAATAACTTTATGTAGTGGGCGGCGGGGTCCGGGAGTGGCAGGATAGGGGTTAATAACTTTATGTAGGTGGCGGCGGGGTCCAGGAGCGGCAGTTTAGGGGTTAATATATTTATTATAGTTGCGGCGGGGTCCGGGAGCGGCGGTTTAGGTGTTAATAAGTTTATTTAGTTGCGGGGGGCTCCGGCAGTGGCGGTTTAGGGGGTAAAACTGTATAGTATAGTGTGAGTGCTTAGTGACAGGGTAGCAAGAGTGCTGCGAATAAGCCGAAGAGCAGCAAGATTGATGACTGTTAGTTAACAACAGTCCGCTGCTCATCACATCGTACTTGGTGCGTGACTGTTTGACAGCTTTCTTGATAAATTTGGCGAACGTATTCAGGTCCGCAGCGGCGATGTTAGGTGAGTGTATTGGGGCCGTCGAATGCAGGTAAGTAGACAGCTTGATAAATAGAGGCCAATATGTATTATACTTTTTTCCCATGGTGCTTTGTATGTAATCTTATTTCAAACACCTTTTTGTGACCCATAAGAATAAATTGGCCAAAGTCAATTCAACAATGCTTGAATAAACTTGATAGATATAAGCACCAAAGAAAAGAGATTTGCACTTTACAACTGACTCAAAGGTTATGATCAAATTGATAGCTTGAAAAAAAAAATACAGAAAAACACAATTTCAACAAAGACAACATATTTGTATTTAAATGTATTTAATTCCCAATTATTTGTTAGAGTTAACAACAACTTTTACACAGTGAATAGAGAAGCAGCAATTCCAGAGTAGAACTTAAAAAGTAATTTAATGCTTTATCAGATACAGTTATGCAAAATCTTTGCATTATTCATGTTTTTCTGCAATATATTCATGCATGCTTGACCAAGCACTGAAATGTCTGTATCTGAAAATGTCTGTATTTTGTATAAATAACTTTCAGAAGACAAAAACAGTACATGGCTTTTGGATTTTCATTTGCAACAAAATCACAGACATTTGAGAAAGAATAACTGTTTAATACAACTGTAACCTAAATTCAATCTTTTATTAGAAATGTATATTGACCGCATAGCTAATATTTGAATAAATATAATAATAATAAAAATATAATAAATAAATAAATAAAAAGAAGATGCAAACACAAACAAGCAAAGAAAAAAAAAAGCTAACTATAATATAACAATTTGCAGTGTAATCATTAAAGTCTCCATTTGCCAAGCATTGATAGCTGCTTCAGAGCTACAGCGTTTCAGGCTTGCTAAGAGCGATCCTGAAATGCTAGTTAAATAGCAGCAATCGTAAGACCGCAGCTACTTAAAGGGACAGTCTAGTCAAAATTAAACTTTCATGATTTAGTTAGGGCATGCAATTTAAAACAAATTTCCAATTCACTTTTATCACCATATGCTAATTTCTAAACCCTTAAAGGCCGCCCCTTATTTCAATGCATTTGCCAGTTTTTCACAGCTAGAGGGTGTTAGTTCATGTGTGCCATACAGATAACATTCTGATTACATCCGTGAAGTTACAAATGAGAGGGCACTGATTGGCTAAATGCAAGTCTGTCAAAAGAACTGAAGTAAGGGGGCAGTCTGCAGAGACTTAGATACATATAATCACAGAGGTAAAAAGTATATTAATATAACCATGTTGGTTCTGCAAAACTGGGCAATGGGTAATAAAGGGATTATTTATGTTTTAAAGCAATAAAATTTCTCGTGTAGACTGTCCCTTTAAACTATCCACAACACTTTAGATGGAGGATAGCAATCATCTCAGTCGGATTAAGATGATTGACAGACCCCATTTTGCGCGCAATTGGCCGACGACATTGTACACTCAGCAAATTTTCCAATGTTAACTCGCTGCGAGGCTGGGCAAACTAGGTTCAAGACAGTGAACCTTGTCTGCCTGGTCTTTGATAAATGGAGCCCTAAGAAGGTAAATTACAGGAACATAAAGCAAAAAAATAAAAAGGCAAATAATTATATAACAGCATACAAATGGATTTCAAACTTTATATTTAATTTATTACTATAGACCAATAATTATCACATATAAATTCCAATACATATCTCAATGAAAATACTAAAATTCATATGTTAAACATAGACCAAAAATGTAATAACATGATAATTTTATTAACCCACAAAACTGTAAACATATATTACTTAATAAAGGTGAAATCTCTATTATGAAAGTTTAGTACACAGGTTAACAGGCCACCATAAAGTAGCATGCACTGATAGACCACCATGTAACATTCAACTTATTAGGTCTACCATAAACGTAAAAGAGATTTCTGATATACACAATGGATGTTAAAACAAAGGCTGCTAGACTAGAATTCATGGAAACTATCACTAGTAAGTTGGAAGCTTCATGGAACTGTACAGCTTTATATCTGCAATTAATATTGTAGTTTTTTTTTGCCACATCAGGATGTTTTACATTTTTTCCTTTCACTGATTTCCTTGTTTCCCAGAACAAAAGGACCAGTTTCCCATTTAAATACAGGTTACTTCCATGGAACGCCCATCAACCTCCATCATAACACGTAAATATTTGTTATTTCTGTGATCAACCTCACTAATAAAGACAAACAAAACAAAAAACCTTTCCCATTAAACCTATTGGAGCTGTGTAGATACATGTATGTACAATGTTTTATTCATATGTATCATATGTATCTTATTTTATAACTTTCTATTTTTAGTATTGTACTGTTTTTAAAGAAAGAAGTTGTTTTTTTTATCAATACATTTTTTTTGGGGGGATATTAATATGTTATAGAAGACAGTAGCTATGCAGTTATGTAAAACAGTAAAGTAGTGGATACAGTCTATGACATATTAATATCCTAAAAAGTAAATCTTATACCTAAAAAAAAATGGCAAAAAATAAATATAAAGCCTTATTAATGTAACCACAATACTTTAATTACATATTATTGGATTATGCAATAAAATACATATAGATAAATGTATATACTTATAATTCACCGTACCCCCAACACAACCTAACCCCTATACACTAATAAAAATGAAGGAGCTATGTCCTCCAATGCAACCTAATCCCTATACACTATTAACCCCTTAAAGGGACAGTATACACCAATTTTCATATAATTCCATGTAATAGACATTACTATATAGAACAATATGCACAGATTCTGATCTAAAAATACAGAATAAAACAGTTTAAAATGTACTTAGAAGTTCCTATTTTCACTCTGTTAAAAAGGTAGTTGGAAAACCCACTGCAAGTGTGTCATGAACATACAAACTATCTCCCATATATGGATAAAATAGTTTTTTTTTTTTTTGTATCTCTTATTACCCATATTTTAGTGAGTAGTTTGTGTTTGATATAGAAAAGCGACTTCTAAATGAAACAGCTAGATATAAGATTATTTATTATAGCAATTTCATATGCACACATATCTTTTGTGGTCCATATAGTAACTCGTTTCTATTTGTTAATATTAATAAACTTGGAAATCAGAGTTATATCGTGTAAGGATTCTCACTTAATAGTTAAAAGCCTTTATACCATTTTAATTTATCTTGCGTCTTGATAATTGTGTTTTTCAAGTTATGCTGTATAGTTATCACTATTGAATATTGGAGAGGAGATTGTATCACCATTAATGAATATAGGATAAACACGTAGTAATATCCATGCTTCCATCTCCATACTTTGGTTTAATGTACATGTATATTTATGTTATATATTTATAATTGTTATTTAGTATTATCTAAGTACAGATAAATCATAGCTATTTAGTATATTACATCAATTACATATAGTTTTTCTTCTTGATCCAAAGCTCTCACTTGAATACAGATAGCAATGAGTAATTTATTTTTGTTTATATTATTAACTGAGGAGATGTTCTTCACTCACTTATGTTGGGTATGTCAGAAACCTGACACCTGTAATACATGAGACAAAATATCATAGTTTGTTGGTTCATTAATATACCGTTATAGGAAAGAGTTGTACCCATCCTGTTCATTAAGATCTAGAGGTGCTAGGGTATTCAGCCAAAATATCCAGTGACATTCTGTCTGAAGTAGCATATTCTCCACGTTTCCTGCTCTAATTCCAGGTTTTATCACCTGTAATACTGAGACCTTTAGGTCTGGTATAGTGCCATGGCTTTTAAGGTAATGTTTAGCCACTGGGGTAAGGTTTTTACCCTTCTCTTGATCCTTTATGCAATTCTTTATGCTGTTTATGTGTTCACCAAGTCGCGTATGTAGTTCACGGGTCATTATGCCGATATATCTCTTGCCACATTTGCATAGCAAGCAGTATACCACATTTTTGGTTTTTCAATTAGCAAATCCAAGCATCCGTTTCGTACCTCCAGTTCGAGTAGTATATTCTCTTTCATTGGATATGAATTTGCAAAAACTGCATGTGCCACATGTATATGTTCCACAAATGAGTTGCTACTTTGAAACTGAACTACACAGTTAGGCAGTCAATAGGAAAATTTAACAAACAAATCAGTATGAGCAGTGAGGTGCATATAACACTTAAAGGGACATGAAACCCCAAAAAATTATTTCATGATTCAGATAGAGAATACAATTTTAAACAACTTTCTAATTTAATTCTATTATCTAATCTGTTTCATGCTCTTGGTATCATTTGTTGAAGGAGCATCTATGCACTACTGGTTTCTAACTAAACACATGGGTGAGCCAATCACAATCAATATATATATATGCAGCCACCAATCAACAGCTAGGGCCTAGGTTCTCTGCTGCTCCTGAGCTTGTCTAGATAAACCTTTCAGCAAAGTATAACAAGAGAAGGAAGCAAATTAAATAATAGAAGTAAATTGTAAAGTTGTTTAAAATTGTATTCTCTATCTGAATCATGAAAGAAATGTTTTTGGTTTCATGTCCCTTTAAGGCTGTTGATACAAGTATTTAGTACTCACGACCTCTGCAAACCTGCAGCCACTCCTAGTGTAACAGAGCTCAGGAACCTCCGGATGGAGCGAGGTGTAGAGATATAGATGATGATTTAAGCAGGAGTATTAGAGTTCTGTAGAAAAACAAACTGGAACTGTAGAGTAGTTTTAGCTTCAGAGCTGGAGAGGCATGAGAAGTATAACGCTTCAATAAACCAGCAATGAAGCACTGTAGGCGTGCCCTTATATCTGAAGGTGAAACAGGTAATTGAGTGTTAAGGTGGTATGATGATATTGATACTATGATAAGGTGGAATTCATGACATATTCCCCCCAGAAGGAAACCTCAATGAGGTTTCAAGGAGCTGGTCTATCAGGGTTTCATCGATGAAATAATGATACCAATCTATCTGCTGAAAGGTTGGTTGCTGGTTCCCAGGAGTCCTCTGAAGACTCATAACCAACTCATCGTACCAGATACTGTTACTGACCACCAACTCATCTAGAATCAAGGATAGTTTGAACCTCATATTTTGTGTAAGGTTGTGGGGGATTTTTTTAATGAATGGAGATAGAATGTGAGGTGTCACAAAGTTTGATCAAAGATATATGAAACGTCAGGTGTATCCGGTAATGAGAAGGTAATTGCAATGTAACAGTTATTGGATTGAGTACAGCAACAATTGGGAATGGTCCTATGAATAGGCTATTCAGTTTTCTACAGGTATTCGATAACTGAAGATTCTTAGTGGATAACCATATTTGTTGACCAACTGTATATTGTGGATGCTCTTTGTGGCGTAAGTCATAATTACGTTTATGTGTGGCTTGTGCAAGCTTTATATTATGGTGGACAATCTCAAAAGTTTGATTTATGGAATAAGCAAGATCAGAGACTTGAGGGCATGGGGACTCTTGTGAGGACAGATGATGAAAATGGGGATGTAGTCCAGAGTTGATAAAAAATGGGGAATGACCAGTGGATGAGTTAGCGGCATTGTTATAGGCAAACTCTGCAAAGCTTAAATGCTCAGCCCAAGATTCTTGTTTATGAGAACAGAAACATCTGAGATATTGCTCTAACCACTGGTTCAATTTTTCACATTGACCATTTGATTGTGGATGATAAGCACTAGTTAGAAGCTATTTCATCTTGAGCATGTTACATAGAGCTTTCCAGAACCTGGAAGTGAATTGGCTACCTCTATCACTTAATACCATTGTAGGAATACCATGTAGACGAATTACCTCTTTCAGGAATATATCTGCAGTAAGTGGAGCGGTAAGTAGGGATTTTAGGGAACAAAGTTAGCCATCTTGGAAAACAAGTCCACTACAACTAAAATCACTGTGAAACCAGAAGAAGATGGCAATTCTACAATAAAATCCATGGAGACAAATGTCCAAGGACGATCAGGAACTGGAAGAGGTTGAAGCAATCCGAGAGGTTTTTGATGTGAAGGTTTAGACGTAGTGCAAGTGACACAAGAATTTATGTAATGTTTTATTGATGCTCTCATGGCTGGCCACCAGAAAGACCTTTGTAGAAGGTTATAGGTTTTATGTATTCCAACATAGTCAACAGAGAATCTTGATTCAGTTGAAGAATAAGGTCATGCATATTATAAGGTACATAAATCCGGTTGTCAAATCGAAGTAAACCATCCTTATAAGGTGTAAGGAGTGTGGTTGGTGTCTTTCTGTTGGTTTATTTTAAGATCCTGTCGATATTCAGATAGCAAAGCTAAAATATTTGTGTCTGGGATTACTGTAGTGGGTGTAGAAGACACCATGGGCTTATGATCCTTTCTGGATAAGGCATCTGCCTTTCCGTTCTTTGAGCCTGGAAGGTAGGTAATAATGTAAGAAAACCTGGAAAAGTATAGATTCCAGCGTAATTGTTGTGCTGACAATGTGCGACTGGATTGAAGGTTTTGTAAATTTTTGTGATCGGTGTATATGGTGATGGGGTGTTCAGCACCTTCCAACAAATGTCTCCACTGATCAAAAGAACATTTGATTGCCAGTAGCTCTTTTTCACCTACTGGGTAGTTTGATTCTGAGGAGGTCAAAATTCTTGAGAAATATGAGATGGGATGGAGAGGTTCATCAGGGGAAACTCTTTGGCATAAAATTGAGGCTATGGCATAGTCGGATGCGTCAACCTCCAGGACAAAATGACAGAGAGGTGTAAGGTATCTGTAGCACCGGTGATTTGACAAAACATGTTTTGAGATGCTCAAAAGCCTTTTGGCAGTGTAAATTCCAAATAAATTTAGGTTGATCTTTTGTAAGGTCAGTGAGAGGTTTTGTAATGGAAGCAAAGTTGTGTATGAAATGCCTATAAAAATTTGCGAACCCAAGGAATCGCTGAACATCCCTTTTGTTCTTAGGAATGGGTCAGTCTACTACAGTGGATATTTTATTCTTTTCCATTTTAATCTCCTCCTGATTTGACGTAGCCTAAAAAGGATATTTCAGGAGTATGGAAAATGCATTTCTCTAATTTTACACTTAAATTATGTGATTTAAGTCCCGATAGTACAATCCTAACAGGTTTTATGTGATCTTTGATGTTACTAGAATAAACTAGGATGTCATCTAAATAGATTACAAGAAATACGTCAAGAATGTCTTGGAAAATGTAATTAATAAAATACTGGAATGTCACCGGAGCATTACAAAGACCGAAAGGCATGACTGTATACTCATAAAGACCGTATCTGGTCCTAAATGCAGTCAGCCATTCGTCACCAGCTCTTGTTCTAACAAGGTTATAGGCACCTCTTAGATCTAACTTGGTAAAAACCTTAGCGCCTCTTAACCTCTCAAACAATTCTGGGATTAGAGGTAAGGGGTACCTATTTTTCTTAGTACGTTTGTATAATTCCCTATAATCAATTATAGGGCGAAGGGACCAATCCTTGTTTTTCACAAAAAATATTTCAGCACCTGCAGGGGATGTGGAAGGTCTTATGAAACCTTTTTCAAGGTTTTCATTGATGTAATTCTTTAAGTGTTAAAGCTCAGGTTTTGAGAGGGGGTATATGTGACCATAAGGAATAGTGACATCTGGTAGAAGGTCAATAGGACAGTAATACGGTCGATGAGGAGGGAGTATCAGTGCAACTTTTTTATCAAAGATTTTGGCAAAGTCAGTATATTCTAAGGGTATGTGAGTAGAGGATGTGCTTAATAGAGTGGGAACAGGGAAACAAGTGGTAGTACAATAATCAGATGAAAAAGTGAGGGATAAAGTCTGGTGAGAGACAGGACCAGAGGAAAGTTGTGTGCCATCAATAACTTTGAGAGGCATACGGTTGCTTTTTGGAAATAAAGGTATTTTATTATGCTTTACTAAATCAAAATCAATATAGTTGCCACATGCGCCGGTGTCTAAGATAGCTTCAGTTTTCAGAATGTGATGATCCCACTGTAGAGACAATTGTAACATTAGATAAAAGGTGTTTTTTTATTTAAAATATAAACAATGTTTTACTGGGGTTATCTTACTGTGTTTCTGTTTTTGGAGGTGGGGGCAAGCCTTAATGACATGGTCAGGTGCTGCAGAATACATGCACAGATTTAGAGTGCGTCGTCTGGTCTTTTCTTGGTTTGACAATGGTCCTTTATTGATACTAATTTCCATAGGCTGGTCTGGAGTAACTAGTTTGTTAGACATATTAGAATTCGTTCTACGAGCAGGGAAAGAGGAAGCCGATTTTTCAGATTTTCTTTCCCTAATTCTTCTGTCTATAGTTATAGTTAAGGTCAGGGATTCCAGTTCTTGACAACTCATCCTTTATCTCTTCTGAGAGACCTAGCCTGTACTGATTTTTTTAAGGAGACTTCATTCCATAAGAAATCTCTAGCCCAAATCTTGAACTGGGTGATATAATGTTCGACTGGATTTCTATGTTGTCTGAGATTCCTGAGTTTATTCTCAGCTGTAAGCTGATGGCAGGGGTCATCATATAGATCAGACTTAGCCTTGATGAAGTTGTCAAGGGAATTAAGAATTGAGCCTTGTGATTCATATAAACAGTCAGCCCAGGCACGTGGTTCTCCTCTCAAATATGAGAGAATAGTAAGAACTTTAGACCGTTTCTGAGGGATAGGTTCTGGGTCTTAATTCAAATAACAACAACCATGTATTTCTGAACTGTTTAAAGGATGATCTGTCACCAGAAAATATGTCTGGCAGGGAGACCTGTGGTTCTGGGATATTTCCATTACCAGATCCTTTAGCAGAAAGTGTTTATCTGAGACATGCTTTTAAACTCTAATTTTCAATTTGTAATTCTCTGAATGCCTGTGTTAAATTATCAAGGTGGAGATTAAGGGTATGTATTTGCGCAGCCACATCTGAGGCTTCCATAGTAAATGCTATAACGTTTATTTATATAGCTGTATATTTTAAGGCTGGTTTATTATGTCATGAACATACAAACTATCTCCCATATTGTCAGGGTATTTTCCATGTTTTGTTTGCCATGTGCTGCTGGCAGCTATTTTACTCACCTCTCTTGCTGACTATGGTGCATTGTGGGGGATGCTGCTCATTTCCTGCGCTTCCTTTTATGACCAGACTGGTGTGCATCATCTGTGTGAGACAGGATGCAGTCTCAGAATTGTGATGTCATCACTTATTATTTAAAGGGCCTCTGTTCAGTATGCTCTGCCTTTGCGTTGTCTCAAACCTGTTTGTGAGAGTTCCTCTGTATTACCTGGCTGTCTGACGTCCTTCCTGGTTCCTGATCCCTGGCTTGTTCCTGACTCTGCTGTTTTCCTTGTTCCTGATTCCAGCTCGTCTGACTATTCGCTTTGGCTCCTGACTCGGCTCGTCTGACTACCAGCTCTGGTTTTTACTCCTGGCTTGTTATTTGACTTGTGGACCTTTTATTATTAATAAAGGTGTGATTATTTTTGCACTTCTCGTCTCAGTCTGATTCCTGCCACCCTGACACATATATGGATAAAATAGTTTTTTGTATCTACTCTGTTAGAGCGTAGTATTGGCTGAGCAACTCCTAAACAGAATTGAAAATATAGTATTGTCTCTTAACCTATATGCAATATACAATATATTTAATATATCAACAAATTAGGTGAGGCTTAGGCAAATATGTTGGCATATAAAATAGGTAATTGTAACATGTCACTTTAAGAAATAGATTAGCATATGAATGAGTTGCTACTTTGAAACTGAACTACACAGTTAGGCAGTCAATAGGAAAATGTAACAAACAAATCAGTATGAGTAGTGAGGTGCGTATAACACTTAAGGCTGTTGATACAAGTGTTTAGTACTCACGACCGCTGCAAACCTGAAGCCACTCCTAGTGTAACAGAGCTCAGGAACTTCTGGATTGAGAGAGGTGTAGAGATATAGATGAATAGATGAAAGCTGCCAAATCTGTAGTGGTGTTTGGTAAACAAACAGTGTGAGTCGAAGCTGCAGCTGGCAATCCGGAGTAGTGTGTACAGACGCTGCGATGACATCAGAGCCACAGGAGCTTGCAGGTAGATTTAAGCAGAAGTATTAGAGTTCTGTAGAATAACAAACTGGAACTGTAGATTAGTTTTAGCTTCAGAGCTGGAGAGGCATGAGAAGTATAATGCTTCAATAAACCAGCAATGAAGCACTGTAGGCGTGCCCTTATATCTGAAGGTGAAACAGGTATTTGAGTGTTAAGTTGGTATGATGATATTGATACTATGATAAGGTGGAATTCATAACAAAGTGGGAAAAAGCAGACACTACCCCTTCCTCTGCATATGAAAAGACCCTTTACAAAAACAGGATCATCTCCAATACAACCTAACCCCTCTACACTATTAACCTCTTAAGTGACCTAACTCCCAACACAACCTTACAACCCTACAGTAAACAAATAAAAACAGTAAATCACAACTTAGTAAATGAACCATTAACCAAAAGTATACAACCATAATCACACAACAAATTGACCAAATTACACAACCATAATTACACAACAAATTAACCTAACACAATAATATTTACACATAATATATTCAAATATTATATTATAATTATATTCACATATTATTATATGTGAATATGTTATGTACATACAGTATATCTCAGCATGCAATTCTCTGCTTTAAACTTATTCGACATTTACTGCCAGTGTGTTTTTCCTGTCTTTCTTAAATTCCCCCCTGATTGGAACAGCCAATAGAAAATGCGAGCTCAATCCTATTGGCTGATTGTATCAGCCAATAGGATTTTCTCACCTTTAATTACGATTGGCTGATAGAATTCTAAGGTTAGGTGTTAGTATAAGACAGGTTAGGTTTTATTTTACAGGTAAATTTGTATTTATTTTAGCTAGGTAGTTAGTAAATAGTTAATAACTATTTAGTAACTAGTCTACCTAGTTAAAATAAATACAAACTTACCTGTAAAATAAAAATAAACCCTAAGCTAGCTACAATGTAACTATTAGTTATATTGTAGCTAGCTTAGGGTTTATTTTACAGGTAAGTATTTAGTTTTGAATATGATTTATTTAGGTAATGATAGTAATTTTTATTTAGATTTATTTTAATTATATTTAAGTTAGAGGGGGTTAGGGTTAGGGTTAGACTTAGGTTTAGGGGTTAATAACTTTAGTATAGTGGCAGCGACGTTGGGGGCGGCAGATTAGGGGTTAATAACTGTAATGTAGGTTGCGGTGATGTTAAGGACAGCAGATTAGGGGTTAATAATATTTAACAAGTGTTTGTGAGGTGGGAGTGCGGTGGTTTAGGGGTTAATATGTTTATCATAGTGGCGGCGATGTCGGGAGCAGCAGATTAGGGGTTAATAATTTTATTTTAGTGTTTGCCATGCGGGAGTGCCTCGGTTTAGGGGTTAATAGGTAGTTTATGGGTGTTAGTGTACTTTTTAGCACTTTAGTTATGAGTTTAATGCTACAGCTTTGTAGCTTAAAACTCATAACTACTGACTTTAGATTGCGTTCCGAATCTTGCGGGATAGGCTGTACCGCTCACTTGTAATATCGGCACTATGGAAGTCCCATTGAAAAAATACTTTACGCAAATTGCGTAAGTTAATTTGCGTTACGGCCAAAAAAGTGTGAAGTACAGCTTTTTTGACAAGACTCGTAATAGCAGCGGTAGTGAAAAAGCAGCGTTATAACCAATAACGCTGCTTTTTCACTCATAACGCAAAACTCGGAATCTAGCCGAGTGTTATTTAAGCCACCCTGCAACTTCTCTCACTGTTCTCCCACACCTTCTGTCTCTATATCCCCCCCCTCTTCCCAAGGTATCTAGAAAAATTCTATTATATCAATTATATTGCTTCAGGCCTGAAGAAGAGAGGAAAATCTATCGAAAACTTGTCTTGTATTATATAATGTTAGTCCAATAAAAAAGGTATCACTGCATACTGCAATACTCTTTATATATATATATATATATATATATATATATATATATATATATATACAGTATATATATATGGATATCTAAAAAAACAAGCACACAGAGACACCTCTCATAGTGCAAATCAATTGGATTTATTACAAAGACATATAAAATACATAAAAGCTGTGGAAGGTAATCCTTACTCACAAATATAACCTCAATCGAATGAGATAAGATAAGGCAAATGGATTCTCAAAGTGTCCCCACTTATAGCCTGGAAAGCGCTGAGTAGTGAAGTCAGTCTTTAAATCTCGGATTCGTTGATAAGACTTATTGGCTTTCTTTCCGGTAAGCTGGGCTAATGGTCCTCATATGCGTATTGGAGATCCAAAGTTCACTTTGTGAAGTTCGCAAAAAAAAACGCTCTATTCAGAGCTGGAGAAAACCGCTGTGGCTCTCTTAGTTATACTCAGAGTAGCTCTGCAGCGTGTCTGTCGGCAGTGACGTAAGGTGGGCGTGGCCTTACGCGTTTCACGGTAAACAACCGCTTCGTCAGAGGCTTGATGACGCCCACCGTACCAGCTGAACATTTGTAGTCAGCGTAAAGGAAACACTCCCACCTTACGTCATGAGGGCGGAATTACAATTGGTAATAGACCCCTAACATTTAGGCACCGTATATGTTTACATGTTAGGTGTCTATTACGAATTGTAATTCCGCCTCTGACGAAGCAGTTGTTTACCGTGAAACGCGTAAGGCCACGCCCACCTTACATCACTGCTGACAGACACGCTGCAGAGCTACTCTGAGTATCACTAAGAGAGCCACAGCGGTTTTCTCCAGCTCTGAATAGAGCGTTTTTTTGCAAACTTCACAAAGTGAACTTTGGATCTCCAATACGCATATGAGGACCATTAGCCCAGCTTACCGGAAAGAAAGCCAATAAGTCTTATCAACGAATCCGAGATTTAAAGACTGACTTCACTACTCAGCGCTTTCCAGGCTATAAGTGGGGACACTTTGAGAATCCATTTGCCTTATCTTACCTCATTCGATTGAGGTTATATTTGTGAGTAAGGACTACCTTCCACAGCTTTTATGTATTTTATATGTCTTTGTAATAAATCCAATTGATTTGCACTATGAGAGGTGTCTCTGTGCGCTTGTTTTTTAGATATCCACAGTTGTACTACATCACTCAATCAGAACCTTGGGTGTTTCCCTGACGAGGTGCACTGAAACCATCTCTCTGCAAACTTACCCCTGGAATACCAACAGAAGGACTAGACTGTTTTTGATATAGGTTAATTTGTTAGTGGAAATAAAATATATTATCTTTATGCTTGAATTTTTATGCTTATGTTTTATATATATATATATATATATATATGTATATCTAGCATCTTCATATCGATATTGATATAGGTTTTCTTATTACTAATACCAGTGATCAATCTATCTCAGGTAGTTCACTACAATATACTATATACCATTTTTTATCTTATTCTCTTCATTAAAATCACTAGGTTTAATTAGAATCATTGAGTTTAATTATAACCATTTAAATTAAATCTTATAAGTGTGCGCAACTCTTTAATATTTTCTAAAGGTGAGATCCACTATTTGAGTCCACCTTTGGAATCTAATTCATTTTATATATATATATATATATATATATATATATATATATATATATATATATATATATATATATATATATACACATACATACATACATAAATACGTTTACATTTCTATTTTTACACTCTAGATATGTATATATATATTTTTATACTTTATTGTCTCTTTAACATTATTAGCTAATTAGCAGAGGCGTAACTAGAAACCACAGGGCCCAGGTGCAGAAATCTAAGAAGGGCCGCCCCACAGCCAAATTTGATACATATTTTTTTTTTTACATTTAACACAGAAAAAAAAAATGCGAATCAGATTACATCTGCAAAAGGAGCTACCCTGTGCCTACAGTCTGTGAGATGGTCTGACCCCTATTACTGTATATAGTGACACTGTTTATCCCCCCAAGTACTGTATATAGTGAGTCAGTGACACAGTCTGTAATCTGCCGGTGAGATGGCTGGCCTGACCCTACCCGCCCCAGTACTTTATAGAGTGACAACAGTAGTCTGTGACATGGTCCAGCCCTCCTGTACTGTATATAGTGGTACTGTATAGTGACACTGTTTACCCCCCGCCCCTCCCAAAGCTGTAGTAACAAGGTCTGCAATTTGCTGGTTTCAGAAACATACACACACACACACATACATGCATAAGTACACACACAATCACATACATACACACACACACACACACACATGCATAAATACATACACAGTCACATACATGCATAAATACACACACAGTCACATACACATACACACACACACACACACACATAAACACCAATGGGTAAAACAGAAACACTAACCCCTGTAGTCAGAGACACTAGAGAAGCATCATGTCACAATCACATGATATCAGTGCAGGCAGTGGCAGGTCAACGCTTTTTGTTTTTTTTTTAATGAATTTTTATTTGGTTTTAGAATTAGAAGTAACACTTGGGGACACGCAGGACTCCTGCTCAAATAGATACAAACAAAGGGATCGGACACGCAGGTCCGGTTACAAGTGCTATCAAGACATTGATACATCACAAGTAAAGATTGTGGTGAAAATAGTTCACCTAGATTGAACCCTGATGTGGGCTCTGAATATGGGGGGAGGGGGTGATCAGTATAAATTAAGGTTAATACTCCAAGAAGCAATGTCAGTACACATTGCCTTTAAAATATATGAATTTGATTGCATATATTAAGGATCAGGTTCTACATACTTACTAGCCAACAGAAGGAGTGTTTGCTTTAAAGAAAAGGCAAGACTATTAGGTGGTGTCTGGGCTAGTTGTAGGATATGACTGCTTAGGAACTATATAGAACAGTTCTATAGCTGATGGATAACCATAAGGTATCATATGTGGGAGTAATAACTAGAGGCTCTTAGATCCAGAACTTTTGTACTTCAGGAGGAGAAAAATATATTCCAGTGATACATAATGTCATATCCATCTTTCCGTATTCTATTAATATAATCTAAAACAGCAAGACATAGGAACATGAAAGAGGAGATAGCTTAGGTTGGAAGGTCACTAAAGGATCTTATTTATTTATTTATTATCGGTTATTTGTAGAGCGCCAACAGATTCCGCAGCGCTTAGGGTGAACAGACACTCATAAATAACTTGTTGTCAAGAGTGTTACCTACTTAAAGTGTACGCAACAAAAATTCCCGAGGCAAATGATATAAAAATTGTACCTAGCACACACTGTACCTAGCACACGCACTGTACCTAGCACACGCACTGTACCTAGCACACACACTGTACCTAGCACACACACACTGTACCTAGCACACTCACACTGTACCTAGCACACTCACACTGTACCTAGCATACACTGTACGTAACACATGCACTGTACCTAGCACACGCACTGTACCTAGCGCCAGGCCCGGACTGGACGTCAGGCATACCGGGCAGGTAGTTTAGCCCCACTCACTGCGATGACCGCAAAAAAATAAATACATTTGAGAAAAAAACTTTTTTTTTTTTTTAGAACTTTTTTTTGGTAATAACATTGAAATATATATATATTTAATAATGTATGTATGTTTTATTAAAGTGTGTATAATCACTATTACATTATATTGACCATTGCGTTGCCATTGCGCCACATTGCCAATACTATTCCATTGTTGTCTGACAGGTCAATGACTCAAGTAGTTGATCCTCTTATGCTAAACAAGTTGGTTCAGCGGCCCCTGAGCCAATCATATTATCCCAATCCCATCCTCCTCCTCCCCATTCCCAAATCATCCGCACAGGCGCAGTCACACACACTAAGTCTGTTTCCGGTGGTGACTGACTGAGACTGAGCGGTGAGCGCACTGTGAATGACAGGACATCAGATTTTTCAATTCCGATTGGCTGATAGAATCCTATCAGCCAATCGGAATTTGATGGACGCCATCTTGGATGACGTCATTTAAAGGTACCTCATTCGTCGGGAAGTCGTCGTGCCGGATGGATGCTCCGCGGCGGAGGAGCGAAGAAAGAAGATTGAAGATGCCGCTTTGCTTGAAGACATCACCGGGTGGAAGAAGACATCGCCGGATGGAAGAAGACTTCACTGCCGCTTGAATGAAGACATCGCCCGGATGGAAGAAGACTTCACTGCCGCTTGATTGGACATCGCCCGGATCGGATGAAGAGTTTGGCCCGGCTGGGTGAAGACAAGGCAGGGAGATCTTCAGGGGGGCAGTGTTAGGTTTTTTTTTAAGGGGGGTTTGGGTGGGTTTAGAATAGGGGTATGTGGGTGGTGGGTTGTAATGTTGGGGGGTGGTATTGTGTTTTTTCTTTACAGGCAAAAGAGCTGTTTTCTTTGGGGCATGCCCCGCAAAAGGCCCTTTTAAGGGCTGGTAAGGTAAAAGAGCTTTGACCTTTTTTAATTTAGAATAGGGCAGGGAATTTTTTTTATTTTGGGGGGCTTTATTATTTTATTAGGGGGCTTAGAATAGGTGTAATTAGCTTAAAAATCTTGCAATATTTTTTTTATTTTTTGTAATTTAGTGTTTTTTTTTTTTTTTGTAATTTAGTTTAGATTATTTTATTGTATTTTAGTTAATTAGATCTATTTTAATAAGAATTTAGTTAGGGATGTTAGAGTTAGATAGGGTTATTATACTTAATATATATATATATATATTATAATAACGATATTAACTATATTAACCCTAATATAATTAGGGTTAATATAGTTAATATATATAATATAATAACGATATTAACTATATTAACCCTAATATAATTAGGGTTAATATATATAATATAATAACTATATTAACCCTAATATAATTAGGGTTAATATAGTTAATATAGCTGGCGGCGGTGTAGGGGGATTAAATTAGGGGTTAATATTTTTAAAATAGATGGCGGCGGTGTAAGGGGCTCAGTTTAGGGGGTAGGTAAGGTAGCTGGCGGTGGGGTAGGTGCTCACTTTAGGGGGTAGGTAAGATAGATGGCGGCGGGGTAGGGGACTCAGTATAGGGGATAGGTAAGGTAGATGGCGGCGGTGTAAGGGACTCACATTAGGGGGTATGTAATGTATCTTGCGACGGTGTAGAGGGATCACATTATGGGGTTATACTTTTAATGTAGGTGGCGGCGGGGTCCGTGTGCGGCGGTTTAGGGGTTAATAACTTTATTAGGGATTGCGGTGGGGGATCGCGGTTGACAGGTAGATAGACATTGCGCATGCGTTAGGTGTTAGGTTTATTTTGCAGCTAGTTTAGGGAGTTACGGGGCTCCAATAGACAGCGTAAGGCTTACTACGGCTGCATTTTTGTGAGGTGAAAATGGAGTAAGATTTATCCATTTTCGCCACGTAAGTCCTTACGCTGTATATTGGATACCAAACTGCGCTGGTTTGGTATACCTGCCTATGACCCAAAAAACTACGGGCGACGGCAGAAATATACGGGCGTAACTTCTAGGTTACGCAGTATATAGGATACCAAACCAGTGCAAATTTCGGCGTCGCCGGCTTTTGTGGGCGACGCTGCATATCGGATCGGGCCCAGGGTGTTTAAGGAGTTATCTTGAGAAGTTCTATTTACCAGGATCTTGCTTGTTTGGAGAAAGATATTCCGATACCTAGATTGAGATGTTCATGCATAACTGTGTTGGGATCAGCTTGATAGGATTAATTTCTCTATAACTGCCATTAACGTTATTATTCTATATATGGGCAGTCCAGTTGTGGTAACCTGTGAGTTCCCCACAAGCTCCCCTAATGATATAGGTATCAGCATGGACTCTCCCGCCTGTGGAAGCCACTGTAAATTTGCAGCTTGAGTAGACATAGATACATGATCCACAGTCATTTAAATGCTGTGTCCCACGTGGTCACAACACTCTCTACCTTGGAGCCAACATCTGAAGCTCTGATAACAGATGTCCCAGTTGATGTCATGCAGTGCTTCCCGAGGTATGCACAGTTGGGAGGGCGCCATCCACTGCACGCTGTGTGATCATTCCAAAAGGAGAGCTCAGAGAGCAAAGGTCAACAACCGGCTGGTATACATATTCAGTTCCAGAGACCAGCGACGCAGCTATAGTGTCTGTGGTTTCAACCTCCTGGCTCACGCGTCTCTTGGCCTCCAGAACCAGGGAGATTGCCACCTCAGCAACATTGCCTCTTCATCTATTCCTGACGATCCGATGGAACCGCTATTGAGCGGGACTCTCTGGAAGTAAGTGTAAGAAGGCACACATATATACAGGCTCGGTTATAATTTGCATATCTCCGCTTGCGATGTAGGCCCCAAACTCTCTGTCACACTCGGATGCAGCTAGGACCGTCAGATTCAGCTTTTGAGATGTCTCACATCTATCAGCTTTCTTGGTATTCAGCAAGCAACGTGTTAGGAGCTGTTTCTAGGCTATTTAGGGTTTTGTACAACCTGGCTGTCTGAGGAGCCTCAATGTTTTGCGGCCATCGTAGTCGGCCGCTCACTCCGCCCCCTCAGGTCAATGTTTTTCATTGGAACCTCTGCACCCCCATGTAGTTCCGTCCATGCTAATTAGACATAATGCTTTACAGAGCAAAATGACTGTGTGTTGAACTTTGTGATAACATTGTATAAGTGTGTAAATTTTGTTTTTTAAACATTATCCATTATAATCCTTTTTGATTATACATGAATGTAACTTTTTATAAGAACATAAAATAGTTTGTTATTAATACCTGCTGGGATAGTGATACTAAACAGAGAGATGAAGTTGCACTCTTAAGTTATAGAGGCCTAATTATCAAGCCGTCAACTGTGCTGCATTCGACGGCACCAATACGCTTGCCTAACATCGCCTAACATAGCGGCTGCAGACCTGAATACGCTCTCCATATTTATAAAAAAAAGCTGTCAAAAAGCCGCGCACCAAGTACTAACAGTCATCGATCTCGCTGCTATTCGGCTTTTTCCCAACTTTATTTATACCCTGTCACTAAACACCGCCACTATACTTAAATATTTAACCCCTATCCCGCCGCTCCCAGAGCCTGCCACCACCTAAATAAAGTTATTAACCCCTATTCTGCCGCTCCCGGAGCCCACCGCAACTACATAAATATATTAACCCCTAAACCCCTGACCTCCCACATCACTAACACTTCCCAAAACTATTAACCCCTAAACAGCCAGCCCCCCACATCGCCATAAACTAAATTAAGCTATCAACCCCTTAGCCTAACAACCCGCTAACTTTACATTAAATATTAACTCATCCCAATCTTATAATAAATTTAAACTTACCTTTAGAATTAAAATAAACTATATTAAACTATTAATTAACCTACCCTAACTATTATACTAAAATTACATTAAACTATATTAAACTAATAATTAATCTACCCTAACTATTATACTAAAATTACATTAAACTACAAATTAAAATAACTATATTACATATTTAAACACCTAACGCTACTCAAATTATTTAAATCTACTATTAGGGGTTTGGGCTAAAAAGAGCTAAATGCCCTTTTAAGGGCAATGCCCATCCAAATGCCCTTTTCAGGGCAATGGGGAGCTTAGGTTTTTTAGATTAGGTTTTTATTTGCAGGGTTGATTGTGTGGGTGGTGGGTTTTACTGTTGGGGGGTATTTGTATTTTTTTTTACAGGTAAAAGAGCTGATTTCTTTGGGGCAATGAATGCAAAAGGCCCTTTTAAGGACCATTGGTAGTTTATTGTAGGCTACGGGGTTTTTTTATATTTTGTGGGGGCTTTTTTATTTTCTTAGGGCCGATCATGTATATGTTTATATGTATATATTTATTGCAGAAACCAGCCAGCAACACGCTAATATTTCTTGAAAAATAATTACCCTTTACAAGTTTATAACTAGCATTACAAAACATAAAACATGTTTCTTGGTCAGTGTTTTTCTGATAGTGGAAACATGAACAAAGACATTCACAGTTTGTAGAGTTTTTAGGTCTTTTGCTGTTACCCTTAGGTTCTTTCTCACCTCTTTCAAGATTGCCCATTGTGCTCTTAGAGTAATCTTTACAGGATTTCTGCCCTTAGGGAGAGTAGAAACAGCCCTGCATTGTCTCAATTTGTAGACAATTTATCTTAATACCCAGGTCTTTAGGAATGCTTTTGTAACCTTTTCTTTTTTTTATTCTAAAAACTACCAAGTTGTTAATGTTAATTAAATATGTGGGCAGGTTAATACTTAACAACTGACAAATCTTTGTGCACTGTTAAATGTAACAAAGTATGTAAATCCACAGAGTTAAGGGATGTTTCAATTATTTTTAGCAGCTAAATTTATTAAATCTTCACAGCTTCCATTGAATGTAAAAGTTGGAAATCACAACTTCCTCCACAGTTTGAATTCTCTGTCCCAAAGTGTTTTCTTAGTCTTCTATTTTCTATCATAGTTGTTGAAAACAACAGGATCTCCATGATTAGATAATTGGAATAATCAGAATACACACAAAAACCTAGTTCTTTCTGTGTGAATATTGCTCTAATCCTCAAAGTAGCTAGATCTACCATCTAGCAACAATATGTTGGAAATCTACACAAAAAGAGGATAGCACTAGAAAGCTATTCTTTTCCCAAAACAGAATGTATATTTAATAATAACAAGTAAATTTTACAATAAAATTGGATGCATCCGTATAAAAAAAACAAATAACACAATATTATAAAGAAACTTCATAAAAAGATGAAGATCATAATGTCTGATTAAAGCATATGTAAAAAAATGTCTCTCTTTGATATATTGAAAAGGGTACACAGTCTTGTAGCAGTGTCCAAATTATTGGTAAAAGATACACTATCTCGTAACTCACAGTATCCAAACAGTCTGTTAATCTTTGTCACAGTTTTCCAATCACGTGACTCATTCAGACCAATCGTTGTTCCAATGTTCCAGCCAATGGTGGTATGTGATTTACAAATTCAAACCCCAATTTGTTTATAGTATAGGGATTACAAAAGATGTATCATATTTTACGATTAAGCAAAAAAGATGTATCCTTGCAGTGGTCCTTACTCTTGCTAGTAGCAAGTGGCTGGGACTTATAACTATGTAATATCTTGTCAGTGTCTACAAAAGATTTACGATGTTACCCAGAATTGTAATACCTCTGCTGGATCGGTGACTATAACAAGTCCATTGTCTTTTATGTGTCTTATTTGGGAGTAATCTCTATATTCTCAGTAATCCTGAATCAATCAAGCCTTACTGGTTAACAGTGATATTAACACACAGCTCCTGTTCCTTCAGCAACTTCTATGCGTTTCAGCTCTTAGGCCTTTATCAAGAATCTGGGTAACATCGTATATCTTGTGTAGACACTGACAAGATATTACGTAGTTATAAATCCCAGCCACTTGCAACCAGCAAGAGTAAAGACCACTGCAGCAACACATCTTTTTGACTTAATCGTAAAATACGATACATCGTTTGTAATCCCTATACTATAAACAAATTGAGATTTGAATTTGTAAACCACATACAGCCATTGGCTGGAACATCAGACCCACGATTGGTCTGAATGAGTGACGTGATTGGAAAACTGTGATGAAGATTAACGGACCATTTGGATATTGTAACAGTGAGTTACAAGACAGTGGGGCCTATCTATCAAGCTCCAAATGGAGCTTGATGCCCCGTGTTTTTGGCGAACCTGCAGGCTCGCCAGAAACAACAGTTATGAAGCAGTGGTCTAAAGACCACTGCTCTATAACCTGTTTGCCTGCTCTGAGCAAGCGGACAGACATCACCGCAATTCAACCTGATCGAGTACGATTGGGTTGATTGACACCCCCCTGCTGGAGGCCGATTGGCCGTGATTCTGCAGGGGGCGGCATTGCACCAGCAGCTCTTGTGAGCTGCCGGTGCAATGCTGAATACGGAGAGCGTATTGCTCTCCATATTCAGCGGGTTCTGGCGGACCTGATCTGCACTGTCGGATTAGGTCCTCCAGACTTTGATAAATAGAGGCCAGTGTATCTTTTACTAATACTTGGGACAATGCCACAGTGTATTACGAGACTGTGTACCCTTTGCAATATATCAAGGCGAGACGTTTTTTACATAAGATTTAATGAACATTATGGTCTTCTCCTTTTTTGAATGCTCTTTATAATATTGTGTTATTTGTTTTTTTATACGGATGCATCCGATTTTTTTGTAAAATTGACTTGTTATTAGTAAATTTACATTCTGTTTTGGGAAAAGAATAGTTTTCTAGCACCATCCTTGTTTTTGTAGATTTTCAACAGATAATTGGAACACATTGGAAAGCTATTTAAAATTGAATGCTCTGTCTGCACCATGAAAGAAAAAAATTGTGCTTCATGTCCCTTTAACACATGTATGGTGGCAATGTAGACTTATCCAACCACTATGGAAATTGGTTAACAATCATTTCAAAAAAATATTTTTAAACTCATTATAACTCACACCACAAATGGCACTTTTGCCTTACCAAAAAAGTACAATGCCTTAACAAAAAAGTATGTAAACTAAGAACTTAGGCCTAGATTTGGAGTTTGGCGTTAGCCGTGAAAACCAACGTTAGAGGCTCCTAACGCTCGTTTTAGGCTAACTCCGGTATTTGGAGTCACTCAAAATAGGGTCTAACGCTCACTTTTCAGCCGCAACTTTTCCATACCGCAGATCCCCTTACGTCAATTGCGTATCCTATCTTTTCAATGGGATCTTTCTAACTCCGGTATTTAGAGTCGTGTCTGAAGTGAGCATTAGACATCTAACGACAAAACTCCAGCCGCAGGAAAAAAGTCAGTAGTTAAGAGCTTTCTGGGCTAACGCCGGTTTATAAAGCTCTTAACTACTGTGCTCTAAAGTACACTAACACCCATAAACTACCTATGTACCCCTAAACCGAGGTCCCCCCACATTGCCGACACTCGATTACATTTTTTTAACCCCTAATCTGCCAACCGCCACCTACGTTATCCTTATGTACCCCTAATCTGCTGCCCCTAACACCGCCTCCACCTGCCTACACTTATTAACCCCTAATCTGCAGAGCGGACCTGAGCGCTACTATAATAAAGTTATTAACCCCTAATCCGCCTCACTAACCCTATAATAAATATTATTAACCCCTAATCTGCCCTCCCTAACATCGCCGACACCTAACTTCAATTATTAACCCCTAATCCGCCTCACTAACCCTATAATAAATAGTATTAACCCCTAATCTGCCCTCCCTAACATCGCCGACACCCAACTTCAATTATTAACCCCTAATCTGCCGACCGGAGCTCACCGCTATTCTAATAAATGTATTAACCCCTAAAGCTAAGTCTAACCCTAACACTAACACCCCCCTAAGTTAAATATAATTTACATCTAACGAAATTAATTAACTCTTATTAAATAAATTATTCCTATTTAAAGCTAAATACTTACCTGTAAAATAAATCCTAATATAGCTACAATATAAATTATAATTACATTGTAGCTATTTTAGGATTAATATTTATTTTACAGGCAACTTTGTAATTATTTTAACCAGGTACAATAGCTATTAAATAGTTAAGAACTATTTAATAGTTACCTAGTTAAAATAATTACAAAATTACCTGTAAAATAAATCCTAACCTAAGTTACAATTAAACCTAACACTATACTATCATTAAATTAATTAAATAAAATACCTACAATTACCTACAATTAAACCTAACACTACACTATCAATAAATTAATTAAATACAATACCTACAATTACCTACAATTAAACCTAACAACACTACACTATCAATACATTAATTAAATACAAAACCTACAAATAACTACAATGAAATAAACTAACTAAAGTACAAAAAATAAAAAGAACTAAGTTACAAAAAATAAAAAAATATCTACAAACATAAGAAAAATTTTACAACAATTTTAAACTAATTACACCTACTCTAAGCCCCCTAATAAAACAACAAAGCCCCCCAAAATAAAAAATGCCCTACCCTATTCTAAATTACTAAAGTTAAAAGCTATTTTACCTTACCAGCCCTGAACAGGGCCATTTGCGGGGCATGCCCCAAGAAGTTCAGCTCTTTTGCCTGTAAAAAAAACATACAATACCCCCCCCAACATTACAACCCACCACCCACATACCCCTAAACTAACCCAAACCCCCCTTAAATAAACCTAACACTAAGCCCCTGAAGATCTTCCTACCTTGTCTTCACCATACCAGGTTCACCGATCGGTCCTGAAGAGCTCCTCCGATGTCCTGATCCAAGCCCAAGTGGGGGGCTGAAGATGTCCATGATCCGGTAGAAGTCTTCATCCAAGCGGGGCAGAAGAGGTCTTCCATCCGATTGAAGTCTTCATCCAGGCGGCATCTTCTATCGACATCCATCTGGAACGGAGCGGCAGCATCCTGAAGACCTCCGACGCGGAACATCCATCCTGGCCGACGACTGAACAACGAATGATGGTTCCTTTAAATGACGTCATCCAAGATAGCGTCCCTCGAATTCCGATTGGCTGATAGGATTCTATCAGCCAATCGGAATTAAGGTAGGAATATTCTGATTGGCTGATGGAATCAGCCAATCAGATTTAGCTCGCATTCTATTGGCTGATCGGAACAGCCAATAGAATGCGAGCTCAATCTGATTGGCTGATTGGATCAGCCAATCGGATTGAGCTTGATTCTGAATGGCTGATTCCATCAGCCAATCAGAATATTCCTACCTTAATTCCGATTGGCTGATAGAATCCTATCAGCCAATCGGAATTCGAGGGACGCCATCTTGGATGACGTCATTTAAAGGAATCGTCGTTCAGTCGTCGGCCAGGATGGATGTTCCGCGTCAGAGGTCTTCAGGATGCTGCCGCTCCGTTCCAGATGGATGTCGATAGAAGATGCCGCCTGGATGAAGACTTCAATCGGATGGAAGACCTCTTCTGCCCCGCTTGGATGAAGACTTCTACCGGATCATGGACATCTTCAGCCCCCCGCTTGGGCTTGGATCAGGACATCGGAGGAGCTCTTCAGGACCGATCGGTGAACCTGGTATGGTGAAGACAAGGTAGGAAGATCTTCAGGGGCTTAGTGTTAGGTTTATTTAAGGGGGGTTTGGGTTAGATTAGGGGTATGTGGGTGGTGGGTTGTAATGTTGGGGGGGGGTATTGTATGTTTTTTTTTACAGGCAAAAGAGCTGAAATTCTTGGGGCATGCCCCGCAAAGGGCCCTGTTCAGGGCTGGTAAGGTAAAAGAGATTTTAACTTTAGTAATTTAGAATAGAGTAGGGCATTTTTTATTTTGGGGGGCTTTGTTGTTTTATTAGGGGGCTTAGAGTAGGTGTAATTAGTTTAAAATTGTTGTAATATTTTTCTTATGTTTGTAGATATTTTTTTATTTTTTGTAACTTAGTTCTTTTTTATTTTTTGTACTTTAGTTAGTTTATTTCATTGTAGTTATTTGTAGGTTTTGCATTTAATTAATGTATTGATAGTGTAGTGTTAGGTTTAATTGTAGGTAATTGTAGGTATTTTATTTAATTAATGTATTGATAGTTTAGTGTTAGGTTTAATTGTAGGTAATTGTAGGTATTTTATTTAATTAATTTAATGATAGTATAGTGTTAGGTTTAATTGTAACTTAGGTTAGGATTTATTTTACAGGTAATTTTGTAATTATTTTAACTAGGTAATTATTAAATAGTTCTTAACTATTTAATAGCTATTGTACCTGGTTAAAATAATTACAAAGTTACCTGTAAAATAAATATTAATCCTAAAATAGCTATAATATAATTATAATTTATATTGTAGCTATATTAGGATTTATTTTACAGGTAAGTATTTAGCTTTAAATAGGAATAATTTATTTAATAAGAGTTAATTAATTTCGTTAGGTGTAAATTATATTTAACTTAGGGGGGTGTTAGTGTTAGGGTTAGACTTAGCTTTAGGGGTTAATACATTTATTAGAATAGCGGTGAGCTCCGGTCGGCAGATTAGGGGTTAATAATTGAAGTTAGGTGTCGGCGATGTTAGGGAGGGCAGATTAGGGGTTAATACTATTTATGATAGGGTTAGTGAGGCGGATTAGGGGTTAATAACTTTATTATAGTAGCGCTCAGGTCCGCTCGGCAGATTAGGGGTTAATAAGTGTAGGCAGGTGGAGGCGACGTTGTGGGGGGCAGATTAGGGGTTAATAAAATAATATAGGGGCGGCGATGTTAGGGCAGCAGATTAGGGGTACATAGGGATAATGTAAGTAGCGACGGTGTCCGGAGCGGTAGATTAGGGGTTAATAATAATATGCAGGGGTCAGCGATAGTGGGGGCGGCAGATTAGGGGTTAATAAGTGTAAGGTTAGGGGTGTTTAGACTCGGGGTACATGTTAGAGTGTTAGGTGCAGACATAGGAAGTGTTTACGCATAGCAAACAATGGGGCTGCGTTAGGAGCTGAACGCGGCTTTTTTGCAGGTGTTAGGTTTTTTTCAGCTCAAACAGCCCCATTGTTTCCTATTGGGGAATCGTGCACGAGCACGTTTTTTGAGGCTGGCCGCTTGCGTAAGCAACTCTGGTATCGAGAGTTGAAGCTGCGTTAAAAATGCTCTACGCTCCTTTTTTGGAGCCTAACGCAGCCTTTATGTGGACTCTCAATACCAGAGTTATTTTTATGGTGCGGCCAGAAAAAAGCCGGCGTTAGCTACGCGGGTCGTTACCGACAAAACTCCAAATCTAGGCCTTAATTATTACAAATAGGTAGTAACACAGTGCAAAATCCATTATAGCTAGATATTGGAAAATCCCCTCATACACCAAATATGCAAAAGTGGGTGCATAGAACAACAGAGTTGCTCTCTTGAAAGTGTATGGTTTTCTCAAACAAAGTAAAGATGTTTACATTTTTTTGGGAACAATCCCTAGCAAATCATGCACCATAAGACAATGTGAATAAATTTAATACTCAACTATATTCCGATCTTACATCTTAAATAAAAAAATAAGGACATTCAAATAATTATAAAGATTTACTTCCATATCCATATACAATTAAAACTTTTGAGTTCTAACTGCTATACGTGAGTGATAAGGGGTTTGTGTGTATTACAAGTTGAAAGTAAACAGGTTCGCTCAAGCGCAGTTACACTCATAATAACACTATATTATAAAAAATATTGTAAAAAATTGCAATAAAAAGTTATAAGGATAAACAAATCTGAAAGAAGCGCACAAAGATCCTCCTCATAGGGCAATATATTTATTACAAAGACATAAAGTATTCACAAATAAATCCCCTGTGCGTGGGTACTCACTTTTCCCAACCTCAATCAAAATTAAGTAAGTTAAGCATACAGTAACTGAGTCCTCCAGCAATTATAGTTGAATCAAGGCTGCAGTCCCGGAACCGATGAATAGCTGGTGTCCGATGCTGAATATATAAAGCCAAACAGTAAAGTAAAAATGGCAAATGTATGCTGAAAGTTAAAAGTTTACAATGTTTCAAATCCACCGCCGAGATCTGAAACCCATGACGTAAGGTGGGCATGGCCTTATGCGCTTCATGGAGAACTTCTGCTTTGTCAGAGCCTTTTTTTTTCTCTAAAAAGTTATAAGGGCTCAAAGATATTAAGGGGCAAATTTATCAAGCTCCGTATGGAGCATGATGCCCCGTGTTTCTGGCAAGCCTGCAGTCTCGCCAGAAACAGCAGTTATGAAGCAGCGGTCACAAAGACCGCTGCTCCATAACCTGTCCGCCTGCTCTGAGCAGGCTGTCAGACATCGCCGGAAATAAACCTGATCGAGTACGATCGGGTTGATTGACACCCCCCTGCTGGCGGCCTATTGGCCGCGAGTCAGCAGGGGGCGGCATTGCACCAGCAGCTCTTGTGAGCTGCTGGTGCAATGCTGAATACGGCGAGCGTATTGCTCGCTGTATTCAGCGAGGTCTGGTTGACCTGATCCGCACTGTCGGATCAGGTCCGCCAGACTTTCATAAATAGGGGCCTAAGTCTTAAATGTTAGAAAAAAAAGGCATGCAAAGGGGTTCACCACAGAGATACATACATACACAAGTCTCTAAATATGTATATGAATATAAATTAAAAGAGAGAAGCGCTCAACCTGGGAACGAACAATAGCATAATAGCTTGTTCTATGGCTAGTTACCACCCTAGAAGCAGCCTCTTTTTGCTCAATGTGTGCCTTTCACAGAAAAGAACTTTCCTGTAGCATATCAGTCTGATCCTGACTTCACAGTACAGTCCAGCCCCGAAATACCAGGCAATCCCTTTCTGAACAAGAGAAACAGCAAAACCCCAGAC